>NW_024349797.1:22984925-23167992 GCF_902729225.1 Pteropus medius | reverse complement strand
CGGGGTCCGGTTCTGGCTCCAGTTTTCGGCAGCATCAAAGTCGGTATTGGGGACCCAGATTTTGTAGGCGGCCCGGGTCAGCACTGGGGATGGGGGCGCTGACTGGTGCCCGGGCCCGCGGCATCTGGGTACGCACCCAGATGCCCCGTCCCCTGGGGAGGACGACCTCCCCCAGAGAGGCACGGTGGCCGGCGCATGTCACACAGCTGGGTGCAGAAGGGGTCCCCCCGGTGGCCCAGACCAGGCCCTCACCCCTCCCGGGTGAGACCAGACCCGCGGGAGCCCCGCCCGCGCTCTCTGACGAGCTCCAGCATCGCAGAGCCCAAACGCGCCTCCTCCACGACGCCCGCCGAGATCGCCTCGTCGCCCCGCCCCAGTGTTGCCAGGCGCCGGAGCAGAGGAGCCGGGCAGGCAAGGACAAGGACAACCGAGGACGGAGGTGAATGCGGAAGCAGAGGCCTCCGCCAAGTGGAAGGGTCTGGGGTCGGCAGGGAGCGGCCGGGAGGGCTCTGCACGGGCGCTGTGTCCTGCAGGGGCCGCGAGGGGCTTCGGAGAGCGGGGCGGGGACGGGCGCGGCTGCGGTGTTCAGGGCTCCGGAGCGTCGGGGGCCGGCGCCGAAGACACGCACTGGGCCGGTGCGATGGGGGAGGGTCGGCGGCGCCCTCGGGACCGGGAAACTGAGGCACGCGGCGGAGCCGGCCGCCTCCCGCGCGCGGCCGCGGGGACCTGGACGGCGCCCGAGGGCAGGAGCGCGGCGCCCGCGGAGGGTCTGGTCCCCGGCTCCTCGCCTCTCGCGCGCCGGCGGACCCCGGCCGCCCACCTCTCGGGGAACCTTGACCTGGGTCCAGAGGGCCCTCGGCCTGCGGTCCGCCCGGCCTGGGCCGCCCCGCTGCCGGGCCGGCCCCGTCAGCGCGCCCCGCTTACCGCAGAGCTGCAGCCACAGCAGGACCCGGCCCAGCGCGCGCATCTCGCCTGCCCCCGAGCCTCCAGCCAGGACTTTGCTCCACGGAGCCCACGTGACCGGGCGGGGTGGGGTGGGAACCGCCCTGACAGTTACACATTTACCTCCAGACCCGCCTGGGCAGTCTTCAGGCCCCTTGGAGGCACGTGCTGGGCCTCGCTGCCCGTCCACACTCAGCCCTCCAGGACCCAGGGCCTTGAGAGCCCAGGAAGCAGGGTTTGTCAGGACCCACCTGGCCCATGACTGGGTGTGTTTGGGGGAGGGAGGTGAAGAAGGCTCCCCTTCTTCCCTGGGAGGCTGGGGCAGCACCCAATCTGCCCACCTGGCGGGGCTGGGCGTCCACTCTTCAAGCGTGGGGGGCCCTCCTGCCTCCTGGCCTGGTTGGATTGTAGACGGTGGCAGGTAAGTGTGTGGTCACAGGTGGCGGATGTTTGACCAGAGGACGGTAGAAGAGGAGGGCGGGTGACAGACGGCAGACACAGTTGGATGAAGGAGAATGGAAGATGCACAGAAGAACAGGGGTCGGATAAATGGCTGGACAGACTGAATGAGTATAGGATGGGTGGCTGGGACGACAGGGTGTTGGAGGGAGGGTTCTGTTTAACCGAGAGGGGGTACTCGGCCCTGCGTGATGCCCATGGGGATGGATGCTGGCAAGTGGGTGGACGATGGATCTGTGGGTGATGGGACGGTAGAGAGTAAGCGGGTGAGCGATGGACAGTGGGTTTATCGGTGGTGGGGCGGATGGTGAATTGATTAGTGATGGGCTGTGAATCGATGGCTTGAGGTGGGAGGAAGCCCCGGGGAGGGAGGAGGGAAGACGGATGGGTGACCTGTGGCTGGCAGGAGACCAACAGGTGATGCCTTATTGGTTATGGCTGGTGAAGGGGAGGGATGGTGGACGGGCCGTTGGGTTCAGGATGACACGATGGTGGGCGAGTAAATGCAGCAGGGTAGATGATGGAGGTGGGTGCACAGATGGAGGACCGAGTGAAGGGGGACTACTCAGCCGAGGGAACCCCCAGTGCCTTCCTCCCTCTAGGCCACCCTGCCCTCTCCTGCGTCCCTGCCTCACCTGCACACCTGCCGCCATTAGTGCCTTTTGCCCTGACCGGCTGCTGCCTCTTCTACACATGGGACAGGCCCTCCTGGCCAGGGAAGTGGCCTCTCGGGGGAGGAGGGAGTGAGCTCACCTGCCCGTCCCTCCCCACTCTGTCCCGGTGGGATGGGGCACCTGCTTTCAGCCCTGCCCAGAGGCGTGGGCCCCCAGCCCCAGCTGAAAAAGGAAGGTGGGTCTGCCTGGTCCCGGAGCTCGGCTTCACCGCCTGTTGGGATCACAGGAGGCTCCATCCCCTGAAGCCGTGACCAGGAACTAAGGGGCCCTTCGGGGCTACCTCTGTTCTGCCCCTTATCCTGCTTCTCACTGGAAAAGAGGTGGTTCTGTTGATGGGACCACCGCCCTTCCTCTTGACACAGGAAGTGGACTGCACCAAGGGCAGGGGCCAAGGGCAGCTCCAGAGGCTGGAATGGCTGGGCCTTAGGGAAATGGACTCCGATGGCTCTGGCCCGCCTGGGCAGGCCATTCCCAGAGAGATCGTGCCATCTGGAGAGGGCAGCAAGGCCACCTGGGCAGTAAAGGCAGGCTTCCTAGAAGAGGCAGCATTAAAGCCGAGACACAAGGGCTGCGGTCACAGCTTCAGGCACACTGTGGAGGTTGGGCTGAAGGTGACAGAACAGGAGGAGTCAGGGTCGGTCGGTCCTGGGCGTTGGTAGCACTCATGAGCAGAGGCTGGAGGCGGGTCCAGCTCTTGGAGGGTGGCTTAGACAGGAGCCCATGCCGAGGCAGAAGGCAGGTGTTGGCCCTGGCCAGGGTCTTGGCACAACTTGGGAGCAAAGACATGAGGCGAGGCGTGGCTGGCCCCCGCTGCAGGTACCCGTGTGCACAGGCAGCCTGCAGCGGACACCCAGCTACACACGTGAGCACAAGCTTGTGCACCGGTCAGGGCCTCAGTGGCAAGTAGGAGAAACGCAAGGTCCAGAGAGAGTTTCCTCCAGGAGCCAGGAAGTCCCGTGGAGCAGCCGCTTCGGGCCAGCCGGGACCCGGGCCTGGCTGTCCCGTCTCTCCGTCCGTCTGTCTGTCTGGCTGGCTCTGTCTGGGTTGGGCTGTCCTTGCTGGGCTGCCGTGTTGGTTTCTCTGTGTGCTCAGCCTTCTCCGCGTGACAGGGAAGGTGGCCTGGGACAGCTGGACACCCACGGCCCTGGCTAGGCCATTGTGCGGGGCTCGGTGAGGTCTCATGTTGCTTCCTGTCTCCCCCTCTGCACCAATCCAATGGCCCGGGCTTGCTGTGCTCTGACTGGCTGTCACAGCCCTCCCTGGTGTGAGGGCACCAGAGCCCGGTCGCCCCGGGGCTGGGGGCAGGCAGACCACCCCATTCTTCTTAACTCTGTGGGGACAGATGCACCCCCAAGGTCACTTCCCTAGCTCCTTCTCTCCACCTTTGTCCCTGACTTGCTGTGTGACCTTGGGTAGGGCCCTGGACCTCTCTGGGCCTTAGTGTCCCCCTGGAGGGACTGAGGCTCCAGCCTCCGTGGATCTATTCCTGGACGCGGGACCCAGATAGGTCGTCTCGGCCCCTCCCCCTGCAGGCATCCGTGTGTACTGCCTGGAGCACAGGGATACTCCAGAAACACTTGTGGGAGGAAGGGACAGGTGACAATCCCCAGGTCCTGTGGCCTGCACAGACCCCTGCCAGCAGGGGCTCAGGGACTCTGACCCCTGGAGTAGCCCCACCCTCGGACCTGTGGCTTCTGTGTCGACCTCCAGATGGCTCCTTGGGCCTTCCATTCCCTGCGCACTCGGACGGGCCTGCGGTGGGGCTGCGCGGGGATGGCGGACAGCGCGAGGCACCGCGGTTCTGCCCAGGGCTCAGGAGAAGCACCAAGTGGGGGCGGCCAGGGTGTGCTGGGAGCGTGTGAGGGAGCCGGACAGGCCGGGGGCCGCTGCGGGCCTCTCAGACGGGTGACATCAGAGCCGAAATCTGGGAAATCCACAGGAAGAAACAGCAGAGGCCGAGGCCGGGGCGGAGAGGCTGGAGGTGGGATAGTCTGGGCGGGGAGAGAGTGGAGCATTATGAGGGATGGACATGAGGCCGCGCTGCTGGGCTTGGGCTCCATGCCTGCGAGGGAGCCCGGAACGGTGTGAACTGGATGGGGCTGAGCTGGCCGCCTGTCAGCCCATGGGGGGACAGGTGGTGGGGCCCGGCCGGGTCGCAGGCTATCCTGGGTCTGAATGCTGTGTGAGGCCACACAGTTTACTCACCCCGTTTCATCCTTCGCCTGCAAAGCCGGGGTGGCAGTGCCTGCATCACAGGGCCCCAGGGTGGCGAGAGGCCTGTGAGAGAAGGGGGGGCACAGGAGACCCTCAGCCCGGGGCACCATGCATCTGCAGCAGGTGGGAGGAGGAGGATGGAGCCAGGGCCTTGGGGGCACTGACCGGGGAGCTGCCCACAGCGTCACCAATCTTCCATCCCAAGGTGGGGAGGGGTCTCACCAGGGGCCTCCTATCCTTCCACGCAGGAGGTCTAATCTGTCACCTCCCCCATTCCCCCCACCTGTTTTGAGGGGAGGGCTGTGGGGGCAGTGTGCATGTGTCTGGGTCAAGAGGAGCCACTGCCAGAGGTCAGGGCCGCTGGCTCAGGGTTCCAACACCCTCACTGTCCCTCCCTGGGACTGGCTGGGCCAGGACATGTGAATGGACAAGACTTGGGCCACAAAGCCCCAAAGTCCACAGGGGGAGAGAGAGACGTGGCAGGCTGAGGAGCCCAGCGCCATCAGCCATATGTGGTTGTTCTTCACCCCAGGGTGCCTGTCATGGTGGTCGAGGCCTCAGCTTATTGGCCCAAGGGCAGGTCCAGCCTCCCGCCCAGCAGGCTAAGGTCACCATGGGGCATTTCCTGACAGGCTGTGGCCACTGCTGGCTGAGTACACGGCCCCCTGTCACATGGGCCTCATGCCGCCCACAGCCACTTGGAATGGATGCCAGTATGGTCCCCGTGGTACAGACAAGGAGACACTCAGAGCAGTGCCGGGGGTGGGGTCTGCCTTTGGCACCCTACAACCCACCCTCGTCCAGGGGCCAGCCTTCTGCAGGTCCTGGGATCCAGGCCTATGCCCCCTGAGGGCCACCAGCCTCCCGCCCTGGGGCCTGGGGGGCAAGGGAATAGCTACCTGGACCTCTGTGCTCTGCCCTCCACCGGGGCGGACGCTGGCATCCGGGGGCCACTCGGATCAAGGCTGGGACCTGCAGGTTCTGTCACTTAAACTCCCCCTCGATGTCTAACTTCTTGTGGGACCCGGGCGCATGGGGAATGCCTCCCAGGCGCCAGCACTGGAGGGGCGTGGCCTTCGCCGCAGGGTCAAGGCGCCGCGTGATGGCACTTCGCCCGCGGGCCCTCTGGTTCTCCCGGTCCTGGATGCGGGATTTACACCAGGCTACTGTCCATTTTCAGAAAGCTGGAAAAGCACGGCGCTTCGCAAGCGGAGATGCCGTCTCTGGCCTTCGCCCGGCTGGGGTTCCGGTTCCGGTTCCGGTTCTGCCCGGCAGGCACGGGAGGTCGGAGCCACGGCGATCCGGGCGCCGCGGGCGCGGACCCTCGGGATGCGGCGCCTGCACCAGCGCGGGCCGCGTCCCCGGCTGGTCCTGGGCTGTGCGGCGTCGCCGCTTCGCGTGGGCCTGCGGCGTGGGCCTGCGGCGTGGGCCTGCGGCGACCCGCTCCCCGGCCACCCCGGAGTCTCTTCCCCGCCGGGGTCAGAACCCAGCGGCCCCACCCGTCGCCGGGCCCAGGGAGGCAGCAAGGGTCACAGGAAGCTGCCTGGCCCTGAACCGGGCCCCAACTCGCTGGCAGAGCCGCGGTCCCCGAACCGACCCCACGGACCGGACGGAGGGCTGTCCCGGGGTGGGGCAGGACCCCAGCAGGACCCCAGCAGGACCCCAGCAGGACCCCGGCAGGACCCCGGCAGGACCCCGGTAGGACCCGGGTGCCCTGGCGCCTGCTCTCTGCTGCTGAACGGAAGCTCCGGCCGCAGCCGGCTCTGCCCGGTCCCCACGGGCGCCCTCGGCCCAGGCGTGCAGGGGCTGCGCTCCTCCTCTTGTCCCGTGGGACTCGCACTGACCACTCCGGAAGGGTGATGAGAAGGACCCGGCCTCGTGCTCCCGGCGAGCGGCCCCTCCAGGGGACCCGGAAACCCCGCGTCGCATGGCCCTGCGCACAGGGCGGGCGGGGCTCCGCGCGACGCGGGGTGTCCGCCCAGCGCCCCAGCTGTGGTCAGGCAGAGGTGGCAGCCCAGGCCTGTGTGGACTCGACCCCCAGACGCAGGGGCCGACGGGCTGGGTCCCCTTCCCTGGTGGGCTCCCCTGCAGGGCTGCAGGTGTGGGAGGACTCACCGGTGGGCCCACCAGCCTAGGGATGCAGGAGCAGGTGGCCACTAGACAGTGGTGAACCGAGACGGCCCTGCAGGACATCCCGCCAGGCTTGGGCTCTGGGTGGGATCAGCCGCTGGGCCTGGCTCCTGGGCCCGCCCCTTCCCGCTGCCCCTGAGCACACTGGAGGCCCTGGCCCCAAGCCGGGGGGATGAGCATGGCGCTCCAGGCGTCTACCGGGGCTTCGAGGGTGACATTTGGCAGAGGGCTGGGCAGTTCCCTGGGTCTTCACACCAGATGGGAGATTGCGTCCGGGAGGCTCTAGGGAGATGCAGGGCTTGCGCCCTCTACCGGGCCAGACCCACGCTACCACCCGGAGAAGTGGGAGCCGGCCATGCTGGCCGGAGGGCCGTGATGGCCTGGGACCCTGGGACCCTCCTACCGTGCACTGCGCGCTGCAGCTTAGACGACATTCCCAGGAGCCCCCACAACCCTCCTGCGATGTCAGCACTGGGGGGGCTTTTTAATAACCTCCTGGTTTCAGAAAGGAGGAAGGTGTCATCTTTCCACCTCACAGAGGAGAAAACCGAGGCTCACGGAGCCCAAGTCCCACAGCTGATGCGATGGAACTGGGTTGGGACCCCACGTCGGCCTCCGGGAGGCGGAGGGCCACCTCGCTCGCTCTGGACCACGCCACAGGCTTGAGAGTGTGGCAGCTGCTTCACTGGCCCAGGGTTCGAGGCGGCACTAGCTACATGACCTGTGGGGTCCAGGGCAAAATAAGCACATGGGCCCTTTTAAAAATTCAGAATTTCAAAATAGTGACAGCAGAGCATTACACTAAGTGTGGGCCCTTCTGTGTGACTGCCCAGGTCACTGTCCCAGCCCAGGTCACGTCCAAGAGGACGGCCTGGGAGGCCCTGGCAGGTGGGATCTCCTGCCCACGGCCAGGTGGCTGCCCCCGACATCTGCGAGACTGACGAAGAGACTGAGCCTCCTTAGTCAGGTTTATTTTCCTCTAGTAAGACAGTTCAGCATTTCAAAGTTTTACATTCTACACCCTTACAAACTTTAGTTATGAGCATCAGAAACACAAAAACATCGCAAGACCTCAAAACACAAATAAATACCAAATAAAACCTCACACGATATACAGTAAACAAAAATATGAAACATAATAATGCTATCAGAAAATTGGACATGTTGTTAACTCACATTAGCAACATGATTATTGCTGAGCAATAACTTAAACTGTCTTTTTGTTTTTTTTTCTTAGAAGAGCAGAAAAACACGGGACGCGAATCACTGGTTACAACCACTTGGACTGTCCAGATGGGTCCTCGCAGCGAGCGGTTACCACAGACGGCAATTTTTAAAACAGGCAGATTAAAAATACAGAGTCAAATGGGAAACTGGCCTTTCTTTGGTCTTTGTTTTTGGGTAACAGAGCTGAACGGAGAGGCTTGCCGCCAGAGAAATGCAATTCTAAAAGTGTTACACAATTGCCTACATGGATTTACACACTTCCTTTGCCACAGGTGTCATCCGATGAGAAGTCCTGGAAATAATGCCGCTTTTGTGTTTACCGATTAGGTCACTGAGTTTGCTGTTGAAGGTTATCTTGCTTGTCTAAGGGGACTGAGTTATAAAAACCAACCACCGCGAACCGCAGGAGTGGAACAGCCGACCCGGACTTCCCCCTTCCCTTCGCGAGCGTTCGCAAGACAGACTAGACACAGCAGCAGCAGGAATGAAATGCACGTACTGCTCGGGCCTCTGCGAACCGGACCTCAGCCTGCCGGCCTCGGGGCACCGGGGGGCCGGTGGAAAACGCCCCTGGGATGCTTCTGGGTCTCGCCTCCCTTCCCCCCGCTGGCCCTGGCTCCCTGGTGACAACCAGCACTGCCCAGACAGACAGGAATGATGACCAGGTCACCCCTCACACTGGCCTCACCTGACCTGGACCCTAGTGGACACAAGTACCGGGACTGGCAACCGGAAGAGAAGTGTGGTCGTGGGCTGAGAAGTCGATGCGGGTGGCGGAACCTCCCTCGTCAACAACGCTCACCAGTGTGAAGGTGAAGGCGCCCCTGGAGCCCCGCCCGGCAGCCCCCATAGCCCAAGGGCGGTGAGGCCGGCCCTGAGGCCCTTTCCAGCACAGAGGGACACGCCTTGGAGGCTGAGGTTCGGGCCGGAGGCCCCACGAGGGGTCTGAGCTCCTGCCCACCCCAGAGACAGCGGGGACACTGGGTCCGGACATGTCTGTGACGGGCCCAGAACACAGGGCTGGCGTCGCTCCTTGCTGCCGAGGGCTGTTGGAGACCGCACCCCCAGGGCCCTGCAGCTCTGCCTGCCCCCTTTGGGCTGACAAGGAAATGACCCACCTCGGGACCTGGCCATCCCGAGGGGCCGACTACACTTTCCTCTGCCGGATGTCACCCACCAGCTGCAAGGCGCCACGCCCGCCACGGGGGACCACCACCGCGACCCTGCCGAGTGAGGGGGTGCTACTGGTGAGTGCAGGTGTCAACCGGGACATGTGGCCCTGAACTTGGGTGGCTGAGGACCCTGGAGGAGACAGGCTGGCTGTCCCCTTTCCTCACCAAGGTGGCCCAGGGGACACCTCGGGGGTCAGTCCTGCCCGAGACCGTTGGAACCGGCGGGCATCTGGAGGGAGGGCAGGCTTTGTGGGCCTCAGCCCTCTGGGGTCGCATGGCAAGGAAGGCCTGTGGCGGGGGCAGGAGCCGCTTGGCCAAGGGCTTCTCGCTCAACCAGCTGTATCAGCGTTAAGGGGCAGTGGGCACTGGGAGCAGGCTGGGAACTGGGGCTGTGACAGCGGCCATCATGAAGCCCCCTCCTCTGTCCACCTGCACCATGAACACACACTAAGACTCACTCTTGGGGTCCAGCACCACCCTCCTGTGACGGGTCTGAGAACCCAGCCACATTCCTGTCTGCTGTCACCCGCGAACCCAGGGAACAGAAAAGCCCCGCTTATAAGAAAGGCCCAGGCCAGCGGCTGCGGGGGACACGTCCAGGCCCCGCCTGGCCCACGGCTGCCCGGGAAGCCAACCTGCTGAGCTCGTGCGTGAGACTGAGGGCCGGTTTCTTTAAAGTACGGGATGGTTTTGTCACTTTTAGTAAATGCGAACAGTGCACACAACCACACTGCGTCCGACACCCTTCGCTGTTGCCAGGGCCCCATGAAGCAGAGCGGGGTGCGGGGTGCGAGCGCCCAGGGCGGGGGTCGGGCCTTGGCCGCGAGGCGCAGGAAGGAGCCGGGAGAGGGCGTCCCGTCCAGGCCCCACCCAGGCCTCCAGGAGGCTGCTGCCCTGCGGGCCCTGGGCATGGGCAGGACAAGGACGGTGTGCACACGACAGTGGCCACAGAGCCTGCCACCTCTGAGTGCCACCAACCACGGCCAGGCCCCAGGATGGTGCTCCCGCGTCACACCTGCATCCGGGGCACAGTGCCAGCTCCTGAAGCCATGTCCTGTGGGCTTCTCGGGAGAGGAGCGAGCCTGCACAAGTCCCCACACCAGGGCGCTGCTTCCGGGCGGCCCACCCCAACGGGGCTTCCCCACGGAGGGAGGGGAAAGAATTGTTTTTCTTCCTTTTTGTTCCCCAGACCAAGATGTTGCTCATCCTAAATTTGTTAATATTGTCCATACTTTTAGCAAAGGGGGAAGGAATCACAGGGATGTCCCTGTTGGCAACCGCTGACCTCAGGAAGCCACCTGAGGCCAGGCAGGGACTGCCTGGTGTCCTCCCTCCTCCAGGTCTGCAGGGTGGAACCAGGGTGAAGCCTGGGGGAGGTTGGGGACACCTTTGAGGGAACAGTGGTTCCACGGCACCTGCAGGAAGTCCTTCCTCTATGAGTGGGGACACATGATTCCTGAATGGGCAGAACCGGTGACAGTAGTCCACCCTCAAAGCCATCCTGGGCGTGGAGAAAGGAGAGGAGACGAAGTGAGCATCTTCACTGCCAAAGGATGTGGCAGGTGCCTGGAACCCAAGAGGTCACTTACGGAAGCACGGGGACGGTGTGCGAGAGGAGGGCACTTCCAGCAGGCACTGGGGCGAAGGCACACCCAGGGCGGGTGGCAGCACCAGAGACACGGTGGGCCACCGGGCACCAACCCAGCCGTCCCCGCACGACGTGGAGCCAGAGGCAGGCAGTCTGAGGTGCGCGGCCCAGCTGGCCGAGTGTGGGCGCGTCTTTTGGATGAGTGGCACAGATGCGGTGGGTCGCACACTGCTTGTGCCCAGGAAGCACCCATCACGTGTAGCACCCGTCAGTGGTTAGAGCACCCAGGAAGCGTGGTGCATAGCAGAGGGGCACAGGAGGCAGGGCTCCGGCTTCTAATCACAGTTGGACCATGGAGAGAAAGTAAACAGTGAGTTGAGAAGAGGCCGCGGGCAGGCCGGGCTGGCGGACGGGCCGGGACCAGCCTTCCCGAGGGAGGGGCGGTGCTGAGGCCTGGCGGCCAGCCTGGCGGGCCCAGAGCGGCGGTCTCTGGAATGCTCAGGGGATTCTGCCTCGCGTGGGGTGGGCTCCCCGGGCCCGGGTGGGGACACACAGAAGCACGGCTTCTGCTCCACTGCGGCCTCGGGGGCGGGGCCCGGCGGCCCACTTTGGGGCCCCGGAGGCCGCGGTGGAGCCTGAACCCCATAGTGCGGGCCGTGAGGCCCAGAGACAGGTCTGGCGGTCGAGGGAGAAGTCTGCTCACACTGCCGCTTGCTAGGATTACAGTGAACACAAAGCTCGGGTCGAGAAGCAGCATGTCACATCTAAGGCACATGTACAGCATGCCCCGTCTCTAGGCAAAGATGTCGCTTTCGGAGATCGTTAACAGAATGCAGCAATATGACAGAATGAAGACGCGTCTGCTGTGGCCTCCTTCAGCACAAGTCACCCGCCCATCCCCGGACACTGGACACTGAAGGTCGGTGTGGTCAGCAATCGACAGCTTGTCTGAACACATGGGGAAGAATTTTAAAACCTACAGGATTTTGTTTAGAACTCCAAAGTTCAACTAATGCCCTATTTTAGGGTGAAAACAATTATAAATCTGAAAATGATGCACAGCATCCATGAGCAATTTTCCTTTCATAATAATTTTGAAGTAGTGTCATTACTACGACAGATATCGAAGGTTTACATTTCTAACGAGAAATAACAACAGGTTGAATATTCTCTTTCCTATCACAAGTGATAACCAGTGTTTGATATTTTACATTTTCTTCCAAGAAATATAAGTCTATCAACGTTTTAAAATAAAATGTTTGCAGTAACAATTATCTTAGAACTTTAAATTAAAAAATGATTCTGAATTTAGAGACTTTCAAAAAAGACCTAGGTGTACTTCAGGGTCTTCTGACAAACAAATTATTAAAACAGAGACCAGATGAGGCCTTAAAAATAGACAATATACTGTATTTGAAACAAGATTGCACTCTTGAATTTTAGAATGAATATATCAGAATTGCATTATTATTTCATAAATTCTTCTTTCACTAAACATGCTGACATGTCCAGCTATCCCCAGGTGTGTGTGTGCGTGTGTGTGCGTGTGTGTGTGTGTGTCTGTGTTCTTTTTGGTGTTCAAGTTTAAGGAAGAAAAACTGTGGTTCTTTTGTTTAGTATATGTGTTTTTCACCTTAATTAACTAGATCTTTAAGAACGAAAATGAAAACCTTCTCCGGCAGCAGTGTCCGTCCCGCTGGAGGGCAAGCAGCCCCTCGGGGAGGCCTTGCTGGTCTGAGAGAACGTCCTCATGCGTCGCCTCCCGCCGGCCCGCGGCCGCCTCCTGCCACTTCCTCCGCTCCACAAGGTCCCTGCTGAGCGCGAGGACCTCGGTGGAGACAGCGGTTCAGACCCCCAGAGGAGTTACCTTCTGCTCCGTCCACCTCCCCAGCGACTCGTCAGGGGTCAGGCAGATCCGAAGTGTCCACTATGACCTTAATAAAAATGGTATCATCTTTAATATATGTCCCGTTTTCTAGCACAGTTTGGGCCACGAAGACTGGGCAGCCGGAGGCGATATTCATCTCCCCGGTGGGTTTCTTGAAGCTGCTGCTGTTGGGGTCCGGCTTGAACGCGTCTCCCAAGTGACGCCGAGAGGACCCCTGATCCATCAGCATGAGTGTCACTTTCTGCTTGAAGGGCCAAGGAAGCAGAGCATCGTACTCCCCACGCATAATGACAAAAAACAGCGACAGGTGCGTCCCCTTCCCCATGCCGTCCCCGTTCAGGTAGACCCGGGCGCACATCTTGTAGCCGAAGTAGCCGGTGTAGAAAGGCTGGCTGTACAGGGACAGCGTCTTCCCCATGACGGCCTCCTGCTTGCGCCGCCGGTAGTCCCGGATCTTCCAGATGAGCACCCCGTCGTAGCTGGCGGTCTCCAGAACCTGGAAGCGCAGGTCCATGTCCGCCAGGCGGATGTCGTGCACGCTCAGCATCTGGTCGTGCCGGCTCAGCTGAGACTCCAGCAGGCCTGGCACGGGCGAGGAGAGAGGGGCGAAGGGGTCAGTGGGGGTCAGAGGCCAACGCTCACCAGCACTTGAACTAAAACACCAGGAAGACACTGTGGCTATCGGCTGGAGAAGGACAGATGCCATGCAGACGTCCCGACACAGGCCTCAGACCCCTGCACCGGGTGGCCCCAGCACGCACAGCCACAGGTCGATCTCCTGGGACCCGGGCACCACCCTGCAGGGTCTGCAACAGGGAGCCGCCCCGTGTCCCGCCCCTGAGACCCCGACAGCAAGGATGGCCGCCCTCTTACTCTCCAGCCTCGAGGCCAGAGTCACCTGTGCCCTGAGTTTAAGCGCTCCTGTCCCCACTCCACGTCCTCAGCCAAGCCACGTTCATCACAATAACCCTTGCTCCTGTCTCTGTTACCCCTTTTCAGGCACATATTCAACGTATTTATTCAGGACCCAGTCGCGGGCCCCAGATGCTTCTAGATATCGCGCACACAGGGGCTGAGCAGGCTGGGTGCTCTGCCTCCCTGCCTGTCACTGTCTGCTCCCTGGGCCTTCAGGAGCATGGCTGCGAGCACTGGCCCTGCCCTCCACTGGTGCCACCCCGCACCCACACCCTACCACGCCGGCCTCACGTGGAGGGGACAAGTCTAAGTGGGAACCGTTTCTCTCTGCCAAAGGCATCTCAGGGGAAGATCACCTCTGCGCACGTGTCACCCATCACTGGGCAGCCCGTGCCTCACAGACGCAAGCCACGGCCCTGACCTGGGGTGCTGGGAGCAGTGTGAGACGCATGTCACGTGTCCCAGGTCCCTCCCAGGCCCGTCACCCTCACCTGTGTTCCGGACCGCCTGCCCCGCGCCTTTGTCCACGCTCTCCAGCTCGGCCACGCGGCTCTGCAGGGACTCCACGCTGCTCCTCACGCCGCCGGCCTCCTCCCAGCTCTGCCGGAACGGGCGCATCTCCTGGTCGAGCTCCCTCAGCTTCTCGGCCTGGCTGTCTATCACTCGCTTCCAAGCCAAAGGCGTCAAAAAGCAACACGGTTAGAACTCCCCGAAGGCACTGTGGCACTAGCGCCAAACGCCTGCCCTCAGGGACGTGGCAGTCAGCTCTGGCGAGCCTGGTGTCTGCTCTCACACGGAAACCTCGTCTGACCCCTTCGTGTGTCTCGGGGACACAGGTACTGAGGTCCCTACTTCCTAGGGGAGTGGACAGAGACACAGAAAGGCCTCACCCAGCCAACCGCAGGGCAGGCAGCCCCACGTCACTGTCCCAAGGTCTCAAGGTCACGCCTACTAGTGCTGCCGGAGGCTCCGTTCCTGAAGGTCTATGCCATAGGCAGGGGCCAAAACCACACGAGTCCCAGCAGGCGTGCCCTGTCCTTGGCTGCAGAGGGCACCCCGACACCCCGTCTACATTCCAGGAGAGAACTGCCACCACCCTGCCACCTGCTCGAGGCCTGAGCATCTGCACACGGCCGGCAGCAGGCAAGTGCTCTGCAGTGGGTCTGCAGGCCCTCAGTGAGGCCGAGGGGGCCGATGCCCATGGTGGGGCTGCTTCCTCCACCTGCCCCGCCCCCACGCTCGGCGTCCCATGCCTGCTGGGGCACAGGACACTGCCAGCATACATGTGGCTGTCGAAGGTGGGGCTGGACTTGATGCTACTTTAATTTAAATAATTCAGAACACTTTCCTTCCAGAAACAGAGGTCATTCACATTTACAACAGGAACTGGGAGACGAGACTCATGCTCCAGCTATGATGGCCTCCATTTTAAAGGACTGGTGTGCCCACTGGTTAGATGAAGCCAGGACCTAAAGGGTTTACCTCTAAAGAAAATTTGCATTTTTGAAATAAAGCTCCCTGGGCCGGCAGTGCAGGCCCCAGGGAGGCTGTGGAGTGCAGTGCCTGGGCGGCCTCCGGAGCCGTGGGCGGCCGGGGCTGCCCCAGGCCCCGCCGGGCTCACTTCTGCTTCTGTGAGCCTATTTTTAAACACCTGGGTTTCAGCACCTTTGCCGGCTGTTCGTGACCAAGGAGGAACAAACATGGTAAATCGGGTTACTTTTTTTGAGTAAAAGTAGTGTTAGTTGTTGTCTTCTTTCCAAGAAAGCTCGATATCAGCTAACATTTAAACTGATTCCTCTAAAGAACACCTTCCATGCTGGTGTTACTTTTATTTTTAAATACATAGGGCTAGAGGCATATTTACTTAGGTCACGAAGCCTATTTTCTGGGGACAATCCCACGGCCACGAACGAACATCCAAGCCCATGAGGTAGTGCTAAGTAACACCTGTGACTTCGCCAGTTCTCTCCCTAAATTACAAGCTAAGCTAATGTGGTTACTGGTGAGTATGACGGGGAAGTTAATGAAACCTTAAATCACTGGTGACAATTCTGAGAGACGCCATTTTGTAACCTGGTGAACCTAGGAGTGAGCCGTGAACTGCACGGCACGACGGCCCAAGGCAAGTCACTAGTCACTTCAAAAGCCTCATGCCCCCAAGGCCCAAAGAGGACACCGAGCTGCCTCCTTCTCAGGACTGGTGCTGCACCTGGGCAATGGCGAGGTTCGCGGTGGCCTGCAGAACAGAACTGTGGGGTCTGAACGGGGGCCGCCATGCCAGCAGCAAGGCCCCGACTGCCCCCGGGGGCGTGGAGTCACCCGCAGACGCAGGGCCAGGAGGGCACACGCATGCACAGAGGCATACACATGCACACGCGCAGATGAGGCTCGAGCAAATTATGTAACAGAAGCTCCACACGCAGCAAGGGAAAATGCGCTATTTTAAAGTAGATTTTTCATTTGTATAAATGGTACAGTTTCGAAGCAGAATGACGATCCAAATCAGGCCTTCTCTGCAAAATGCAGCAAACATGATTTCAGTCTGAAAGAGCAGTCCACACTTGGCCACGGCAATGTTTCTATAAAAACAAATCTTAAATGCAGGCGTGGCACTTCCTACAACAAAGAGTCCAGGAGCTGAAGCGAACGGCACGGTGGCCAGCTGTGAATGACCCTGATCGGAAGCTCCGCTTCCAGAACATCAATCTCTGTCTCGTGCGCTGCACACTGTGGGGCTAAAATCACTCCCCATCACTCAGCTCCAGGGGACCTGGAGACCAAACGCTGTTGCAACGAGAGGGTGCGGGCGCTGCTCGGGTGGCAGAGCCTGGTGGCAGTGTGGCAGTGCCGCAGACCCTCCAGCTGCAACGGCCACCGGCTCGCCTGGTCGCTACTGACGACGGGGATGTGGGCATCGAGCTAACACCTGGCCTGTCTTAATTAAGATAAGCAGGTTCTTCAAAATATAAGATATTAAGAAACCACCCCGCCCGAGCCGGCAAAAGCAAACATACTCTGAACTTCCACTCTCTCTAAGGATCTCTGACTGTCCCCTCTGCCATACCCAGGGCCCTCGGGGTGTCTGCGCCCTTGTGCACTCCTGCCATCTGCAGGGTTCGTGTATCTACTGGAGAATCAGACCAGGAAGGAGACAATGCAGAGAGCGACATGGATGTCACTGCCAAGGGGGTCCGACCACAAGGCTGGGGGTGCCTCCCAGGAGGGCAGGGGTGGGCAAAGGCTTCCTGGAGTAGGTGGCAGTCACAGACGCTTAAGGTGTCCAAGGAGGGGCCTGCGTTGAGAAAGTGGCGTGAGAAGTCCCAGGGAGCCGTGCTGCGGGGAGGGTGGCTGGGAAGGTGCCACCATACGCGGTTCTCCGAGCCACTGTGCCACCTTTAAGACTCGCTCCTCTCCGGGTACTGGGAAGGGCTCTGGGACGGGGACGGGGATGACGCGCTGAGTGGAGTGTGTCTGGGCCAGGCCAGGGAGGGGGGCGGACTGGAGGGTCCCGGGAGAAGGCGTCTCGCTGGCGGCCAGCGTCTGCCGGCATCGAGCCCATGGCGGCTCCCACTGGTCACAGAAAGACTGAGACCAGAGCTTCTCACATGGTCAACCAGATGCTGGCAGCCCAACCCCTCGGTGACGTCAAAGGTGTGACTACATTTCGCCTTCCATAAAAACACCCAGCTGGTGGCCACCCGTGCCACCCACCCTGGGGCCAGGCTCCCCGCCCTCAGCAGCGCTGGCCTCGGCCGCTCGTCCCTGTGCTTATGGAAACCATGAGCAGCACGTCCGTCTGGTTTGAGTCCCTGTCCTGAAATATGACTTACTTTCTTTCATGCTCGTCATCCCAGGGAGACGGACCAGCGAACCCCCAGCCCAGTGAACCCCCAGCCCGGCTGCCCGTCGGCCAGTAGCACTAACAAAGCTGCCACTGCTACCAGGCTTCACACTCTGGCCTGGCAACGTGGGTCCCCTGTCTTTCTTAGATCTCACAGGGTTATCCAATAGCTTAAAACTATTAAATCGCACAGTGTGGGACAATTAAGCCCTACAAAAGGTAAGGTGAATTCTACCTTTTCACATGGGAAGCGGAGAGGGGCGCACATAGATCTCCGTGGTTTCGGACAAGCACGTTTCTATGCTCACTGTGTCCCTTCGAACTTTTTTCCTTATAAACGAACCCACTACATACCCCTTCTGTCTCCTGTTGATGTTCCTTGGCCTCTCCATGCACCTGAGCCCCGGGTCGAACGCAGCGGCTACGCTGCAAACGTGCACACACAGAATGCTGCCCGGACAGGCGAGTGAGCGGGGCCGCGGGGGACACGGGCCTCTACCCGAGCAAGGCCTCAGCAAAATGCGGGGCTCACACCGGCTCGTTGGTGTTTTACGTGACATCGTACTTTTTTCTGCTGATTCAATGCTAACGACTTGTATATTTTCTGACACAGTGTGATGTTTCATTGCGTTTTCCCTCATCTCTGGACAACCACGACAGTTAATACGGTAATTTAATCAGCGCCTACGGAGTCAAGGGCCTGGGGCTGATCTCCACGTTAACTGGGGAGGGCGCGGTTCCCCAGAGCCTGTCGGCCATTTTCTCTTCCAGAGCTCAGGGACACACCATCAGCACGAACACGGAAAACCCATTTTGACAGCTTATTCATGATTCTTCCTCGTGTGTGACACGCAGGAAGTCACTATGCCCAACACGCAGCACGGGCAAACAAATGTGCAGACAGTACCTACAAAAACGACATGCCAGCGAGGACCCAGTGCAGGCCTGAGCTGGCTCAGACGAGGAGTGACTTTTCCTCAGGCCCACGCACGCCGCCTTCTCTCACAGCAGTGTGTGTGTGTGGGTGTGTGTGCGCGTGCACGCGTGTGTAGAGCAGTGTGTGTGTGTGTGTGTGTGTGTGTGTGCGCGCGTGCGCGCACGCATGCATAAATACCTTTGGATCACGATGGCGAAATAAGGTGAGTGAGTGTATGCGCCACTAGAAAATTCAGAACAAAATAGTTTGGCTTCAGTTCTCTTTAGGAAGTGAAACTTTATATGTAACTACTCATGAACAATATGAAATCTTAAATAATAATAAAAACAGCCAATTTTTAAAAAATCACAGGCTTTCTGTAAACTTATTTCACCAACAGTGAACCGAAGGCACGGGGAGCAGGAGGGGGTTTGCTCCCCTGGGAAGAGGCTGCGGCCGCCCAGGCCATCCAGGCCACCTCCCCCAGTCTTCACTCAGGCGAGGGAGTCACGTCACCTCAGAGTGACAAAGGTCAGGGCTCCTGCTCAAACAGCGCATGGGTAAGTGCTGAAGAAAGGGACAAGCTTCTCCACCCTTTGACCCGGGCATAGTCTTAAGCTTCTTACCTGCAAATGAAGTATTTTGGATTCATTATTTCGAAGCATTTCCTTCTGTCTCTCGATTTCGATTTCGAAGCTGCATATCTGATTGTGCAGACTCTGTATGCTCTTGTTCTTCTCCACACTCTCGTTCTGCAGCAAGGACACCTGAAAAAGAAATTCGGTTAAGCAAGCGAAGAGTGGTTTCAGTGTTAATAACCGTTATGATAGCAATCGAAATTTTACAATGCAGGCCTTCTATTAGCTCACTGGAAGGAGAACCAGGAAAAAAACCCTTTCACGCAGGAAGTGGCAGTCCTGGAGATTTGACGGGGAATCCTACAAACTGCTTTTCTCCGAACCCCTCCCAGGGACTCAACGAGGTGAGGCAAAGTGCAGCTGACTAAATTTCAGAATGAATGGATTTTTAAAAAGATTTTACTGAAAACGAATAAATCCTTGACCAGAGAGGCTTTCAAGCTCTGACCAGGAAACAAAGCAGGAAACACAGTCTGGCACCTCACCCCGTCTGTCACATGTCATGTGTTTGTGTGCTCCTAAAAGGCAGGCACCACGAAACCATACTTGCCCTGATCATTCACGACGCACCCTGACATTTCCCATTTTATCCTATTTAACTTTAAAAAATGCTAGTTGCATCCCACTAAATTCTTTCGCACTCACCATTGGGCCAAACCCTGTACTTTGAAAAGCTCTCTCAACATAATGGGAAAGCCTGGAGAGAATAAAAAGCTACCCAAGAGCTTCAGTTAACTGAACCCTCACAGAGAAGGGGCTGCAGAGCAGGTGCGCCAGGCCGGCCCCCGAGGCCTTCGCAAAGCTCTGTGCGTCCCCCTGCGATGCCACGGCGGTCCCGGGGAAGGCCTGCTGGGCGCACGGCCCACCTTCGACTTTTCAAAATCTCCTTCTGAGGAGCGATCGACCCCCAAGAACCACTGTGCACTGTCCTGAAAGCCCTGGGTAGAGTTCAAGGGCACTTCCGACCAGGCTTCCTGTCCCGGGCTTTCTACATGGGGTTCTGGCCCTCAGAAGGGCTCCCTCCACCCCCAGACATCTGTCCCCGCACGGGTGCGGCTGCCACTCCAGAGTCACTGTACACTCCTGATGGATCAGAATGTTACCGTTCCACTAGACGTGCCTCTCTGACACGGCCAGCGCCTGGGGACCACGGTGATGTCACCGAGGTGACCGCCCAAGGGCATCTGGGCAAAGCCGAGAGTGATAAGCGCCGACTGCTGCCGTCATCCCTTTAAAGAATAACTGGCCCAAAGACAGACGTCCTCCCTGCTCAAGCTGCTTGGGACACAATCTATTTTATTTCAGAACAAACGTATTTACTAAGGAAAACAAACCTTGCAATGTCTCCTAGGATTTTACTCAGCACGATCGGACTTTCCTTCCTAAAACATGATATCTCAAATGCCCACGTGCCTACACATGACACCTCGCGCTCGTCCAGAACTTGTCCAGACTGGGGCTTACTCAGTGACACACTGCTGCCTCTGCCTTTTCCAGAGCTACGGTCCACTCAATCCCATCTGCCAACGATGGACGCAGTTCCCAGAGTCCTTATTCTCACACCTAAGAAAGAGACCCTCGCCAGCCCTTCTGATAAAAAGCTCAGCAGTACCTCCAAAGACGACGGCCAATTTTCTGCAACAAATCCAGCTACTTGAGGATGAGAGCGACTATCCCACATTAAACATTAAACTCTTAATTTCTTTACTGAGGGGCCCCTCTAATTTAAATTTGTTCTTATGTATTCATATACGTTAATCAAAGACCCCCAGTGCCTGCAGATCCCTGCTTCTACTCATTACCTGGCAGAACGTCTACCTGGCAGGTGTGTTTCCAAGAAGTGCGCACGACACCCACACAGCGGATGAAAACAGGGACCCCTCCGTGCTCCCTGGGAACACTTCACCCCAGACGGTTTCAGGGAGCACTCTACATTTCCCTGTGGTTTAAGCTCTTCTACAATAGAAGATGTGTAAGGGTGTTTTTAAGTCCAGATTTTACGGAACAGTTTTTCTACAGTTTGACCATGAATGTGACAATCAGTCTCTCTGAACCAACTCAAACAGCCTATTTTCATTACAGAAGAACAAAATAACCTGAGGTTCTAGCTGAATAATTCTAACAACGAGAAATAAACCCCAGTCTTTGCAGAACAAACACCAGCCTGGCCGGATGCTCTGAGTCCTCGGTACGCGCTTGCTGGATATTGAGCTGGGTTCTTATTCTTGTAAATAAGCCATAATGAGAGATCCTGTAACAATTCCTCTATCAATGCTCAGAGATTTTCACCTTTTCCTCATGAAAAGAAGGCCTGGCCGAGCTGCACACCATGAACCAGCTCCCCGGGAGGGGCCTGCTGAGGAGCCCGCCCGCCACCAGGCCTCAGGGAGAGAAGCCTGTCTGGGAAGTGGACCTGCTCAATGCCCCAAACTCCCAAAGTGTCAGCTCAGAAATCAACAGGAACACCAGCGATATGGAGATGTCTTTTCCTGCCTGTCTCTCAGAAATTACAAAGAATGGTGAGGCGTCTGACGCTGGAAACCGTCCAAGTCCAGGTCTAGAGCAACGTTTTTCTGGGAGGAGGCAGAGAGCGGCTACTTTGGGCTGCGCGGTCCATCCGGGTTCCATCTCAACTCGACTCGGCCGCTGGAGTGCGAAAAGCAGCCAGCGGCAACGAATGAGCCTGGCTACATTCCAATAAAACTTCACAACAAGCCGGGGCTGGGGTGGGCTGGGGTGGGCTGGGGAGGTAGGGAGGTCTGGAAGTGTGACCATCCCTGCTCTAGATCATTGCTCGGCAATGATCTAGAACAAATACTTCATTTACGAGCACAAGATCGCAAGGAGAGAATTTACTTTTTTGACACTCTCTGGATGCTGCTTCTTTTATCAAAAAAACCAGTAACGACTATAGGTTTTCTTTTTTAAATGGCCTGAGGAAATTCCTCAAAATCAACGAAAGCAGGGACGGGCGTGCGCACCTTTCTCTCCAGGGAGCTGCTCCACTCCTTCAGCAGGTTGACGTGCTGCACCGCGGAGCTGGCCTCGTGGGCCTTGATCTGCTGGTTTGTCCCCTGCGAGAACAAAGATGCAGCGCAATAAGCCAGCGTCATCCCTGGTGCGCAGGGACTAACAGGTGATCTAAAACCAGCACCCAACACGAAGGGGGGAGACATCCACGTAAGGGGAACGGGACTCCCCGAGCCTTACCAGGGTCACGCTCAGTGGCCCTGCTCTGCCGTGTCCGAGTCAGAGACAAGACACTGCAATTCTACGATCTCAAGTTCGTGCTCTTTGTTCCTCAAGTTCCTATCAAATGCCTTCTTATCTACGTTTATACTAGTAACATCAAATAATTAAATTTTAGACACGTTTTTGTCCCTTTATACATTTTTTCCATTATAAATACAAGTAAAACATGTTTAGATAGCTGTAGTTACAGCTAGATACTGTTATAATCTAGCGAACATATAATCAGAGTAGGATTCTAAATAATTCACTAAAACGTTAACAGTATTAAATTATTTATTTCTAATACGCTGTCTCAGAAAACATACCATTCCTCACTATTCTAGGTAAACTCAGAAAGTTACATACAAAACATACACGATCTACAGAGTACACAAGATGGAGACCATCTCAGCGTCAGTGATAAGCATGGGGGATTAGACTTTACATATTTAAGGAAATAATTGGTGTGAAAATATAATTTGTTTTGATACTGGAAAATTAAGCCACAGAAAGCATTTTAATGATCTCCAAAACATATACTCTGTACATAGAATATTTATATATATATGTTGATATAAGTGGTGCCGTATGTCAACATATACATACACATACACAGAATGGATGATACTACGCACGACATAACAGGGTGTGGCCCAGCCTCCTTGAGAGACTGGAGCAAAGGGGAAGCTACCGTCATTCTCGCTCTCACGCTCTTCGCTTTCTAAGAAAGGCCTAAGATGCCAGTATCTCTGTCCTGATTTGTAATAATGCACTGGTAATGCATTAAAATTAAATATGCAAAATACTGGAATTGTAATATATACTCTTTTGATAGTCTTAAAATTAAGAGATACATTTATACGAAAACTCAGTTCCAATTCACTAGCAATCTCAGATGTGCTAAAAATAATGAACACAAGGCCAGAAGCAGGCTCCTCACAGCCAGGTGTGGCTGTGCCAGGGCCCCTCTCCACTCTGCTGGGGGGTGTGGCTGTACGTGCGATCGCTCGTGAACACACACACGTGTGACTCTTACAGCTACGGATTGATGCACATACACCGCCGGACCCGTGTCCGGCTTGTATTTACTTACATTTGAGTAACGGCTAAAGTTCCCAAAACCCGCCACATAAACGTCAGCCCTGTGTCTGCTCTACTCATTAGCTGCTTCTCGATGCAGTCATTCTCCTGGAATGTACTGACTTCCCTCTCAGCACAGGTGTCTACCTGAAGTCTCAAAACCCCAGCGGAATGAAAAGTGAGCACCCACGTGAGCACCCATGCAGCTTCCGTCACCCATGCGACGGGGTGATTCGGCTCCCTGACACAGACTAAAATTCCAGAACTTGCACATTAAAATATTAATATAATAAACTGTCTCTCATGGCAGAATGTCAGCGACTGGGAAGGACAAATGTCGGATACTGACCTGAAAAACGCAGCCATAGCGCTTAAAACTACAGGTGCTGGGGGCATTGACACACTCTGACAAGTGTGCACTCAACTGCAACGGGAAAGAGACGTGAGTTGTGGCACAAATGTTTGCATGAAAATGTTCAAACATATTAAGGGCACAGATAGCATCTGGATTGTACTATTACGAATGGTGTTTACCGCTGCAGGTGTGTACATTTCATCTGCTTCCTAGACTCATATGCAGTAAATATACACTATTGTCACGTGTATACACATATATACACCAATATACAGAAATACATTTACTGTAACAGTTCTTAAATTTGCAATTTCTTTAGAACAAGCTGTTCAAAATGTGACATGCTGTCTGCAGTGCCAGAATTAAAAGGAAAAAAAAAAACGTAAACTGAAATGCACATTTAAAGACTATAAACAAAAATTGCATGAAACACAAAAAATAGAAAGCATTCAGGATGCAGCTGGGTCACACACCTAATATACAGTACACAAGAATAGGTACATTTCCAGAGCGAGCTCCCACAGGGTGCCGTGCGCTCAGTCCTCAGTGTAACTGGAGAGGGGTTTCCTTCTAGAAGACCTTTCTCCTCTGCATGGCCGTTAAGTCACGCAGCTTCTCAAAGGACTCTAAAGGCATTCCGACAACACGAGCCAGTACTGTCACCACTGACTGACGGGAGAGGATAACTCATCAGGCCCTCTGTCCATCTTACGTGCTGGTGGATCATCAAGTAAGAACCACCTACGATGCCCCGCAGGGGGAGAGGAGACAAACGCCTGCACGTGCTGGTGGGCGGCGAGTTCCCGCGACCTCCCCTTCTAGGTCAGTGTTTAGTGCAGAGACAAACGGAGCCCGGGACCTCGCCCTGCTGGGGCTGCTACGGCGGAGGGCGATGTCGAAGGGTGGCCGCCCGACCGCCACCAAGGCCAACCTTGGCGGGAGGGCTCTGAGCCAGGGAGGCCACGGGGGTCACAGACCTAGTCCCCAGCACATCCCTCCGGACGTCCCTCCGGACCCAGCCTGGGAGGTCGTGCACCTGGAGGGAAGCTCCGAGAAAGAAGGGCCATCGCAGGTGACCCGCAGGGAAGCGAAGCCTAAGACTGTCCCTGCGGTCACTGGCAACTCGAAAATCTTCACACACATCCTTTCAGCGCCATTAACGCACTGTGAGTCTACGCAGCTAGCGCTTCTGATGCCGAAAGCAGGGACGTGGTGAGTTCGATGTTATTTTCAGTGCACTGCTATAAATTCAGGGTCATACTTGTTCCTAAATGGGCTTTATTATCATCACTTTCAGAAGCTTCTAGTATTTCTAGGCATTTTGGAATAGAGGCAAGAATAATCTATAGTACTTTTCATCAGAAACCCAAGGTAAATGCAGGTTTAAAGATTTTTTAATATAAAAATAACTTAGAGGTAAAATGGAAGTGGCTTTTGTCTCTAATTCACAGAGCCCTGACTGAGGAAAAGCTGAGGCAAGTGTATAAAACCCTAGCAGTTACCTCAGCGGTACGAACCCCACGTGTCCATCTCACGGAGGGGCTGTCCAGGTGTGGAAGCTACCTGCGTGCACCTGCCTGCTACTCCGAGAGCCACATTCAGGGCACAGGGACCACTGCCCCTGCCCCAAAGAGTCAACTTCTAGAAGGACACACCTCGAGTGAGGGTGGCTCTTGGGGAATCTCTCTGCACCCGTGTCTCTGGCCTGAGGTCCAAACTGGCACGTGAGAGACCAGACCTCCCCCTCCCCAAAATCTGGGTGTGAAAAAGGCTGAGGTGAGCAGGCTCCTCAAATCGGAGCACCCAGGACTAAGGGGACAGCCAAGGGACCAGGGGACGCACACACCCGGAGCCCCAGATGGCACTCGAAACAGCAACCAAAGGGGCTCCAGGTCAGGACCAGATGCAAAACATTAAAAACCCGTGGGGTTTTTCCATCTGGATCTATCCTGATCGAGTGAAGTGAATGCAAAGTCTACTGCCTGCCTTAAAGAAAAGGGCCCGAGGGGGGTGTGACATGAACAGCCTCTGGGGAGGCTACCCGAGGGACTTTCCTGGCAGCCCTGAAATTCAGGAGCCGCTCACACCCGCCTGCTCCCAGCGCCAACCGCACACAGCACGCACACAGCACGTGTGGCCAGATGGTTCCGAAATATCCCTAAATTGATTTATTTTCTTGAGACAATCATAGTAATTCCTACTTTACAGATTTAAAAAGTTTTTTTAGACCATAAAAAATGACATCTTTGCTTGCATTGTAAAGTAATCCCATTTTCTTAATTCTTAAAAATTTAACGCTTTGTAGCTTTTAATTGCTTGCTTCTGAAATTTCTGATCCAAGAAGAGCATGAGGTCTCTCGCGTTCCTGCTCTACGTATCAGCACCGTGACTGGTGAAAACCTTAGGTTCCAGCTACTAAGGGAAAAGAGGAGCCCGTGGCACGCTCGTCCCGGACACTCACGAAGCCCCAGCCAGGCCCGGCCACGCCCTCACCTCGCTCCTCAGAAGGGTCTGGACGCTGCACTTATGAGGGCAGGACACCACCACACACGGACACTCAGTGTCTTCGTGTTTCTGGAGGAGAAAAAGAAAGTGTCGTCAACTCTGAAACACACACGCTGCCCTTCAGATCCCGCAAACGTCTCCACATGGACCCAAAGGAAGCCCTCTGCTCACTGTTACTGTCCCCTCGTGTCACAGCGCTCACGATACACCCGGATGGGTCCTTTTTATTGAAAAAGTTTGAGTGCTGAAAAATAAGGCCTCTCCCATCTACTCGACACCTGACTAGCGAGGGCACCCTGTGGGGTGTGCCGGGCGGCGTCACTGTGGCAGCCCCTTCCGCAGCGGCCCCGCTGTGCCGCTGCTGTCCGTGCCCTTGCTCGCAGTGCAGGCCATGGTGGGCTGGGACTCTGCCCCATGTCTGGCATTTGCTGGCTGAAAGAGGGACAGGTTTCTTTTGGCCTCTCAGTTTGGGATCTGGAAATGATGCTTCTCAAACACCTGAAAACAGTGTGATCTGGTCGGTGTTTAAATTATGGTTCTGAAGTCTTGTCTACATTATCGTTAGTGCATGGAAAATAGAGATAAATTCTGGGTTAGTCCTTCCCCAAATGGCACAAATTTTAACCTCGAAGGGCCTAGGTGACAGCTCAACTTGAAGGCACAGGCCCCCGTCCACGGTGAGAGGAGGGCAAGAATGTCACACCCGAGGACGCTGGAGAGACTGAGGGACTGCTGCGGGTGTCCCTAAGCGGGGAGAGACAGCGATGTTCCCTCCTAGGCCCTGGGCCACTTCCGCTTCTCACCATCTGGTTTTCTCTGGGCGTCCAGTTATGCGGTCAAATTGTCCCAAAGTGGCTGCATCCACACTAGGTACACTCCCGTAAAATGAGAGCTTTGTAATTCTGACTTCTCGCAAATTAACAGAACTGTTTAAAGATACTGACATTCAATAATTTCTAGACTAAATGTAAAAGGGATTTTTCATGACACTTTAAATGATGCCGACCTATATATTAAAAAAAAACCCCTCAAAAACAGCTGATATGACATCAACATCACAGTTCAGACAGAGAAAGAAACTCCCACGTGAGGTGCAGCAGTCCAGGTTCCAATGCTTTATCAATCTGTATTTTATCGGCATCGGACGTGCTGACCCAACACAAAACGCAGGATTTGCAGGATGTCAGGGTGGCCCGTGGCGTTCGGCCCACCTGGGTCAGACGGCCGCTCTTTCTAAACGTAAACTTAAAGCCTGGGGAAAGGAGCCCAGTGTGTTAGACTTGAAAAAAAAGAGCTTGGGAGTCAAATCACGCCACGGATGGGACAGAAGTGCCAGGGCGAGTCACGGGACCTTCGCTGGCGTGCAAGGGAGTGAGTGTGCAGCTCCCTGCTGGCAGGGAGGCTGGCGAGTCAGGGGGCATGGTGCACTGGCAGTGGCCTGCCCAAGGTGTGTCCCCACACTTGTCCAGGGCCCGACGGAGAGCAGCGTACACTGCAAGATACACGCTAATGTCAACACTGTTAGAACAGTTTGAAAAGTTTTCTTCTCCACAAGAGCGTAGTAAGATTTACGAGGATTATTTATTTGTACAACTTAGGTCTCAAACTTGCTAACTGTCATTTTATGTATCTGTACCTGCCTCTATCCGGGTTTGCAGCTAACAAACTTAACACCCAGATAAAATCAAATGCGACCTGCTCGCCAAAGCCCTCCACGACCCCATCAGGCTAACTGAGCTGGCCCTCCCTCATGAGTCACGCTTTCCCCAGGACCAGGGGTAACATGAGGGGCGAGGCTGTCAGCTATGCTCTCATGCATCCCGGATGACTCGGGGTCTGCTGCCCAACACGCACTCAACAGATGTCTCAAGAATCCTGTGCTGTGTTGTTATTTTGAAACCAGTCTCCTCACTCACAGCCCAATTCAGGAGTTACTTATATGGTGTTTAATTAACATGCCCTACCACGCTTTCTCAGATGAGATTAATTCCTGGGTTCTATTCTGCAAATAAAAGGCACTGATTTTTGTAAGAAGCGAAGTATAACCGCGATGCAGCACACTAACGTGTGTACGGCCTGCAGTGTCTCACTCGCTTGAGTTTGATTACTGAGGGAATTACTCAACTATGACAGGTGCCACCACTATTCTTTGGAAGGGAGGGTTCAGTTCTTAAAAGTTCTTAGTAACTGGAAATGTCTAGAGAATCACATAGGGAAAAGCTTTCACGACAGAGGAAAGTCACGGGTGCAGGAAACTTAGATGAAGTAAGGTAAATAGGAAGAGTATAAAAAGTACATTTCATTTCATACTGAAAAGTACAAACTTCTTCTAAATTCTGGTCAGCAGGTTCCAGAACCTCTACCAGGAACTCGGCCCGCGCCCAGCTGCACTTGCCTAGGGCCATCAGTCACTGCCCTGCCAAAGTCCGGGGTCCACCCCCAGCCCCTCCCTGCTGGGCCTTTCGCCCTCCAGCTGCCCCAGGTGCCACCCTGCCCTCCAGCTCCCTCGCTCTGGGACACCACCGTCCACCACCGTCCAGATCCCGCCACGCCGACCACTGCTCTGGCTCTCCTCACGTGCCTCGGCTTCTGTCCTCTGGCTGGCCCTCCTCCCCCTCGCTGCAGAGCCATGGTTGCGAGGACACCTACTGGAGGCCTGACCACTGCCCTCTCCTCCCCGCAGCTCGTCACCCTCCACCGAGCCCCACCTCCGCTTCGTCCAGCTGCTCGAGTTACAAACGCTGGGTGTCCGCATTCGAGCCCTCAGCTAATCCCACTGGTTACCCCAGGGCCTTTCCCTATCCCTGCTTTCCTTGTCCAGGCCAACCCTGGGCCCCACCTCCGTGCCGCCATCTATCACGCCTGCCAGAGCAGTGCCATGTGGAACTGACGCCACCACCCCAGCTCAAGGCTGTCCAGTGCCTGCCCACACGCCCTCCGGTCTGCCCCCCGTCCCCTCTGCACGCTGGCCTGACAGTTCCCCAAATCCACCTGCCAAGCTGCCTCTACTTGGGAGCCCGTGTGCGCCCCTGAGGCCGCCCCCTTCCGAGGCTCTCCCTGCAGGGGGCTCACTGCCACAGGTCCCTGACCACCCCCTTCCCACGCCGCCGGTTTACTCATCTTCACAGCACAAATCACGACCACGTCACACGCCCGCCTGCTGTCTCTCCTCACTAGGAGGTGAGCTTCGCCATCATATCCTGGGACCCCAAGACAACGCCCGGCACTCAGCAGATGCCCGTTCAACAAACGGGCACACACACTACTGACTGTTTTCCAATTACGTTCAGTATTATTTTAGATTACATCGTGATTGTTTTTACAGTTTGTCCTCCACCCTCAACTCTCCCTCTTTAATTTACAGATAAGCGATCTGATTCTCACATGCACGCCATGTCGAACTGTGCCAAAACCATCGAGGCGTGGAGAAGATGTTAAATTCTCCTCTCTCTCTGAGACAGACAGGTGTACTTCACACCGCAGGATTAAGGACCCTGAAGTGATGGTCATCACAGAGCTATTAAACAATCAAGCCATTCCGCAAGACTCTGAGGCTATTCCCTTAAAATTCCTCTAGAGAACAAGTACGCTCACTTCTTCCAACGAATGACAAATGAAAAATTCTACCTTTTTAAAAAATAATTAGTCTTCATTTTTTTGGCATCCCAAACGATAGTCAATCAAGGCAATGAAAAATGCTAATCACATGAATGAAAATCTGCAAAGCAAATAAAGCTTAACTCTGAAATAAAGTCAAATGAAAATTGCTATTTACTCTTCTCCCTTCTCTTTCTTCCTGTTAGAACGGTCATTTAAAAGCTATTCTGTGGACGGGGCACACCTGGACCGCGCGGACAGTCGGAGAACGAGACAATACTGCACCTGCAGCGTGATCATCGGGACCTGACTCTTGCAGTGGCTGCAGGTGGCCTCGCGGTATTTGCAGGCTTTTTCCACATGATCACGCAAGTCTTTCCTCAACACTCTTTCTTTGCAGTCAGCGCGAACACACGGAAGTTCTTCGAACTGGCAATCGTTCCTCAAATGCACCTGTAAGACAGACAATTCGAAGATCTTCATCGGCAAAACATTCAATCCGAAATGCCAGATTCTCAACTCCATGCAATTAAATCCTACGGAAAATGTTTCTCTCTGCCATTAGACCAGTTTTTCACAGAGAAGAGTGACAAATGTATCAAGAGACACTGAATTTTATACTCTAGTGGTTACTTGAACTATATTGCTTTTGAAGAATTATGTCAACTCTTTCTGGATAAATAAACGGTTATATGCTAAGGATTTTGTTTTATTCTAATTCACATATCCTTTCGAGATAAAATGATACTAATCAAAAAATTATAAAAAGTTATGTGAAATTTCAGGGTGAAAAAAAAAAGTTTTAATGGGCCTTCCAAAATTAAAATTCAATTCAGAGTTCTTTCTATTCTAATAGGGTGGGAGTGTTTAAGAACCAGTTGGCAGTTCTGCTAATGATGTCATAAAAATAACATCTCATACCCAAGTGGCTTTGACGGCCTTCCCACTGGCTGTGTTTTACAGGATTAATGTAAACATGGCCTCGAGGTGCTGCATCGCACTGCCCAAGGACCCGTACCTCAGTGAACCTACCGTGCCCCTGAGACGCTTACCAGCAGGTGTCCCAGCGTGAGCTGCTCTGCACAGCCTCGACTTTCATTCCTGCAATATATCTGAAGAGCCAGAATCTCTCTCTTGCAGCAATTATCCTTAAATACCTGAAATTGAAAGACAGTTATTTTAGGGGATTAGTATTTCTTAATCTCCACATGCTGTTACTTCGGACAAGGCAAAACCACTTCAAAAAAATTAGGAGAGCATCATTTAAGTGGACCTCAAAAAACATTAAGGACCATCTTAATTTTTAATTTCTGTACGTAGAATAAAGGAGCGGTCCCCATTAAGAGACATGAGTTAAAACTTGTAACTGCCAGTTCTGTGTTAGATGAACCAAAAGAAATCAAGTTATATGGAATAACTGGAGATCACGTTGGAGCATCCAGACATTTCGGATTAGCTCTGACACAATCTCGAGGTGGGGCACACCAGGACCAAGTTCCCATTTGCACACTGGAGACTTGCAGGAGCTGGCACTGCGAAGGTGGCCATGGGGGTAAATGCCTCCTGTCAAGGGACGAGGGCAGAACCCACTGCAACGCGATGCCTCTTTCGATTGCTTGCTAGAGAAAGAGGAACTACTGTAAAACAGCACGTCTTGTAGGCGGCTTATAAAACATTTCATTTTGGTTCCTTCTTCTAAAGTTATGTCACTCACAACTCCATTTTCACTAAAGAAGAGGCATTAGCCTGTGATTTTTTTAAAAATAACTCTTTTGAATTTATACTGCAAAGACTGAGATTAATGCAATAATGAAAATGTTTCCCTTTGAAAATGAAAACCTTCCTTTCTTTAATTTTAAATTCCTTTAGAGAACAAGTACACTCACAACACAATCTATACTGCCTGAGGCTTGAGGCATTTCTGCGAAACTCCCACACGTTATCGCTGCTACCGTGGGAAAATAAGACAGGGATCTTAATGTCTTTTTCAACTCCACAGGCAAAGAAAATAGAATCAACAGCTGTTAACAGTTAAAAATAAACTAATTTCGGGTAAAACCTAATCCTTTATAAACATAATTTAAGATCATCACCTTTTTCAAAGTCAGGTGTTTTTAACCAGTAAGAAATAATTTCCCTTTTGTGTCATTAAACTCCTTAAGTCACTTGAGTTTAACGCTACAGATAAACAAACAAACATAGATTGAAAACATCAGAATAAAAGTACAGAATTTTAGAGCTGAGAAGATCTGACTGTTTACTGCAACTGCCCCATATTACAGATGAGGGCCTCAGGTCCCACAGTGGCCATCACCGGTGACTTCAGCCTCCCAGGGCCCAACTTCCTCCTGAGACTCCAGGGCTTCAGCCAGCCTCATTTATGATTCAAAAAAAACTAGTAGGGACATTAATTCTGAATAATAACAGACACTAAAAGATCGTCTTAGCCTGCTGTTTCAACCTTCTCTCTCAATCACATTGGTTAGATACACATCCACAAGTTAACAGATTAGTTACCAGTTAAGATACTGGGGTGGAGTCGAGCAATTTTTCTTAAAAACAGCCTCTTTTCCTGTTACGAACCAAAGTCTTTGGCAGCAGGTAGCACTCAGAAAGGAAAGGTACGGGGACATACGTACTGTCTAAACTGTCCAGGGCAGGTCACATCAGATGCTCCTGTCCCGGCAGCCCAGGGCACCTATCGCCAGCAGCCTTGCAGTCTCTGTGCTCACCTGGGCTGCCCGACCATAAACCCAATCTGCAAAGTGCTTTAGACAGGAAAACCCCTGAGCGAGAATTTTATTGTACAATTTAATGACCTACAGTTAAAAAACCGTTAGGTTCATTAATCAAAATACTAGAACTCCACATTTTTATTGATGTTTTAAGTACTTTAAGGATGAATTATTTCAGACTTAAAAGTGTGCCCGGCAGCGTCTGGCAGCACATGGATGGCCAGAGACACCATGGGAGGGGCCCCAGGAGGCTGGTGGGCACGTGTGCTCTGAGAGTCTGTGATGACCCCATGAGTGCCACTGGCACACACGGGTACGAGGGGGAGGGAAGGGGAGAGGAGGGGCTGACGTCTCACATGTGGCTAATGACTACGAGACACTGCATGGGGGATAGGAGAGAACAAGTTCAATGGAGCCCACAGACTAGATAACACAACTGCAGAGGCAGAGCACAGCTGTGTGGGATAAAGGCCCGAGACCACGCCTCCTTCACTCCCGTGGGGGGTCAGGAGGGGGCGGCACTGCCACTGTAGGTGAGGGCAGGTGAGGAGGGCGAAGCCCCTCGCTGAGCTCACACAGCAGGGCAGCCTGCGGGTGGATCCTCCCTGCCTGGCTAGGGGCTCACAGGACACGGTCCTGACTCGGCCCACTGTACCGGCTATCACGTCACACTCTGGGGTAAAACTGGAATGCCAGGGCACTGGCCGCCAATCGCCTGGCTCAGAACACCGACCAAGCAGTTGCTTAAAGCCCAGGAATACCTTGTCTTTAATGATGCTCTCTTGACACGCAGTGCACTTGGGGCTTGAGGAGCTGAGGAGAAACACACGAGCGCGTTAGAGCAGAAGTCCCACATCACCAGGCCCCCCGGACACGCCAGGCCCGACGGTCCAGCCGGGTGGGCGGCGCGGGCGGCAACCGGATGCCACGGCGTCTGGTTTAAATACAAAACCATAGGAGAAAGGGGCATGTTTAATGGTCATTTTTCATAAGGAAGTTTTTAAGCAGATCAGTCCCATCTGGAAAGCCCCTTTCAAGTTAAAAGTGAAATTTTATTTCAGAAACCAAAACCAGCCATCTGTGGGGGGCTCTGTGGTGTGAGCACGCAGCTTCTCAGAAGCTGGTATTTTCTGGGCAGCTCTTCCCTGCCCGGTGCCCCGAGGGGCCGGAGCAGCGACACAGACCAACGCACAGGGATTCCGAGGAGTCACTAGTGTCACTCTTGTCCCTACACTCAGGACGTGAGCCACGGCTCCCACGCTGCCCTTCGTAGATTTGCTTCTCACCCCATCCTGTACCTGGAAATCACCTTCTAGCGATTAAAAATAAAAGCTGAGTTTGAACCCTCTCTGCTCCCAAGACCGTGCCCCAGAGCCTCGGGGCTCCAGGCATCCAGGACAGGTTTCAGCGGGGGCTTCGGGGAGGGGGCGGCAGGGCTGGGCACGTGTGCAGGTGCTGTGGGTAGAAGACGCAGGCTCCATGGGCCTGGGAAGCTGAGGGCTGATGGGGGAAGTAACGAGTGCTTTTTAAAATAAAAGCTCATTCACTAAGACGACACTCACATGGAGCTCGTGCTACCCTGCTTGAATCACATGAGTCTACTGACGTCTTTAGACCCCAGGGCTGCGAAGCTCCTGCCGAACATGGAGCAGGAGGAGAGCCAGGAGCAGGCTGGAAACCAGAGAGGGGCAGGCCTGGCCCAGAGCTCAGGCAGGGCCCGTTGGAGAACCGGGCACATGTGCTGCTCTGCCGCCACTAAGCTGGACTCGTGAGCTCTGGCACCCGCAGCAGGGATGCTGGGTTCGCTGTTTGGGATCGGTGGCTAGAACCACAGCTGGAAGGACCAGGGGAAGGTGACGGGGAGGGTGACAGGGAAGGAGGCAGGCTGCTGCGCTCAGAAGACCAGATGCGCGTGGCCTGGTGGGGGCGAGCCCAAGCCATCTTGTGCCCTGAGTCACCCAGTGCCCAGCACCATGCCCAGAACACCTGTGGGACGAAGCACCTGCTGTCCTGGCCAGCCTCGCCGACACCCCATGACTCCCAAACAGCACAGGCACTAGGCTGGCCGTGGCTCTGGGGCGCGTGTGCTCCACTCGCACGTGCTGCTTAGCGCGTGACTGGATTCCTACTCTGGTTAGGGGGTGGGGCGTGCCCAGCTGCTCCTCGGCCCGGCACACCACAGCCCTTGCGCGTTAAGGACTCACTCCTTTGTCACCCTCTGGCGATGTGTCTCCACAGACCAGTGAGCTCCTAGAGCAAAAGTCAGCTGAACAGACGGGGGAGGGGGCACCAGGGACAGAGGGGCTGGCGGTCAAGAACACGGCACGAGCAGGAGACATTACAGAGGTGCGGAGTGGGGTGGGGAGGAGGGAACAGAGTCTGTGGGGCGGGGCGGTTCGGGCCCAGGGCAGAGGCCCCATAAATCCAGCATGGGTCCTACCGGCTGCCCTAAATGATTCACAGGCTGGCGAGAATTCATTTGGGTTTCCGTGGAGCTCTGACCCTTAAGAGCTTATTTTTTAGAGGAGAGCGAGGCTGGGGCAGCCGGACGCGCAGGGCGCCCACCTCAGCACGGCGGCCATGCAGGTCTCACAGAACCGGTGTCCGCACTCCGTCTGCTTCGGGTTGCACAGCACCAGGCGGCACTTCTCGCACTTGTACTTGTCCTCCACGGCCTTCACAAACCTTTCTTTGTAACCTCCCTGCTCGGGGACGAAGACCGAGGGCCCGGAGCTGCGGTCAGGGTGCGGCTTGAGTGGCGGGTTGGTCTGCAGCGAGCCAGCAGAGTCCATCTTTTTACTCGGCTCCATTCTAAGAAGGAGAAATTCTGCTGGAAAAAAGCAACAGCAGATAAGTAAAACGCTATCATGTTGTCCCACACAAGGAAACAAACAGCTCTGGAAAAGCGGAAGTGCCCAAGAGAGTGTCCTCTCTAGGTCTGAGTAACACGAAAAGCGTCCTGACGTCGGTGAGCAACCGGAGCGAGTGCCAAATGTCCTCCCTTCTTTCCACTTGACCGAAGCACGACACTCACATTGCTATTTAAAAAACTCCCTAAAAGGCATCGATTGTATTTTTAAGGCTCTTTAAAATACAGATAATACTTTGCTTGCCATGACTTCAAATTCTATGCATCATTCCGATGTTTTGGCTGAAGCAACAGCCATTCTCAACCAACTTTACTTGTTAACCTCAGTGCTGGGTGACAGTCTAGATGATGTGACTCAGGTGGCCTGTCCACGGTGATGGCATCTCATTCTGACAAGAGCACTTACTGTGTGACAGTGTCTACAGACTCCCGCTACACTTCACGGTGCAATCCCATGAGCGTGTGACCAGCGCCCACCCCCTGCCGCGCTACGCAAACCCTGCAAAGCTTTGGGGTGGGCCTGCTGTGGACCTCCAGGCACTCTCATGCTCAGTGACAGAGCTGGCGGAGGGGACACCAGGACTGGATGAGTCTCCTGCACCTATCGGGGCAGGTTCTCCTACTGCACGTGGTGACAAGTGTGCAGGTGGCTGGTCCCACCAATGGACAAAGTGAGCAGTTCCTAGATACAAGCTACAAAAGGCCCAGCCTGAGCAGCTCTGCCAGCCGAGGCACGCAGTGCACATCTGGTGAACCTACAGAGGGACTTTCTTCAAAACTCACTGGGTCTCTCAAAACTACACTGTGGTCTTGCTCAACCCATTTATTTCTGCTCCTTACAAAAATGCGGGCCAGATTCTCCGTGTGGATCCACCCCCATGCCCCACCCTTCTTGCCCCAGGAGCCGGTGCTGGGCACGGCTGTGTGCCCGGGTCAGCTGCCCAGCACAAGGTGCCCGCGGCGGCTGGGTGCGCAGGCCGCTCTCTCCAAACTCATTCCTCACGCTGACTGCCTGCCTCTTTCTGAGGCCGAAAGAATGAAGGTTCATGCCCAGGGATGTATAAGGATGAACGCCAGCAACTTATTTGATAGATAAATAAACAGATGTGCTAGCCGAACTTAGTTTTAATAAAAAAGAACATTACTGTGGCAAAGTGTGGGAGCCTCCTGCGAAATGTCTACTTGTGAAACCAAAAATGCAGTTTTCACAATGACCCCGAAAGGCCAGCCACCCTTCGCTCACAAACCTGTTGATCAGAATCCTGCCCGCTGAGATGCTGAGCGGGGGGCGCCGGGGCCAATCCTGCCTGACAGACGGCACCGGGGGGCGGGGGCCGGCCTGCTGCCCTCCGCGAACGCACCTCCCACCTCCTCGGGGATGCCCCCCCCGGCCAGCCCGCTCACACGACCGCCTCTGCCCTCTCTGCGCCTCTCCCCGTGGCACTTCCCCCCTGGGACTGCATGCCAGATTTATATGGCCTCTCTCTTGGGTAGAACGTAAGCTCCCGCTGGCATGGATTTTGATCCTTTTGTTCACTGACAAACCCCAGGTACCTAGAATGGTGCCTGACAGGTCGAAGGTTCTCAATACACATTTTCTGGGTTAATGGACACTCAACCTGCACACAACCTGTGTCAAACATGCGAGAGTGTATCCTAGGCACTTTCCCGTATCAGCGTAAAAAGACCCATGTCATTATTTCGAGGGGCTGCAGAGCACCCCAGTGCGTGGCTCCCCGTAACGTATACAAAAACGGAGGCTTAGGTTGGCTCTGGCACTTTGCGGTTATGGACAATCTGAACACGTATCTTTGTACATTTAGGCAAGCACAGGGCACCAGAATTTCTGGGCCAAAGATGACGTGCACAAAACATAATCATTGCCAAACTGCCTTCTGAGAGGTTGAGTACTATAAATTTCTTCCGATGGTTAGTAAACTATCAAACAAATATTATTTTAGAGGACAACAGCCCGTTTCACTCAAGCACTGTGCTTCCTGCTTCCCTTGGGCCTTGGCAGTGTTGTTGGAGAATGCTGTTGGCCACGCTGGTGTGCAGATGTCAAGGCTGTCCTGCGGGTGCCTGTCTCCCATGGGGTGGGCAGCAGGCGCAGCCTGGAATGACAAGGGCACCCTTCGCCGTTCTCCACGCGTGGGAGAACCCTTCCCCCGGTGAGCGACTCGGCAAAGGTTTGCCAAACCAACTGCATTTTATTTCAACAAATACACAGGGCACCTACAGCATACACAGCTCTGTGCCTTACACATCAGGGGACACAAGCATGAAGGAGACTGTCCCTGCCCTTGGATAGCTCTGAGGGAGTTGTGAGGGGCACAAGTGCCCAGGGTCAACATCTGAAACAAGCAACAGACGTGAGAAATGACCTCTGGGAGTCACAAGGGCTGTGGATCTTCAGAAGAGGAAGCTGTCACCTCTGCAGGAAGGAGGTCAGGCCTCCTGCCCTGGGCTGCAGTGTGATGCTGTGGTGCCCGTTCTGAGAGGCGGCAGCAGACACAGCCCTGTTGGGTGGCTGTGAGGGAGCCTGTGCCTGGGGCTGTGGGAGGGGGCGGATCCTTGGGCCCAGCATTTATCCTCTGAGCCTCAGTTTTCCTTTTCATGTGAAAAGCGGAACTACCTGTCGCTCTCAGAGCACTATCGGGCATCCCTGAGATATCCTACATGGGCTCCCTCTGCTAACTCCGCAGCACTAAACACACAGAAGAGATGTCCTTCTGCCAACTGAGGTCAAGAAGCTTGACAAGAATTGGGCTGTTTCTTTACCTTAGGGCTCCAATCCTTTCTTCGAAATGCCCCTCCTCAGCAATTAAGCAAGAAAAAGAAATAAAAGGCATCCAGATTGGAAAGGAAGAAGTAAAACTATTTCTATTTTCAGATGACATAATCATGCATATAGAATATACAAAAGAATCAACTGAAAATTAGCTGAATAAACTTGCTCGGCAAAGTTGCAGAATACAAGATCAATATATAAAAATCTATTGTATTTCTGTACACTAGCAATGAACAACCCAAAAACGAAGTTAAGAAAACAACCCGTTTATAATAACATCAAAAAGGATGAAATATCTAGGAATAAGTGTAACTAGCCTGTGGAGAACGGGCTGCAAGCTGACAAGGTCCTCGCAATCTGTGAGGTCAACCAGGGGTTGCCTCACCTCTATGAACCTCCTAAGAATGAGGAAGTACGAACTGATCAGAGAACAATGTGGTGTGGACGGAAATGCGAAACGCGAAGGATTATAGCAGGGTGTGTAGGCTGGGTGGGGATAATCTCATTTTAGCCACCGTGTGCTCTTGTATGAAAGCAGCTTGCAAACGTAAAACTGGGCCACTGCTCCAGCATCAGCGGGCCGTGGGCCTCCTGATCCCAGCTCTCTGTCCTCAGTCTCTCGCCGTTCCCACTCAGGTTGATTTTCCAGGGTCGCGCTGGATGTGGCCGGATTTACCACTCGCTGGACGTGGCACCAACCAAAGGAGGGTAAGATGTGTATACTGAAAACTAGGAAACACTGTTGAAAGGCAGGAAAGGTCTGAACAAATGGAAAAACATCTCGTGTTCATGGATTGGAGGACTTAACATGGCAACACTACTCAAACTGACCTACAGACTCATCTGAACCTGTTAAAATCCCAGCTTTTTTTAAAAACAGAAATTAATAAGCTAAAATGTATATGGAAATGCAAGGGACCCAGAATGGACAAAACAATCTTGAAAAAGGAAAAAAAGTTGGAGGACTCACACTTCTTCATTTCAAAACTTATTACAAATCAATCGAGACACTGTGTTCTGGCGTGAGGGTGGACACGCAGGTCAGTGCAACAGAGCTGACCACCCGGAAGTGCGCCCTTCCATTTGCGGCCGCCCGGTCTCCGGCCCGGGTCCCCAGACCCTCTGTGCACTCGTCTCAGCGACGCCACAGCCGTTACAGGACGGAGGCGGCTCCGGTCCTGAGCGTCCTCCTCACTGCGCTGTAGGGGACACGCAGCACCGCTTCAGGGAGGCCGGGGTGGGTGAGGGTGAGGCTGGGGGATTCTAAGACCTCCCCTGCTGGATCCTTCCTTGCCTTTCAAAAAATGCACTAGGTAACACAAAAGACTATGTGCAATAGACATGCAGGGTATGAATACAAGAAAGAAAACGACCCCAGGACACACCGCCCAGCGAACACCTATCTGTGTTCCTTCCTCCGTCACCCCCTGCCTCTCCACAAGGACGTCAGCCTGAACTTTGTATTTATAATTCTCTTGCTACTGTATACATTTTTCTTCTTAAGCAATATATTTTTGCCCGTTTTTAAAATCATAAAAGTGGTATCACAGCGCGTGTAAGTCCTCTGCTGTCAGCGATTATAAACACCCACCTGTGTCTGCTGTGTGTGGCTGATAAACGTCGCTCCTTTTCACTGCTGTATAACACCCCACGACATTGGTATCCACTTTATCGCACTGTTTCCAGGTTTTGCTGTTATGAACAGTCTGCTCAGCACACTCTGGCCCATCTGTTCTGGGGCCCTTGTATAAGTTTCCCTAGGGTATGTACTCAAGATCGGGGGACTGCTGTTTAGCAAACTAGAGCCTGTGGAGCCTGTGGGTCAAAGCTGGCCAGGAGCCTGGTTTTGTTAGGTTCTTGAGCTAAGAACACTTTTTCTATTGAACAAACAAATGAAACACAGGCAACTGTAGGACAAAACCACATGTGGTCCACAAAGCCTAGAGTGTTTGCCATCTCGCCCTCTGCGGGAAGAGTCTGCCAGCCCCGCCTTGGAGTCCACACCAGTGTGCAGACGAGCTGCTGGTCTGCGGGTGGCGCGCACGGCCAATCTGCCAGCTACGGCCAAACCGCTCTCCAGAGCAAAGCGGCATCCAAGTTTCTGTTAATGCACAACCTCACCAATACTGGGCATAATCAGAAATCTTAATTTCCACCAACCTACTAGGTGCAATGGGGTCTTTTATTCTCGCTCTGATAAAGAGATTTAGCATCTTTTCATGCGCTTATGGGCCACTTGTAGTTTTCTTTCCGTGAAATGCGTAAAGAACCCTAAAAGTCCACCCTTCAACAAAAGCAAGAAAAACTGGCAAAGTCTGTCAGAAACAACTTTTTTGTAATTGGAGAAAGTTACCAAAAGTTGCAGCAATCAGAGGATCTTCATCAGGAGAAACTGTCTTATTTCAGTGAAAAACAGCAAGCTCAGTGGCCGATGGCCTTACCACGGCCCCATCCCCCAAGAGGCAGTGTCCTGGAGGAAAACTGCCTGCAACCCTGGCACAGGCGCTTGGTGGGGTAAATGTGGGGAGCAGAAAAGACTCATGTGCAAAGAATTTTGGTGGTTTGTTTTGACTTATCTGGGTGCTCCATAGAAGGGGCTTGCTTTACCTCATCAAACTCAGAACTGTCCCAGTGCTGAGGTGGCTACTGGCGGGGGCACTTACTGAAAACATTTTCAGGCAAATGGATTAGTTGCCACTGCCAAGAGCAATCAACAGAGTTGAGGTCAACAATGGACTAACCAAAGGCTGGGAGGTAAGGGTTCTGAAAAGCTCCAACACATTTGTGGAAATCTAGAGGACCACACAGATGGTCAGGGCCATGTGCACGCTCAGGAAGGACCTGACAAGGCCCGAAGGTCTCACCGCTGGCTGACCTGCAGCTTCTGAACACACAGGAAGTCAGCGCTAAGGCAGAGCTGCTGGCTGCCGGGCCGTGTTGAAGGCACACCTCAATACTCACACGGACCTGGTCTGAAAGGCTGGGAGATGATATTGGTTCCAAGCACCTAAAGGCATCTCTAACCAATTGCCAGCTGACTACCACACTAATGGAATAGACTTCAGTACCGCACATGATAAAGATACAAACTTTACAAAATTATCTCGAAAGTCATTACACAAATGACAACTGTAACGAATAGTGACAACAAATCTTGAGGAGTGGGGAGAATCTCATTTCCAAGTCGCCCATATTATAATATTCAAAATGTCCAATTTTTAATAAAAAATTATAAGATATGCAAAGAAACAAGGAAGCACAGGCTATACTCAGGAAAAAAGCAAGTAACAGAAACTGTTCAGAAGAAAACCTAGATGCTTGACTTATAAAGACTTTAAATCAGCTATTCTATGTGTTCATAGCGATAAAGAAAACCATGTCCAAAAATTAGAAGAAGCCATCAGAACCATGAAGAGAATACCAATAATGTTTTAAAAGAATCAAATAGAAATTCTGGAATTGAAAAGAACAACAAATGAAATGCAAAATTCACTAGAGGAATTCAATGTCAGAAGTGAGCAGGCAGAAGAAAGAATTAGATACCTTGAAAACAGGTTAATTGAGTTTATTCAGTCTAAGTACTGAAGGAAAAAATAATAAAGAAAAATGAAATAGAGCCTCAAAAACCTGGGGGGGCACCATCAATCATGCCAACATAAGTATTTGGGGAGTCCTAGAAAGAAGAGGAAGGAGAGAAAGAAATAAAAAGAATATTTGAAGACATAATGGACAAAAACTTTCCATATGTGATAAAAAATACTAATCTGCACATCCAGGAAACTCAACAAATTCCATGTAGGATAAACTCCAAGAGATCCACACTGATGCAAATTATAACTGAACTGATGAAAGACAAAAAATTCGGAAAGCAGCAAGAACAGCTCCACAAGAATTTCCTCCGTAAGAGGAACAGCTGATATCTCAACAGAAAACATGGAGGACAGGCGACAATGGGATGACATTCAAAAGGCTGAGAGGAAAAAATCGACTAAGAATCCTATATCCAGCAAAACTATCGTTCGAAAATGAAGACGACTCTCAACAAAATACTAAGAAACTGAAGCCAACAGCATAATAAAGGTTTTATAGATCATGACCAAGTGGTATTTATCCCAGCAAGGCAAAGGTGGTTCAATATTTTTTTAAAAAATCAATGTAATATACCGCATTAATAGAATAAGGGGGAAAAACACACAATGATCTCAATTGATATAGAAAAAGCATCTGACAAAAATCCAACAGCCTTCATCATAAAAACCCTCAGAAAACAAGGAATAAAAGAGAATTGCCTCAACGTGATAAAGGATATATATGAAAAGCCCGCTTAATGGTGAAGTCTGAAGGCTTTACCTTTAAAGATCAGGAAGAAGGAAAGAAAGGATACATGCTTTCACTGCTGATGTTAACCATCATACTGGAAGTTCTAACAGACCAATTAGCCAAGAAAAGGAAATAAAAGGCATCCAAATGAGGAAGAAGTAAAACTATATTCACAGATAACATGATCTTAAGTATAAAAAACCCCAAATGATTTACAAGAAACACAAGTAGAGTTAATAAATGAATTCATCAAAGTTGCAGGGTGTAAGAACACAGAAACACCCGCTGAGTTTCCATACTCCAGCAATAAACAATCTGAAAAGGACATTTAAAAACAGTTCCACTTACAATAGCATCCAAAAGAATAAAATACCTAGGCATAAATTTAACCAAAGATTTATTCACTGAAAACTATAAAACAATTGCTGAAAAGAAATGAAAGGAGACACGACTAAATGATAAGACATTGGTTTGGTCCAAAAGAAACCTACGTACGTGGATTGGAAGACTAAATATTGTTACAAAGGCAACACTACTTGTGATGGTTAATTTTATGTGTCACATGGGCAGGACCATGGGGTGTCTAGAGATTGGTCAAGCATTATTCTGGGTGTGTCTGTGAGGATGTTGGATGAGAGCAACATTTAAATTGGGAGGCTGAATAGAGCAATGTGGCTGGGCCTTGTCCAATTAGTGAAAGACGTACAGAACAAAAAGGCAGACCCCCCCAACGAGGAGATTCTTCCTGCCTGACTGCCTTCGAACTGAGACACCGACTCTTTCCTGTCTTCGGGCTTGAACTGAAATATCGGCTCTTTCTGGATCTCGAGCCCACTGGACTTTGGACAGAAAGTAAACCATTGGCTCTCCTGGTTTCAGGCCTTCGGACGCAGTCTGGAGCTAAGTCACTGGCTCTCCCAGTTCTCCAGCTCGCCAACTCACCCTACAGATGTTGGGCCTTGCCTACCTCCATAACTGTGTGAGAGCCATTCCTTGTAATACATCGCTTTACACACACACACACACACACACACAAATTGGTTTTGTTCCTCTGGAGAACTCTAACACCCAAAGCAATCTACAGATTCAGTATGACAATACCCACCAAAATTTCAATGGCCTTTATTCTTTTATAGAAATGAAAAATCTGATCTTGAAATTCATACAGAATTGAAAGAAACCCCAGAGTCAAAACAGTTCAAAACTTACTACGAAACTAGAGTAATCAGAACAGTTTAACACTGGCATAAGATTAGACATAGAGACCAATGGAACAGAATAGAGAGTCCAGATAGAAGCCCATACTCTACGGCCAAATGATTTTCAACAAGGATGCCAAGATCATTTAGTAGGAAAGACCAGTCTCTGGGACGACTGGGTAAAAACAGGCCGAAGAATGAACTTGCACACTCACCTCACCCCATACACAACTAACTCAAAACCGATCAACTACTAAAATATATGAGCTAACACCATAAAACTCTTAGAAAAACCAGAGGTATATCCATGACTTTGAATTGGCAAAGGATTCTCAGATGTGACACCAACAGCACAATCGACAAAAGAAAAAAACACAAATTGGACTTCACCAAATTTAAAAATTTTTGTATATAAAAGGACATTATCGTGAATGTGAAAAGACAACAAAATGGGAGAAAATATCTGCAAATCACTCATCTTACAAGGGACTAGTATCCAGAATATATAAACTCTTACAACTCAGCAACAAAGAGACAAACCACCCAGTTAAAGAATGGGCAAAGAATCTGAATAAACGTTCCTCCGAAGATACAGAAACAGCCTACAAGCACATGAAAAGATCTTCTGCATCCTTCGTCATTAAGAAAATAAAGTCAAAACCACATGAGTTTCCACTTCGTACCTACCAGGATGGCTACAATTAAAAAAAAAAAAAGGTAAAGAAACAAGTATTGGAGAGGATGTGCAGAGATAGGAACTCTAACACATAACTGGTGGAAATGTGAAATGGTGCAGTCACTGTGGAAAACAGTTTGGCTGGTCCTCAAAAAGTTAAATATAGAATTACCATACGACCCAGCAATTCTACTCCTATATACATGAGAGAATTGAAAACATATGTTTATACAAAGACTTGTACAGGAACGTTCATAGCAGCAATATTCATAACCAAAAGCATTAACAACCAAATGTCCATCGAGAGAAGGCAAGATAAACAAAATGGAGTCAATGCACACAGTACACTATATTCAGCCATAAAAAGGACTGAAGTACTAAAGCGTGCTACACCATGAACATTATGTTACATGATAAAAGTCAGAAAGGAAAGGTCATATGTTGTATGATTCCATTTATATGAAATGTCCAAAACAGGCAAATCCACAGAGACAGAAAGTAGATCGGTGGGCGCCGGGGGCCGGGGGAGGGGTGAGTAATGGACAGTGCCTTCTTAGTGTGTGGTTTCTTTGAGGATGATGAAAATGTTCTGGAATTAGTGGTGATACTTGCATAACACTGTGAATGTACTAAAAACCACTGACTAGTACCTTTAAATGACTGTTTCTTAATAAAAAATATAAAAAAACATTTTAATAAAAAATAAAGTCTAAGAAGCTTAGACACCTTAATCTCTCTTCATCACGTAGCCTAATAACCACCCCTCACTAACCCCAGCGGAAAAACAGCAGCAAAAACAACAACATTAGAAAATGGCTAGCATGCTGCAATCGGATATGATACGATTCTGTTTATATTTAGATTCAAGGAATTTCAAATACTTGTATGTATTTTAATAGAAAAATTAAAAGTGGAGAGGAGTAAAGATATCGGAAGGCAATGAAAAACTAAGCTCAAGGAAATGTTTTAAATTAAATGCAGAGAAATAAGGAGAAATAAGTGGCCAAAGGACAGCTGCCAGCATCGAACACAGACCACACCGAGTGCCAGTGCAGACGGTAAATGAGGACTCGCTGGCGCCAGCCATCCGTCCACCCCAGGCTAGAGCAACGGCGTCTGCTGAAAATACAGTCGCAAAGGCCAGGACCATGTTCGCCAGTTCCTAAACTAAAAACCACTATTAAAAAGGAAGTTCCCTAGTTCTTATTATAATTCTCTAAAACAAACTTATAAAATTAAAATGTTAGATTTTTCTAAAACATCTGTGATGGTAATTTCGAACCTGCGACTCTGTTCATCCACACCGTGCCGTGGATGGGCCGGGAGGCCGAGTGCCCCATGTGGGCCGGCCGCGGAAGTAGCCGGAAAGGAGCAAAGCCGCATCTCTGGAACCTTCCAAATGGGGGACTGTGGGAACCTTTGACTAGATTTTCTGAGTTAAATATAAATACCTTTATTTCACTTGCTTATACATGGGCATAAAATTTGTTCAATCTCCCTTAAAGTTTAGATGGGACAACTGTAGGTTAATGAAATGCTATAATATTTATGACAATTATTGTGTTGGTGGAAGAAAAGTTACGCAAGCTCAGTCAAAAGCGTTAAAGAGATGGCAGAGGACGCGACGATGAGGGGCCCGTGGACTCGTATCTAACGCTGGTTTGGGGAAGCAGCTCGGAGGTTACAGCACCCAGAGTCTGGCCACACGTGCCTCTGCCTGGCACACCGGACCATGCGAGTGACGGAGACTGGGGGCCACCCCGAAAGCCTCACCTTCCTATCCTCATGTCGGCGTCAGGTTGGGAAGAGGGTGCAGCAGAACGCACATAAAGACAAACGACTGCTGCACAGCGACAACAGATACACTAAGTGAAGAGAGCGCAAGGGACACTACAGAGAAGGAAAAGCATGTGACTAAAAACATGGCGCGCGAGCCAGTGCCCTCCAAGGACCTCAGAAGGGGCCAGAGCAGCAACCGCCAGGAAGCGGCGGCCTTGGGGCTGGCGTCCTGGGCCCGCGCCAGGGACCAGGCCTGCCTGCCTCGGCGTCTGGCATTCTCGGTTCTAGACCTTTGATTCTGCAGTTTCCTTTGAGAAGAATTACTCTCATTACATTATTTACTGTTTGCTGCATGTCTAGGCATGAATTTATTGTATTTTGAGGCCCTATTTTTACCCAAATGAAACAGAATCCCCATTTGAGAAAACCGTTTAATAAAATTTTTGTTTCTGGTCAGACCCTGAGGAAGCCCCTCTCGCCGCGGAGGCGCCTCTGCACTTAGACACACAGCAGCGAGCTGGACCGGTTCCCTCCACTTCCCCCTACGGCTCCAGGACTGCGAAGGCTTCCAGTCCCCGTTTCTGTGATTTCAGCTGAGCTACTTCTTACTTGGGAAACTGGAAACTGGAAACAAAAGTATATCTGCTGACAAAAGGGTGTTCCAAGCACTGGAAAGCCCGGGGAAAACCAAAAAAGGGAAGCATCGGATAAACAAAGAAAATGGCTCCTGCCAGCAAGCAAGTGCTAACCACCACACAGACGAGGAAAAACAACTTGACATCACGCTCAGCAGGGAAGTGAAGCCTCATCCAAGGGATGCCAGCATAAGGGAGAAGGCAGGAAACCGCGCGCAGACAGGTGTGCCTGTTGGTAAGCTGCATAAATCCGTGTTTATGCAAACATCTCAGCACGCTGGCTCCTTCCATGACACCGAACACTCTGTGGAGGGACAGGGCCTGTGCTAACTGGCCACTGGGAAAGGACGAGGAGATCTCATCCAAACAGGTGGATCGCAACCACATGGAAAGCCCGCTCTGGAGAGAGAAGGAGAAAGACAAACGGAAGCAGGCACACGGCTGGACAAGAGCTGGATAAACCACTGTATAAAACTTGGCCTTACATCCTTAAAAAAAAAATAACTATTTGAGGCCCAGCACCGTCAAAATCCGTTGCTTCCTGCGATTTAGGATTTTTAAAAAGCACTCATTCAGCCGTGCCTATGCGCAAAGATGCTGTGCCTCTCCTGGCCCAGGGCCAGAGTCCTGCCATCTGGACAGGAAGGAGGGAGAAAGCGGAGGGCTGGAGGAGGGGCTCAGCCTGCAACAACCAATGAAGGACAAAGAGCAGGCGGCCAGGTCCAGTGGAGGCCGCCCTGAGGCCTGGACTGGTGGCCCCAGGCTGTGCGAGGGGCAGAAGCTGCAGCTGTGTGATAAGGTTCATGCTCCCCGGGCATCATGTTTACTTGAAAATATGAGTGAAAAACCATGGCCATGTTAAGCAGTGAATTACAATATTTAAATTGGCTTTTAGAATAAGCATGGGGTTTCAACTCGCTGGCTCTCGTCTCTGCTCCTTCTCCATCTCTCTAGGGATGCTCCCAGACACACTCTAGATCTGCCTCTCCTCCACACACTCATGCTGGGCTGTCGCGCCCCCTCCCTGGGCCACGCTCACCAGATCTGCATGAGGGAGCCTCAGCTCTGAGCGGCCACCCTCTGAGCTCCCGGGCCACTTCCCTCAGTCTGTCATATTGCACAGGTGTCTCGTATTCAATGCGGCCAACACAACATTTGTCACCTTTAGTGATTCCCATTCCTATCTGACCCATCTCCGCCTGCCCCAAAACAACTTCTCCCACTTCAGGGAGCGACACCGTCACCTAGCCAGCTGCCCAAGCAGAACTGACCTCGCCCCGATTCTGACATCCGGTCATTACTCAGGACCTGTCAAATTCATCACCTCCACTGCCCTGATACAGGTGCATGTTCTGTTGCCAGTGAGATGCTCGCAGATTTGTTTAACTCATCTTCAGTCTCTTCCAGCTAAAATAACCCATCTGAGCTTCTAGCCCACGCCTCTCATTTTACACAAAAGGAAGACCAGGCCCAGTCAAGCAATGTGCCTGCAAAGTCCCTGAATTATTGACAAACCTGCAAGTGGATAAAGAGCAAAACTGATGACATTGATGGACAGGAGAAACCTACTGATTAAAGCCAAAATACTTTTCAAATTAGTTTTTTCCCATAATATATTCAATATGTTGGAATAGTATGCAGCTGCAGGAGGGTCTCTATATACCGCGATGGCGTGAGCCTCCCCGTGTGTTGTTAAATGTGAAAAACGAGATGGAGAGAAGCTGGTACTGTATGTTTCCTAATAGGGCTGTGTTCTCTCCCTCTCCCTCTCCCTCTCACACACACACACACACAAATAGAAAGGTAAATCAAAAACTAAAGAAAGTGACCTATGGAGGAGGAAAGAAACAGGGAATGGAAGCTAGATTTCTAAAAATGTTTATTTTGACTTGGATCCATTAAAATGTTTTACAAACCTGTAACGCAAAATTTAAAAAGAAACTATTCCTTAAAATAAAACTAAAATAAATGAATCTAACAGTGTAACAAGCTGATGGCACACTGATGGACTGGATCAAGTGACTTTAAATCATAATAACTTGGTGGAACATCCCTAGGGATAAACTCCAAGGACAAAAAGAACGGCAGCAAATCTTAAACTGTTCTCAGCGATTGCACTATGGGTAAGACATCAGTGCTGCCACTCAAACCATCGCATGTATTCCATAGGTTAGAACAAGTAATGACGATGTTAAGAACCAAGGTTCTCAGCATGAGGAGAGATCCATACAAAACCAAAGTAAGAACTGTATGATCCTAAATTTGAAATAAAAACATCACTATGAACTCACGATGTAGTTTCACTTAAAAAGTATATTTCCTGGCTATCCACCAAAAAGGCCTGGAAATAATAACCAGCTGAGTAGCGACACATATCCCTAGTGCCAGGTTGTGGTCTCAAGATATTTGCTGCAAAAGGGGACTCGAGATGCTTAGAGAAATAGCCAATTCCAGGTTTGGTGTCAAAAAGTACAGAATGAATGTGAAACATCTCCCCAGAGGAGAAAGCCAAGGGAGGAAGACTAGGGGGTCATGCGGAAGGACGAAGGTGTCACTCGAGAGGCTCCGTTGGCCAAAAGGGGCAGTTTTAGTATGTGCAAGAGTCAAAACTGCAATGAATTAAAACATATCGCAGATGTTTAAATTCTTAAGTTTAAAATGATACTTAAAATAATCACCAGTTGCTGTAGAGCGGCTATGGAACCGTCTCACACTGAGAACGGCTGAAGAGAAAGAATCAGGCATCTATGCTGCCTCTCATTTGAACCGTCCCTTAGGATAACCAGTTAATAAGGGGAGGGTTCTCTCTACAGAAGATCACTTGATCAAGGCAGAAAACTGATAAAATTTGTAATGTCATCATTTTCATCGTCGAATGACTGAGTCCAGGCACGGAGCAGCACCGGCCGCCACGCGGCGAGTGGATGTGTGCTGTGCTTCCTGCGGGGCACGCAGCAGCACCCCTGCGACGCCTGTGCTAAAGGCCGAGCCCGACGGAGTCGAAGGGGTCGAAGGGGTCGAAGGGGAACAGAACCACAGAGCCGGACCGCTAGACCCGCCTACCGCTTCAGGGCAATACGGGGCGGGAGAACACAGTCAACAGAAACGGCAAAGTCAGAGGTTTGGAAACCTCTGACCATAGAAAAATCAGCCTGGATTTTCCAACAAAGAAAACGCAAGAAAAAAAAGGACAGGGAGGACCGATCACCTGATTAAGAGATTTAAGTGACATTTTAGCTAACTGTAATCATTTTGGACCCTGCTTCAAACAAACTAAAAAAAATTGAGACTACTGGGGAAAATTGAATGATATTGAGTGATTATGAATGAAATTTTAAATAGCAGTTTTCTTGATACTTATGAATTTATCAAAAATAGCAATGAATTAAATCTCACTTTGGATGCAAACATTTCAAACCCACTTTATATTCATTTTAATGTTCTAACATATTAAAAAGTTTTTAATTTCAAATATAAAATGCCACTCAATCACAAATTAGAGATTAAAACACAGGGTATTTTGTTTGTTTTCAAACTCCTAGAGAAAGACAGCTCAAGAGCAAACCATTCACGTTATGAAAAGGTGCTCTGCTAAAGGCAGCCCCCCACTCCCCCCACCCTGCACCCCTGGCCCTGGCCTGCTAATGGCGGTGGGCACCGTTCTAGGCAGGGAGCGCCACAGAGATTTCAGAGGTAGGCCCGACGAGGCACAGGGGCTTGCCACTACCCTTGGTTTCAAAGGCAGTAATCATTACTGGGCCATTACAAAAATAATGACATCCATTACTCTCAACATTTAATGCTGCTTTTAAGAAAATAAAAAATAAAAATGAGGTCACACACCAAAATACGGTGTCACATATACAGAAGATATTCAAATATATCTGTTACAGATGAAAATGCTAAAGCCCAAAATGACTAAGTTCAGGATGTTTTTGAATTTAATTATTTTACTTTTATGCAAAGTCAACAAATAATAGCAAAAGAAAGAAATCTATTCAAGTTAAAATTTTCTGAGGACATACCTGTGCGTCATATGCTGTAAGAAGATATAACTAAACTTGATCAAGGAGGAAGAGACTTCAATACGGAAAGAAGCAAAGCAGAGTCAACCTTATCCTTCTTCAAACAATGTAGTGGAGTCCCTGACCTAGGAAGTAAGAATAACACTTGGTCAATTCGCTTCTAAAAACAGAATTGCAAAAATGTAAGTTTTTTTAAATTTATTTTTTTATTTTTTGATATTGTGGATTTGTTTTTCAATTAGTTGACATTCAATATTTTTAATATTATATTCAGAAATATAGCATAGTGGTTAGTTATGTAACTTACAAAGAGGTCCCCCGATAGGTCTAGTGTCCACCTGGCACCACACTTGGTTATTATAATACTACTGACTACATTCCCTGTGCTGTGCTTTACATCCCGTTACTATTTTGTAACTACCAATCTGTACTTCTTAGTCCCTTCACCTTTTTCACACAGCCCCCCAACACCCCATCCATCTAGCAACCATCAATTTGTTCTCTGTATTTGTGAATGTTTCTATTTTGTTTATTTTGTTCTTTAGAGTTCACATATAAGTGAAATCATACGGTATTTGTCTATATCTGTCTGACTTATTTAACTCAGCATAATACCCTCCACATTCATGCTGTCGCAAATAGTAAGATTTCATTCTTTTTATGGCCAGGTAATATTTCATTGTATATATGAACCACATCTTCTTTATCCACTTTTCTTATGATGGGCACTTAGGTTGCTTCCATATATTGGCTATTGGAAATAGTCCTGCAGTGAACATAGGGGTGTATCTATCTTTTTGAAAATTAGTGTTTTGGCTTTGGATAAATATCCATAAGTGGAATTGCTAGGTCATAATGTAGTTTTATTTTTAATATTTTGAGGAACCTTCAAACTGTTTTCCACTGTGGCTGCACGAATTTGCAATCCCACCAACAGTGCACGAGGGTTCCCTTTTCTCCACATCCTCATCAACACTTGTTTTTTGATTTATTAATGATAGTCATTCTGACAAGTGTGAGGTGATATCTCATTGTGGTTATAATTTGCATTTCTCTGATGATTAGTTACAATGAGCATCTTTTCATATGTCTACTTGCCATCTGCATGTCCTCTTTGGAGAAATGCCTATTGAAGTCCTCTGCTCATTTTTTAAATGATTTTTTTTTGGTTTTGAGTTGTATGAGTTCCTTGTAAATTTTAGATATTAACCCCTTATCAGATGTTATCATAGCAAATGTCTTCTCTCCCATTCAGTAGGTTGTCTTTTTGTTTTGTTGATGGTTTCCTTTGCTATGCAAAAACTTTTTAGTTTGATGTAGTCCCATTAATTAATTTTTCTTTTATTTTCCTTGCTTGAAGAGATATATCAGAAAAAATATTACCAAGGGCAATGTCAGAGAGTTTACTGCCTATGTTTTCTTCTAGGAGTTTTATGGTTTTGAGTCTTACATTTAAGTCTTCCAGTTTTCCCAACACTGTTTATTGAATAGACTGTCTTTGCTCTACTATATATTCTTACCTCCTTTGGCATAATTTACCATGTAGGCGTGGGTTTATTTCTAGGCTCTCTATTCTGTTCCATTAATCTATGTGTTTTTATGCCAGTACCATACTGTTTTGATTACTATAAACTTGCAGCAACGTTTGGTATCAGGTAGCACGATACCTTCAACTTTGTTCTTTCTCCAGATTGTTATAGCTATTCAGGGTCTTTTGTGGTTCCACATAAATTTTAAGATTATTTGTTCTAGTTCTGTGAAAAAATGCCATTGGTATTTTGATGGGGTTGTATCGAATCTACAGATTGCTTTGGGTAGTATAGACATTTTAACAATGTTAATTCTTCATATTCATGAGCATGGTATATACTTCCATTTATCTGTACCTTCTTCAATCTCTTTCTTCAATGACATAATTTTAAGAACATAATTTCCTTCGTTAAATTTTTCCTAGGTATTTTATTTCTTGATGCATTTGTAAATGGGATTGTTTCCTTAATTATCTGATAGCTTATCAGTGTATAAAAATGAAACTGATTTCTGAATATTAATTTTGTACCCTGCTACTTTACTAAATTCACTTATCAGTTCTAACAGTTTTTTTTTTTTGGTGAAATCTTTAGGTTTCTCTATATGTAACATAATGTCATCTGCAAATAATGACAGTTTTATGTCTTCCTTTCCAATGTGGATGCCTTTTATTACTTTTTCTTGTCTGACTGCTGTGGCTAGGACTTCCAGTACTATGCTGAATAAAAGTAATGAAAGTGGACAGCCTTGTCTTGTTGCTGACCATAAGAAAAATGTTTTTAGCTTTTCCTCATTGAGTATGATGTTTGCTGTGGGTTTGTCTCATACAGCCTTTATTATGTTGAGGTATGTTCCCTCTATTCCCACTTCGCCGAGTCTTTATCATAAATGGATGCTAGATTGTGTCAAACGCTTTTTCTGCATCTATTGGTATGATTATATGATTTTTATCCTTCATTTTGTTTATGTGGTGTATCATATTACTTGGTTTGCAGACAGTGAATCACCCTTGAATCCCAGGAATAAACTCCACTTGATCATGGTGTATGATCTTTTTAATGTAGTGCTGAATTCAGTTTGTCAATATTTTGTTGAGGATTTTTGCATTTATGTTCATCAGGGATATTGGCCTAAAATTTTCTTTTTTTCTTTTAAATGTCTTCAATTGGTTTTAGAATCAGTGTTAATGGTGGCCTTGTAAAATGAGCTTGGGAGCCTTCCCCTTTCTTGAATTTTTTGGAATAGTCTAAGAAGGATGGATGTTAATTCTTCTTCGAACGTTTGGTAAAATTCACCTGTGAAGCCATCGGTCCAGGACTTTTGTTTTTTGGGAGTTTTTTGGTTACAGATTCAATTTTGTTAGTAGTAACTGGTCCGATCAGATTTTGTTTCTTCTTGATTCAGTCTTGAAAGAGTATATGTTTGTAAGAATGTATCCATTTCTTTTAGATTATCCAATTTGTTGGTATACAATTCATGGCATTTTCTTATAATTCTTCATATTTCTGTGGTGTCAGTTCATACTTTTCTTTCATTTCTGATTTTATTTATTTTGGTCCTATCTCTTTTTTTTCAAGAAGATTTCTTAGTTAAAAGTTTATCAGTTTTGTTTAGCTTTTTGAAAAATCAGTGCGTAGTTTCATTAATCTTTTGTATTTTTTTAAGGTCTATCTCATTAATTTCCATTCTGATCTTTATTTCCTTCTTCTACTCACTTTGGGCTTTGTTTGTTGTTCTTTCTCTAGTTCCTTTAGGTATAAGGTTAGGTTGAGATTTTTCTTGTTTCTTGAGGTAGGCCTGTATTGCTTTGAATTTCCCTCTTAGAGTTGCTTTTGATATGTCCCATAGGTTTTTTGGGGGCGGGGGTGGGGGNCCCCATGGCGCGGGGTGACAGTTTAAACTGTCCTTGAGTGAAGGAAACCATGTTTCAGAACTGTGACGCAAGGGTATGTTTAGTTTTGTTTCTGGCACTGGGGCGGGGTTCTGAAGTCTCACTCATCGGACATCACGAACGCACTTCCATTCCCACGGGACACTTACTTTCATCCTAAACTGTGAACTGTCGGACACTCTACCAATCGGTAGGGTCATCCTGAAAATTTAAACTACCTAGGGTAATAATGCTAGGCTCTCTCTGAATTTAATATTCTTCATGCTACGTAAGTGCCCTGGAGTAAATCTACCTCCTTATCAAATGTGACCCTGTTGCTAACACCGCTCGACCGACCGGCACGAACCTCCCTACACGGCGCCCTAGTGACCATGCTGTTCTAACTTACAGCTGCACAAAGCGTGAGATCTTTCCAGGTCACCCTGAAACGCACAGCTAATCAGCCTTCCACATGAACTCTATTCTGCAATGCTGGCTTTTGCTTAATACAGTTATGATTCACTGCAGTTTACTCGGTGAATTTAAAGAGATTTGTTATGCAACATCAAATCTCCTAGGTTTCCCCCAAAATTAATCAATATTTTGAACATAAAATGTTCTACTGTCAACACTTTTTACATGAATAAAGTGGCCACATTAATATAGTTTTCTACTGGAATAATATGAAAATAAATCCTATTTACGTGCTAGAGCAGTGCCAGTAACGACTCCAGGACAGACTCGGCAGCCGGGAGTGCCCAGAAGGGCCGGGCACGAGCACCATCCCCTACTGCGGCCCCCACTGTGCCTGGCGTCACAGCCTGCACACAGCCCCTGGCTCAGTCCCAGAGGGTCCACGGCAGCTGGGACCAATCCTCGGCTTGTCTGACCCGAGGGCCCACCTCTGTCCACTCTCGCAGGTGCCTGATAAATGTTTTCGAGTGACAGAAGTCATCCCCCATGGTACCTGTCATGAGGAAAATGAAAGAGAATGTCCTATAAATCAAAACATCAACAGTCCCGGGGCAGGTTTTACTAGTTTCTCAAAATGACCTCATTGTCCTCAAAAATCTCTATACTCAGAATTAGAAGGATCCGTTCAAATTTGCTAACCCTCGCTTCCTTGAAAAAGAACTTGGGGGAGGGGCAGAAGAGGAAGGACCCACTGAGGACACAAAAAGTCATCTTATCTTAGTCTTTTCCTACTCCTTGGAAGAGGGAGGAAACAGAAGTATTCAATAATATGAAAATAACAGTAAGTTAGTGACGGGAAGAAGATTTCTTGGTTGAATCAGAAAACACCTGAAAACAGCGACGGCTCTGTCAAGGCAGTGGTCGACGCGGCTCGTCCAGCGCCTCAGAGGGAGACCAGTGCCCACCGCGCGCCGATCCATTCTCCGTGCATTCACGAGCCGAGGCGGGGGCAGGCGCTGTGCAAGGAGCGGGCAGGAGAGGCGCCCCGCCCGAGAGGTCAGACCGGCTACAGGGCAGGGGCCGCAGCACGAGCCACTGTGTGCGCGCGGGCACGTGGGTGCCGCGAAAGCTACCCCAGCGACGCCCGCGGTGAACCTGCCACTGACACCCACTGAAGCGGGTGCAGGGAAAGCCTCCCTGAGATGTTTAAGCCATAATCTGAAGAATTAGTAGAAATTAATCACTTCTGTAATTTTCGGATTTTAAAATTACAAACATAGGTAAATGCAGTAAGAAAAATCAAGAGTTTAAAAAGTGGCTCAGTAACGAACATCAGTATGATATCTCATTTCATAGGTTATATAGGGAAAAACAATCCCATTATAATCCTAGGGTACTGAACTTTCTGCTGTACTTCTGCTTGGTGTTAATTAGGATATACATATATACACACTAATATATATCAAGCGCAAGGATATAAGCATATATATTAACGTATGCATATGTAAAATAAATATGATAAAGTATTATGTTGATAAATATTAACTGAATGGGTGGGTTGATGGCCAGAAGTTAGAAAACTATTTGTTAGAAAGAAACTTTCCTTCTCACGCTTTGCCACGTAAAAAACCAAACCTCTGCAGCTCACTTCCAGGTATAAATTACATTTTTCAAAAATATCTGTATTAAAGGTGATACAAGAGCTGTTTTCAACAACTCAGAATAGATGTCTTGCTCTAAATTAATACTATAATCAGAGTTTTCAGATGAGTAAATGGAACGTGGGAAACGCATTTTTTACAAGACTTGTAGTTGCAAGCTGCAGGAAAGCAGATGCCTCAAAATGGGTGGGGAAGCAGCCCAGCGCCATCAGATCTTTCCGCAGGCAGCACAGAGGGGAAGAACGCTCCAGGAGCTAGGGGTCCCAGTCAGGTCCCAGGCCAAGGCAGGCAGACTCCTGTGCTCTGGGCACCGAGGCCCAGGGAGGGCGGGGCAGGAGCCCATCGCCCTGGGCTCCCACCCTCTCCTCTATGCTCCAGGGCTGGGTTCCCGTGAAACGCAGGGCTGGGGCCAGGGACTGAACGGGGCCACTTCTCAAGGTTTTTAACATGTCACGATCTTCCCTCAATGGTCTAGAATATTAAAGAGGCAGTTCTGGTGTTGTGGAAAACTCACAACACCCTTTCTCTACAAAATGTTTCACCTCCATCAGCTGCACTGAGGGAGTTTCAATGGGCCAGTGGAATCACTCAGGAAACAGAAGTCACCTCGTTATATTGATGTCCGATGGCTGAGCACGAGTCGATAGGGAAGCTCGCAAAAGGGGAGTTTATTCCAATCCGAGAGTCTGAAGACCCTTGCATAATAGTCCTAACTAATGAATCTGCCTATGATTGTGCAACAGATGCAGGACTTACCTGTGTAAAAATGTATCACTTTTAATTGAATATCATCTTTTGGACAAGTCAAGATACTGTCCTCCTTCAGTTAATTTTTATTCTTCTAAGTCAAAGAACAATTTTGATGAGATTATACTGCTGAATTTAGTTTTAGTTTATCACATGCTTCTAACACCTGTGCCGGATTCACTTACCGTAAACCAGTGAACACCCCCCCATCTGGACTTGAATGGTGTGAACAGTCGAGGAAAGCGCTGGTTTTCCCCTTTGGGGTTTCGTGTCACCCACACTACCCGGGGAACGCTGCGCCACGCTGTGTGCTAAGGCACTTTAGAGACCTGATTAAGGTGGACTCTCAGGGCTTCTAGGTCACATGATTCCTCCTATCAAGATTAGTCAGTGTCCTCAGTATCTAAAAGCAGAACTCTTTCTCCACCTAAAAGGTTACTTCTAAGATTCTTGATTGGCTCTCCCTTGAGAAAGGCAATGTCACCCACTCTCGCCTACATGTAACAGGCCAAAGGGACACTTCTACACTGTGTTCCTGTCTTGTTCTCGCCGGTCTGGGTTTTCCCACACTCTACCACCTGCCTATCGAGCAACGGGATCCGGGTGCTACCGGACAGCCTACTGCCCTATTCCCTCTGTGTCATCTCTGCCCACCATCCCCAAATCTACGGCAGCTCTCACTTTCAGAGCTCCAAAGTTATTCAGCCATTTACTGGGTTCCCGTTACTTCTGAGCTGAGATCCAACAATGAGAAATGTGCTTCTTGCTCTCAAAGAGCCTTCGGAATGGGGGGCTGCTTGGGCTAAGTGCTGTGAGAATGGCCATTTAACTGCCCAGTATCCTGAACAGGAAACAGGCAGGACCAAAGACCCGCAGGTGGCACAGATGTCACTCAGGCCAGGAGAAGGCCAACCACAGCCCACTGTTCTGTAACCAGTTACACTGGGACACAGCCGCACTCACTGGTTACGTACCTTCTGCCATAGCGGAGATGCAGGACGGGCCCACAAAGCCCAAAGCACTTACTATCTGGCCCTTTATAGAAAAAGTGTGCTGACCCCTGGTCCAGGCTGTCAGCAACCCATTCCTCTTTGGACCATGTGGCTTCTGCCCACGATGTGAACTTCTGTGCATGCGTGCGTGTGTGGCAAGGGAATGCACACACCGTGGGGGTGCACACAGGAGCACGAGCACATGGACGTACGGTGGAGAACGCATAAGCACGTCATGCACTTGAATTTGCCTGCTGCCCTCTTGTGACAGGGAGACCTTCCTGTTTACAGCACGGTCTCTGTCCCTCAGCCCCCTCCACGAAAACACAGTCTAAAGCTCCCCTCTCATCGAAGACCCAACAAGAACTCCCATGCACGTGACAGGACTCCTCGAACCCAACTTTACCTGTCAGGTTATCACCTTCGCTCTTCAATTTGAATTCACGCACTCAACAAACATGGCCCGAGTGCCCACTACGTCCAAGACTCATGGCACCACGTTTAACACAATGTACAGTAACTGTGCTCTTTCATTTTTATTTGTCTGTTGGGTAAATTAGGTTAAGATCTGACGACTATTGAGGGTGATGAATGTTCCGGATGCACAACTGGAACATGCTAAAAACCACCGAACTGTACACTGTAGCAGGGTGGAGTTTATGACACGCAAATTCTCTTTTAGAAACTGTTAAAAATTCTTAAGGTTGATTATCCAAAAAGCCACTAATTTCTTACGCTTTTCGTTCATCTCTACATCTAATAAAACAACACATCTACTATTGGTGAATGAAAATGCTAAGGATTCCAGTGACTAGGCTTCACGACAGATTGGCCCTACATGCAGTGGCGTGAATCGCCACTGGTCACATTGACGGCTTCTGCGGGTTGGGACCTGGACAGAAGACAGTGCCTTCAGCACATCGCTGCTCCATGGTGTCTGGGGGCTCAGCCAGAACCTGAGGCAAGCGGAAAGCCAGGGTCACCCGACAGGCCACTCGCTCACATGCCGGGCGGCTGCTGACTGGGCTGCTCGAGGGCCTCGCCCTGTCTCTTCCCGCAGGAGCTGGCTGGCTCTCTTCACAGCACAGCGGCTTGTTTTCCCCAGAGCAAGGACCCTAAAAAAGAAGCCAGGCGAAAACTGGACCCTTACCAAGCCCTAGCTTGGAAGTCATTTGTAGCATCACTTGTGCCGTACAATGGGGTGAGGCGGGTCACAAACCTGACCCAGGTTCACAGGGAAGGGACAGAGATCCCTGGCTCCTGCTCAATGTGCCACTGTGAGAATTCACAGGATGGGAGATCTCACTGAGGCCACTTAGGAAAACGCAACGTCACCCTAAGTAAGTTCTACGATAAAACCTCCAAATTCCAGGTTCAATGGCATCTGGCTAAAAATCAGTTTGTCTTCTGAGTCCTGTGAGCTGAATCTCTTATTATCTGTAATAAGCTGTAACTTGGAAGCTGCACCTAATAATAGTACTACGTTGTTTTGCCTTAGAAGATACAGCATCGGGCCCTTATCTGACAGGTGACACAGGTTCACACCCCCACGCCTCCCGCCAGGGCAAGGCAGCCCTCGGCTTCCGTGGAAACACCGCAGACGGGCAGACGGCCTGGACGCTCTGGCGGCGGCTCTGTGCGCAGGGCACGGCTCTCTCATCGCCACTCCAGAGGGGCCGAGGGCGCGCTCTTCCCCGCCCTGGAAGCCTCCAGCACGCTGAGAACAAGTTCAATAAATGACAGAAGAAGGAAGGAAGGGAAGACAGGAATTTCCTAAATTACCAATGGGAGAGCTGTATTCCTGTTATTACAACAGGCGGCTTTGTGGTAACAGGAACGCAAAAATGATCAAGGAACACGACCCCTAGAAGACTCTAGATGTGGCCCTGACCTGCTCTGGGACCCTCACCCAGCGGCACAAGTTCTTTGGGCCTCAGTGTCCTCATCTGTAAAGGGACTGAATTAGATAAAGATTCTTGACTGAGGCCTGTAGGTGAGCCACAGAATATGCCCACTGGTGTGAGCCTGAGAGAACTCTGCCTTCGAGTTAAAGTTCAAACTGTATGCTCTGAATGTTTACTAACAAAGACACTGGACTCTGCATAAGCGGGAAATGTTCTCCAAACCTGGCTGGGCCCTTTCTTAGGACCTACTGCCTTAGTAGCCACCACCATCCCCAGGGCTGCCTCAGACCTCGGTCCCCAAGGCAGTCGGACTGTCTAGAGGCCTTCGACAAAATGTTAACAGATATTTCGGTCCCCTGCAGTTAAGATATCGCTATAGTTTAAGTGCACAAGGGGAGCTGGTTTGCAAAGAAACCATGCCACACACATTTCTAGCAAATAGTGCAATCCTTTGATAATGGAGACATAGGCCTTCGTTTGTTATTCTCACAAGCTGGCACTTGAACGTGGGTCTTTCTGACTTGGGCCTCCCCCTCTCAAACCACCCACCGTTATACCGGGAGCAGACAGCAGGGCTGCTTCCCCGGGGTCCTTACAGCCCCGGGGTGTGCTCCTGGCAAAGGGCCCTTCGCGAGGACAGGAAGCTCTGCCAGAACCACACAGCGCACGGCTGCCACGGTGCCCTGGCGATGTCGAGGACTGACTGCTGGCCCATCGTACCCCGCCCACAGACTGAGGCATTGGGTTCTTGTACACACAGGCTAGTTCCCCAACCGGAAGTGGAAACCACCTCTCGACCACAGTTTGTTGCCAGGAACCAAGAGACTAAGGCAGATCCTGTCACCAGAGAAAGAATGGTGCTGCGTGGACAAGTCTGGTAACCGAGGGGACAGGACGTGCCGCGCACGGGAAGCTGCATTTGCTCACACTAGTTGTGAATAGCGCTCTTGGCTGGAACACCTCACTTAACATGCCAGGAGGGTCAGAGCCATTCATAAGCTTTTCTCAATTCATGCAGTTGCCATGGCAACCCTGGCATTATGTTTCCCAGCATTGGACATGTATAAATTACCACCCCTAATTCATTTAATACAGTGTGGGGCCACCACTTACAGCAAAACGAATCTGAACTCTGACTCTCAGCCTCCCTCTGAGACAAACACAGAGGAGCAGCTGGAGGCAGGAGCCACTCACCTCAGACAGCGGCGCTGCACACACCCGAAAACACGTATCTGAAGGCAAATAAGAACTAAGGAAATCAGACTTCATCATCCACGGCCCCACGGTGGAGATTTTGTGAAACAAAACGTTCCATGCCAGACTAATGAAACTGTCATTGCCTAAGGTAAAGAAATAAACGTTGACATGCAAATCTCCATCTCTGGAACTCGACCATGGTTAGTAAGTCAAAGAAAAGGCAGATCTCTTTACAGAACATCTTCAATAATTTATTTAGAAGGCATGTGTCAACACTAAATAAAATAACTGTTTAAATGTCCAAACCATCCTTAATAAGAAACCAAAGTTTTATTTTCTAGGCTCAGAAGAGGCCTGCTCCATCCTAATTCCTCACCTTTACTCGGGTTATTCACAAACATCTAAAACGCGTACTGTGCGTGCTTTTCTCCAGCCCCTCGCCTGCTCACACCCCACCATGTGAACACAGAGAACAGCCCGGAATTCCCGTGCACGGGCTGCGAAGGCGCCCGCGGGCCGCACTCCCGGGGAGCCCGCCGCATCCGCTGCTTAACAGAGCCGCTGCAGGCCGCGCTGCGCACCGCGGTCCTCCGAACACGCTCCGTCCTTACCGCGCGCGGCGAAGTCCCGGGGAGTGCTGCCTTCATCGCCGCCTCCGTCAGACTGCAGGCTGTGAAGGGGCGCCAAAGACCTCGGCGCCGGCCGTTTGCATATTAACAGGGACTGTGGCAACCCCTGCATTGCAGTCTTTCCGAAAGCTCCCAGTCTCAGAAGCCAGAGCGCAGGAGAGAGACTCCTTGGCACAGGAAGCGAGCTGCCTTCTGAATCACAAAGATTCTGTAAGGCCCTTTAAATAAATGTTGCCAACGCCTGCGGGGGGAGCATTTCTAGATTTCCAACCTGCTCCCTAAAGGCTGACTGGTTTGTGGTTTTCACTGGAGGATGGCCTTGACGAAGCATCGTGCTGGGTGAGAACGCTGAACTGAATGAAACATGCACGATGACACACACGGCTTCAGTGCTCAGGGCTCCCTGTGACAATCCTCAGCCAGCCGCAGGAATGCCAGCGCCGTAAGCACCGCCAGCGCCTCTGTGGGCAGCGATCACCTTGACACCCAGCTACCTTCACGGCGTCGTAAAAACCATGATGTGGTCAGAGCTCTTGAAACAGTAAACCACTGACCAATTCAGAAAAAAAAGAGAAACCAAAGTCAGAAAAAGGGACCTAACAGAGCAGCATGCTCACTAAGTGACCTGTGGTTGTCGTCCGTTCCTCCAACCCACTGGGTGTGCAGGAACCGCACGCTGTGTGAAAGGTCCCCGGGGTTACGGGGCCTCCGGTGGGGAAGACAAACGGGGGTAAGTGGCTCCCAGCACGAGGAGGGCCAGCATACTGACGGAGGCAGAACCGGAGCTGCTGGAGACCCAGGGGAGCTTCTGTGCAGAAGGGACATTTAACAGGAGCCAGGGGATGAGCACTCAGCGGAGCAAAGGGAGAGAAGAGGGGAGGACAGCCCCGCAACGGTGTGCCCGCTCCTCGCCATGCACCGGGGAGTCCCCAGCAAGACTGCGCGGCTCTGATCTGAAGCCTGAGCGGGCAATGCCGTCACCGCAGCTGACAGACATCCGAGCACCGGGTACCTGAGGCACACACTCGCTCATGGCACACGCTGACCAAGCGGAGGTGGCAGACTCCGGACCTAGCAGGGCGGCTCTGTGGCATGCGACACCACTGCACTGCCCCTCCATAAGTAAGAGCTGTCTTCCGATGGTGGTGACCACCTCCCGGCGGGGACCGTAGTCTAAGTGGCCCCTGTTCAGACCTGTGTGTACGACCCCATATTTAGCACCCAGTCTGTCATCGGGCAGGTGCTCAGCAGAGCAGCGGGCAAATGAGCGACCGAGTTCAGGAGGGCACTGGTGGCTCCCTTGGCCTGCTGGCACGAAGCCGCCGCTGGCTCTGAGAACCCTTGGCTTTGCCGCCCCTCCATCTACCTCGCCCCTCCCCAGCGCAGGCTCCGGACCCTCTCCTCGTCCCGTCTTCACCCCCGTCTTCACCGACGCCCTTCCCACCCCAGCAGCAAGGCCCCTCCTCCGGGCTCGTCATCCCTGGCAGTTACCACGCTCCTGGAAGGGACACCCTTGTGTCTGAGCCCGCCAAGGCCCGCGTGGCTGGCACGTTTGTATCTGCAGTGCCTAAAGCAGCGCTGTTGGAGCTCGTGGGCGGCTCCCCGAAGGTCAGCCATCACTGCTCCCACACACAATCGCCTGTCACTCTGTGAGGGGTCTGACAGCCGAGGAGACTAAGGCACAGAGAAAGCCAGTTACAGTCCAGGTGAGAGAGCCGGGACTCAAACCCAGGCCCAGGCTGCGCAGGCCACACCCTACTCACCCACCAAAGGTCGCTGACGCCAGCCCAAAGGAAGATGCTCCCCTGGGGGCTTCACTCGTGGGAACAGGCGGATCAGACTTATGGAAATACGGCTGCTTTCCAACCCTGGTCTCCCCAAAAGTGAGATGTGACTAAATGAACATTTTAGACCAAACCAGCCGCACCTCGTGTAAATTCCTGACTGACTAGATAATCTCGCAGCACGAGGCGGACGATCAGAGCAGAAGGCAGAGAGAGGCAGCGTGAGATTTCTTTTCGCTGTCACTGCTTCACAGACCCGCTGGAGTGGCTGCGCTGACTCGGAGGGACTCTATCAAACGCCTGGGGCACATAAAGGCCGGTGCACCTCCACACGCTGCCTTTCAAGTGGGGGATCAAGGCCGGTTCTCTGAGGCAGTCTCACCCCCCACCAGGCCCAGGCAGCTGCAGCGTGGTAACTCGACTGTCTCCTATGACCTGTCAGAGGCCCTGGGCCTGGCCCGGGAGCCAGCATCCTGTGCTTGGCCTGTGGGCCTTCCCAAGAGGGTCTGGGGGAGCCGGCAGGGGTCTTGCATCAGGACTCTCATGCCTTCCAGCAGAGACACCACCGGGAGGGGTGGGGCCAACAGCTGGCCAGGGGCTGAGACGACCCTGGGGGCGTGGGGGAGTCCACGGGGCTCTAGGGCCAGTAGCGGAAGGTCGGAGGAGGGGGCGATGAGAAGGGGCCCGCTACAGGACCACTCAAACCACCTTCCGGGTCGGCCTTCTGAAAACCAAGGGCAGCGAGCATGTTCAGTGCCCTGGAGCCAGGTCCCCACGCGCCTGTGGGGTGGCTTCCTATCGTCTCCACGATACAGACTAGGAAGCAGTGAGGCTCCAACAGGAGAAATAACTTTCTGAGCGCACGTGCTGCGTGGCTGTCAGCTGTCTGGTGCTGTGGGCTTGGCACCACCTGGCGAGGGCAGCGCCTGGTCTGCCCACATCCTGCCGCCTCTCGGCCCAGGGTGCAGGGCGGAGCGGAGGGGGCGCTCTGCCTCCTCTGACACCGACTTCCACCACCCACCGCTCGCCCTTCCGGAATCTGGGATTTCTTGTCTATAGGAAAGGCCTATCCTAGAAACCTCACTTTTTTAACTGATATGATGCAGGTGAAAGGTTCCCAAAAGTATACACTTCTCGAAATGTAAGGCACAACGGTTACAAAATACAGCCTGCATCCACAAAGCACTCAATAACTTTCCAAGCTCGACTCAGTTGAAACACATGACGAGAGACCTGAAGGACTCTCACCATTAACTGGAATGACCATGGCAGGATCTGCTCCTTAATTAAACAGCAGTAATAAAATTCCTAATCTAACTCAGGCAATTAGCTAAGAGTGTTAATGCACATTTACATGAATTTGATACAAATTATGGAAACATCCCTGTAGGTCTCATTTGCACACTTAACAAAATGCTCAAGAGTATCACTACTCTCTTAAAGTGTTTATTACTTCAAAAATAAGCAACCCAGTTACCAAAATTACCATAAAAAAAAGCCAGAGGCGTGGTATACTGCCTGAAGGGAATGTATAGACAACTCATTCAGAGTCACTACCGCCTGCTTCTGAGGCCAAAGAACAAAGGGTATCACCAAGAAGAGAGAAGAAAGTAAGAAAAATATAAAATACAGACAGGATTTAGTTGGCTTAGATACAGAACAGAATTATCTGCCAAAAACCTAACAGAGTACTTACTTGACAAGAGCCTGTGATGACCATCAGATGTGATCCGGTCTCAGGAAAGAAGGGTATTATAACTGGCTCCTTCTCCAGGCATCAGGGGGTCCAGGGGCTTCAAGCATGAAACAGGAGTCACCGGGTCACAAACAAAGGTCACGGAAGCCCCAGTCACAAGTAGCAGAGCCTCTTTACAAACACAAATTGGAATCTCAACAGTAGACCAAAAGCTGATGGGAACCCCGAGGTACACGCCCAAGAGAAATGAAAACACATGTGCACACGAACACTTGTACATGGCTGTTCCTAGCAGTACTACTCATAACAGCCAAGAGGGCTAACAACCCCAAGTCTATCAATGGACTAACGAACACATAAAGTAGTACATCCGCACGATGAAATATCATGTGGCAACAGAAAGGAACAACCTTTGACATAGCCTATGACATGGATGAATCTTGAAAACATATGCCAAAAAAACAAAGCCACACACAAAAGGTCTCGTATTATATGATTCTGCTTATATGAAGTGTCCGAGACAGGCAATGGTTGCACAACTGTGAATATACTAAAAACCACTGACTTGGACGCATAAAATAGGTGAGTTGTGTGGTGTATGACTATCTCGATAGTTATGTTTTTTAAGGCTGACACAATCAAGCCAAAAGCCAAACATCTGATAATCAACGTCGCTTCATGAGATGTAGCTCACCATCTCAAAGAAACAAACAAAAAAGGAAAATTATGCCCCCAAACATGCATTATTTTGAGGGTACACTTTCCAAATAATTTTAAATAAGCTACTCACTATTCAAAATAACTTATAACTGTTTGGGGTAACTTTTTCCCCCCCAAATCTCCGAGATCAACAATTTTTCAAGAAATAAGCTGATTTTAACTTTATCATAAAATATAAATTACATACATACACAGATGTAGCATTTTAAACATGCGAGGCAGTATCACTAGAGAAACTATTAACCCCATCACCACCAAAAAGTGCTCGTTTACATGGTTCTTACTATGAAATAAGAACGCTGAGGTTTCTAAGACCCAGAAATATTTACAAGACTTGAAGTCAATACAGTCTAAGAAAACACATTCATTAACTGAACATAAAACTCATAAAAAACAAAAATAAGCCTATGTATAAAACTCACTGATTTCTAGAAAGACTACACCCTCTAACTCTAAAAAAAGAGCTCCGAGCTCCTTCCTACTGCCGTCTGCCCATCTCAAGGTTTTCAACAATTCAGCTGACAGAAAGCAAGGTGGTAACCTAAGCACAATTCTGTAATTGGCTGAAACCGTCATTACAATGTGTTTCTATTTTCCGCAGGAAGAGAATCATGTCTACTCACAATTCACAATGAGTCAACCAGTGTGTAAAATATTTTACATAATGGGAAAATTTATTGTGACCCAAAAGTTCAGTGTGTTCTCATTAAGTTACCAGAAATTACAGATGTGAAGATACTTCTGTTAACTTAACCAAAATCAAGAAAAGAAACCACTTTAGATATGCACACATTTTCAGTCTGGTAGGTCTGATTGGTTTTATGCTACTGTATTACAAATTACTCAGATTGGTAAATTCATAGTGTAAATACTGAATAAAGAAAATCTGCATATTGACAACACAGGTAATTTTAAATTGGTTTTGACACTGCCGTCACTCACTACCTATGCACAGCTAAGCAACGTCAGTGCAGAGAGGACTTCAGTTTTTGTAAACACTGTCCCTGCGGTGAAGTGGTTTTTCCAAAATGATGATACCATATAAAGCGTTAAGTTAATGGAGCCTTCCCAGTATGCCTCATTGTGAATTAAAACTTCTGTGGAAAATCTTATAGTGTTGTATCCATTTAACATTTTCTCATGTTACATTCAGTGTTTTGAAAAAAATAATCTCAGTGAAAGAAAATGTTTAAGCAATTAAACACATAAAACGTTTCTACTATGACCTTTTAAAAAAGCCTTCTATACTATACTGTAATACTCTATAATACTCTAAAGGCCGCACTTGGAAACTGACATGTTTTTATATGCAATACAGATGCAAACATTTAAACTACGGAATCAATCTAATCTATCGATACACACACACACACACACACATACTTAAGAAATCAAACATTTCCAATAACATAAACATAGTACATCTGTAGCAAAGATAACACCCCCAGATATGCTTTACATTACAGGCTGGTCCCCAAAGAAGGGTAATTATAAAACACAAGGAGTCTCTTTTAAACCCTGTTAAATAAACTATTTGCAAATAAAACTCTAGGTGATGCCACCTTGTCCTGCCACCATCACTCACTCATAAAACCCCAGAATGTGTCTTGAAGGAAGTTTTTACAACACAAACTCCAGTCTTGTTTTAGAATACATTGCCAAAGACCGTTCTCATGTCTTTATGAAAACTGTAATATCTCTTATAAAATCTAAAAGACTAAAAGCGTGCTTCTCCTACACTGTCATGGCTCATTCAATCTTAAGTACGTTGGACAAAAATAACTCTAAATTGAAAGAATAATCTTTAATATACATGTTCAATGAGAGTTAATACATTCTATATAATTTATAAAAGATCACAGGAAAACTTTAGAAATAATGCAGATTGCCATCTGCTTCAGGAACAAGCTATTTTGCCTTATATCATCTTTAATGATTTGAAATATGCATATTTAGACATATTTGGCTTTTCATTTTCTAATAAAAATGGGCAAGTTTTCTTGCAGCCTGGCAATTAAACTTTTTTTCAAAATGCAAGCACCGTTTCAGAAAGCACATAAATTTTTTAAAGATTTCTATCTAATCAAAAATACATCTTAAAAACATGAAAATTAAAGCATATTCATGTTTTAAAAGTCGAGAAATGTATGTTAAAACAGCCTCGGCCCAGCCAGCAGCCAGTGTGCAACCACGCGGGCAGGTCAGGCAGGTCGTTCCAGCACAGAAGATCAAAGGTGGTTTTCGGACAGCCACCCAGGCCCCACTCCCACCAGCGGGGGAGGGGGGCACAGGGGAATAGAACATCATGAGTCGGGGCGCCCTGTCTTGAGCTTTGCTCTCTGCTCCTTGAACCCCCACAGCCAGACCCTAGGGAAGGAGATCCAGGACGGCCCGGCAACCACTGCCCACACTCCCTGCGTCACAGGGCAGTGCCCCGTGCCAGGGCTGTGGGCACACCCCAAACGGCCAGCAGCAGCCCCCACGGTACCGCCTTCCCGGCGGCTGTACCACCGCGCCCCGTGCCCCTGCCCCACGTGGGAGGGCAGGCGCGACGCACCCGTCCTCTGCCTTTCCAGCACGCGGCGCGAGGCCTGACGCGCATTCACCAAAACAGGTCCGTGGCCCCTCACCCCAAAGCTCTGAAAACACGTCTGTAACGCATCGGGTGGCCAGTCACGACACAATGTGCAGCTAATCGCCTGGTGTCAACAGCCATGCACGTTGCTGCAAAAATCCCATTACGAGGTGCTGCCTGGGGATGTTCCGCAATATATGGTGTACTCCCTAATTCTATTCTCAAATCTCAAAAATGCCAAACTCCAAAACACTTCTGGTCATGAGAGCAGCAAAGGGCTGTGAGATGACAGCAGGACAAGCCCTGGCCGGCAATGAGAAAAGAGCCCCTTTAATGGCAGGAGACAAGAGCAATCTGACTTAAGTCTAGATTTACACATCCGTTTGTGTGCAAACTTTCTGAGCACGCGTGTGCCATACTCCTCACTAGATGCCGGATGTCCTAGGCTCAAACCAAGATGGCGGTCCCTGCCTCCACGGGACTCTCTGAGGGGAAGACAAGAAGTAGTAAGTGAGCACCCGGTCACACTCGGCACACACAAGCTGTGGACGGGGCATGAAGGTGAAGGTGACCCTGCAGACAGACACTCAAAGAGGGGGTCAGGGGAGGCCTCTCTGCCTGGACGAGGAAGCGCCCGGGAATGGAGGGTGCTGGGGCCCGGCAGGTAGGGCGCTGCCCTCGGAGCTCGAGATGGGCGAGGGAGGGGCAGGGCCCCCCGGGCTGGGAGGACTGGGAAGCAAGGGGCTGTGACTTGGTCATCGACGCTCCAGTTGCGAACCGAGCTCCCCCCAGGCCTCGGCCTCTTCGTCTGTCAACAGGAAGAGGGACGTGACCTCGGATGTCTCACATGCTCCGCCCTATGAAGTCACTTTGTGGGGTGACCAAGCTGTCCACAGGGTTGTCTACTAAGAAGGTCGAAGAACCTAAAGGGGGTGGTTAACCATACTAAAACCATATGGAAAGAAAAGCCAGCAGGCCACGCGATAAATAGGAAGGAAGCCGAACAGCTGACTCCCCACTGAGAGTCAAGTGCAGCGAGAGGCTGGCGGACAGCTCTCCACGCGGCGCCTCGCCAGGGGGAACAGAGCAGCAGCGGGTTTGTTAAGGATTTTGAGGAAACAAGAAAAAGGTTCTCTGAAATGTCCTCCGAGGGTGCTTCGGGGACCCTGTCTTCCTCCGCATCCTCCCCTCAGAAAGGGGTGGGAAAGGCAGGCACCGAGGGCACCGCCGTCCGGCCCCGGGCCCTGCGGCCGCCAGCGCGGCCTCCCGGAGCAGAGTGCAGCCGCTTGCCAAGTGACTATTAAGACGTACAAATGGAGGGCTGTTTGGAGCAGCTGCAAAAGCTCTAATAAGGATAACAAAATGGGTAAGTGAATCTCAAACTCTTTAAGGTTAAATACTCACTTGGGTGAGATTTAACATCATAGCAACAGAATGCAATAATACACTGGCTTCTCAAACTTTCCACCCCCAGCGGCACAGGACAGAGAATCCCAAGGGTAAGCACTTTAAAGTAACTCAATTTGTGTGAAGTCTTATGTTTCCTAGTAAAAATTCATGCGAATTTTGCACTGAGCTCCCCAACAAAGCCTACAACACCCCTTCCCTGTCACTCTTCGCTTCTGGAAACTGAGGCAATGTGACGCTTTTCTCCTCCTCGTACTGCTGAGTGGAAGCCTGCCAGCCCCCTCTGCCTGCTCTTCCCGTCCCACGGGCCAGCTCACCCTCACCGTGGCACTGAATCCCGCCCGCCCCGTGGGTCTCACTCCCGCCCATGTGCGGGGAAGCGGCTGCCTGGCCGCAGCTCCCCCTCTGCCATCATTCTGTCCACTTGGGCGCAAATGCTTTCAAGGGTTTGTCAACACACATGTCCCGTTCTCCCCTGGACACTCTCACCCGCCATCCACCACAGCCCACCAACACCATCTTCACCCAAGTCCCTGAGACCTCCATGTCTCCAAATTTAACAGGCAATTATCAACCTGCTTGATGTCCCAATGGCTTTTCCTAACTCCAATACGTCCCTCTGATTTCCACCGGTGCATCTACTTAGCACCTCAACAGAACTCCAGGTGTCCCCCACCTCTAGTGACCGAGGCTCAGCAAATGGCACCATAACACCGTTTAGGTCACATACCCCACACCCGATCCATCAGCAAAGACTGTCTGCTCCATCTTCAAAAAGTACCCCAAGCCCCGGCCACACTGGCCTCCTGGCGGCTCTGAACACACGTCGAGCTCATCCCCGCCTCGAGGTCTCCGTCATTCCTGACCCACCTGCCGCCACCGCTGCTCTCGCGGGTCTTCACGTGCTCCCTTCCGCTTCCCTCGGTCCTGACGCGAACGGTGCCTGCCCTGACGGCCGTGAGGATCGTGCCCCCGCCACGTGCCAGCACGAGCCGGTCTCCCCGTCCTTCTCGGCACTGCTCTCCAGCACCATCTGCATGGTTACCCCTCTCCCCCATCAGAACGTGAAGGTCAAGAGGGCTAAATCTGGACTCACTCACTGCTCTGTTCCCAACTCTCCGAACAAAACCCGACTTGTCGGGGGGCTGGACCAATATTTGTTTAATCTGTTTACGGCCTTGTCTTGAAACATCATTTTTTGTTAATGTGAAAACAATAATTCACTTACTCAACACTCTAAGAGTTTAGAAACACAGCACAAATACTTCCCAAGTCCTGCTATGTCCTGGCAGCGTCACAGGAGTGAGTGCACGAAGACCTGGCTACAAGGTCACAACGCTGTAGAACAGAGCAAACCGGAAACGACCAGTGTCCAACAATAGAGAACTGAATCAAGAAACTCTGACAAATATTATTCAGCCATAAAAAAAATGAAATCTTGCCATTTGCAACAACATGGATGGACCTTGAGGGCATTACACTAAGTGAAATAAATCAGACAAAGAAAGACAAATACCATATGATCTCACTTATAAGTGGAATCTGAAAAACAAAAAGCTCATAGACACAGAGAATACACTAGTGGTTGCCAGAGGCAGGGAGAAGGGGACACGAAATGGGTGAAGGGAATTGAAACATAAACTTCCAGTTATAAAATACATAAGTCCTGGGGACGATGTCATGTACAGCACGACAACTATGGTTAATTACACTGTATTGTAGACTTAAAAGTTCTAAAAGAGTGAATCTTAAAAGTTCTCATAACAAGGAAAAAATTCTATAACTATGTACGGTTTTAGATGTTAACTAAACTTATATGGTGACCATTTCACAATATTTACAAATATCGAATCATTATGTTGTACACCTGAAACTAATATAATGTATGTCAGGTATTACCTCAGTAAATAAAAAGAAACTCTAACACAATCACATGATCATTACAACACAATCAACCAAACAACAGAATGCCAGGTTATTAAAAAATACTTCAGTCCAACATAAATGAGATTCATATAATTTTAAATCTTCTAGTAGCCACATTAAAAAGGTAAAAAGAAATAAGTAAACTTATGTAATGTATGTTATTTAACCCAATATAAAATTTCAATGTGTAATTAATATAAAAAATTACTAATGAGATACTCTGTGCTCTTTTTCCCACACTAACTCTTCGAAATCTGCTGTAAGCTCACACTTGCAGCGCATCTCTTTCTGGACCGGCCACATTTCACATGTTCCTAGCCGCATGGCTACTATACTGGACAGTACAGTATTATTATATCATGAAAGAGACAAAGTTACATTTTGCAGAAATTAACAAATTGATCCTAAATGAACCAGGGAATGCAAGGAATCCAGAAGAGAAAAAACAATCTTGAAAAAGAACCCAGTGTGAATGATTCCCAAGTCAAAACTTACTAAAAGCTAAGTAATCAAGACAACATAGACATAAGGATAGACATATAATCCTATAACAGAATAAAAGAAAAACCAAAGAAAAAACAGATAAACTAGATTTCATCAAAGTAAAAAACTTTTGTGCATCAAAGGACACCATCAGGAAAGTGAAAAGACACCCCATAGAATGGGTGGAAATATTTACAAATTATATATCCGATACGGGAATTGTATCTAAAATATGTAAAGAACTCTAAAATATGTAAAGCCAAATAACCCAACTTTAAAAACAGACAAAAGATAGGAAAAGACATTTTTTACAAAGAAGATAAATAAACGGTCAATAAATAAGCACATGAAATGATGCTTAACATAGTCACTAGGAAAATGCAAATCAAAACAACAATGACACCACTTCACACCCGCCAGGACATCTAAAATAAAAAAGACAAATAACAAGTGTTGGTGAAGATGTAGAGAAATCTGAAATCTCTTACACTGCCGATAGGAATGTAAATGTCCCAGCTGCTCTGAAAAACAGCCTGGCAGGTCCTTAAAATGTTAAACATAGAGTTACCAATGATCCAGCTGTATATACAACTGATATAAAAACAGGTTTTCACAAAAACTTCTACGGGAGTGTTCACAGCAGCATTATTCATAATATCCCGAAAGAAGAAACAACCCAAGGTCCATCGACTGATAAGCACAGAAACAAAATGTGGTCTCCCCACACACGACTATTACCTGCCTATCAAAAGGAGCTGCTGAGACAGGCTACAACGGGGATGAACCCTGAGAACATGATGCTGCGTGAATGCAATCAGCTGCAAAAGACTACACGCTGTATGATTCCATCTGTATGAAATTTTCAAAGCAGCAAATTGATAGAGACAGAAAATAGATTGATGACTCCCTAGGGTTGGGGGAGGGGGGAATGGGAAGTGACAGCTAATGGGTACACGGTTTCTTTTCTTTTCAGGATGATGAAAATGGTCTAAAAGTAGAAAGTGATGAGCATTGTAAAACTCTTGAATATACTAAAAATAACTGAAATGTACAGTTTAAGATGGTGAATATAATATCTGAATCACATCTCAATAAAGCTATTATATAAAAAAGCAAATTATAAAATGGTTATTTATTATATAGAATAATTCCGTCTTTATAAAAAGAAAATATACGTATGTCCCAAAGGTGGCTCCGAAGAGCACACACAGCAGTGACTCGAGTGCAGGGCTGTGTTGACGCTTTTAGCTTTTGATATGCCTATTAAAACAATTTTCTTGTAATTGAATGGCATTCCCATTTTAATAAAAGGGGTTTTTTTTAGTTTTAAAAAGGTAGTTTTTTTAGAAACTAAATATTATTTAAGTATGTCTCTATTTTCATAAAAATGCATGATTATGCCTCCAAGAGGGACGAATGATATACACCAAAACGTTAACAGGGGTGAGGCAACGGGAAATGTTTGTGTTTTCTAAATATTCTACCATGAACACACTGGCTTTTTTCTTAAAATAAACAAACAAGACATTCTCTCCCTCTTGTGTGTACACACGCCCGTGTGCGCACACACACGCCTGTTCCAAGGACACTGAAATCCCGGTGTGAGGGCAGCACGGCTCTTGGGAAGCCAGCAAGGCGGGGTACGAGCAGAAGCTGGCCACCTGGGTGACCCCTGAAGTGAAGTCCGCAGGATCCGTGCGCCTTGCTGACAGCAATGGGGCCAATCTCTCAGACCAGGTGTCCTGGGGACAGGGGAGACTGAGTCACACAACCCCACTAAGGGTGGTGGCTATGTCCCAAGACCACGGTCACTCTCAAACCCCAGCAGGGCGGGGTGGGGCCCCGGTCCCCAGGCCTGGGCAGAGCTCCGCAGGGACCGATGGCGCTGGTGCAAACGAGGCCCTTCTGATGGGCTCGGTTCTGGGAGGCAACTGCCCGCCACTTGGCTGCAGCAGCGCCCTCTTCGTGACGCAAGTCCGTCTGAGCAACTCCGGATGACGCTGAGAACCAACTCGGGGTCTGCATGGATGAAGGCCTCGTCACCTTCGTCCTCTGAGACCAGGGTTCTGACTCTGCAAAATCCAGTCCCTGCTGCTGAGGCTTTGGGGTCCGTCGAGAGCGCCCGCATTTGTGCAGAGGAGACCCTCCTCCCCGTCCCCATGCAGACAGCAGCGGCAGGGGGGCTCCAGGGAGAAGCAGAGGACACAGAGGGCAGGCGCCCCCCAGCTGTCTGTCGGGCGTGCTTCCCTCCGCCGCAAGGTACAAAGTGTGTAACGGACGGGACTGGAACCTCGCAGAGTGACCTAAGTGCGTCCACGCTGAACAAAAGACTGGACGACTACACACCTAAATGCTGATCGTGGGGTCACGGGGAAACTGCCTCTACTCTACCCTTCACGCATTCTCTCTGGGAACACACCCATAAAGTTCGGACCCCTCCACCCGGCTTTCTCCTTAGTCTGGAGATGAGTGACCGTAAAGGTTCTGTCCTCAGAGCTGTTCTGTTCTTGGGGATGAAAATGTCTCCCGGCGTCAGGGCCCCTTTTCCACACCCATTCCTCAAAGAACAGCACCACGCCCGGGTCGCTGACCATACAGTCCACAAAACCGAGGCTTCCACGCAGAAGTTTAACGCTGAAACACAATTGCCGACTTCAGAAAGACTTTCTGCCTTCCTCGAGATCCTCCCAGATGCCTCAGTTTATGGGATCACTGGGAGTTCACAAATGTCTGCTGCTGATCAGAAAATGTCGACAGGCATGAAAAGCACACCAACGAATCTTCAGCCTTAAACCAGGACTTCTGGACCCTTCCGCAAACTAACGCCACAGCCAGCGGCCTCCTAAGCATTACAGTCGCTTCTGAAGAACCAGTTTATGGTTCTGGAGAGCAGGCCTCAGAAGAAAATGAATACTTATCTTAATTTCTGACAATTAACTATAATTATGACACTGATATTCTCTTACTCAAAAGCTTTTGACGGTTCACGACTCGCTTCAGAATTGAGTTCAAACTTGCTGCTATTGAAGCTGAGCCATGCTCTTCGCCCCTCCTCCCAGTCCCCACCCTGAGCCCCAGCCCCAGCCACAGCCCACTGTGCTGTTTGATTAACAGCACCTGTGTGCCCTCCCGCAAAAACTCCCCTACTCTCACCCCCGCTGCCCTGAAAATCAAAATGTTATCCTGCAAAATGCCAGCTTGAATTTCAGCTTTTGTAAGGCATTTCCTAATCCCTTCAACCAAGAGTCAGCAAACTTTTTTCCTATAAATGGCCAGATAACACACATTTCAGGGCTGCATGGACCACGGATGGTCTCTGTTACACAGGCTTCTCCGCTCATTTTTAGGCCGTAGTTTGCCAACCTACTTTAAACATCATCGCTCGCACAGCGCTCTGTGTCCGGTCCTACGAGGCACCTGCCTGTCACTACAGGATCACTAACATGCTTACTCTGTCACACCGTCAGCACTTTTCTGCCTGGTCTAATAGTTCACCCCATGCACACCTGCCCCTCCTCCCACTACACGTCCTGTGAAGGCGAGAAAAATCTTTTTCTAACGCCCCCATCACCTACTATGCAATACTCAGACATACGGAGTGCTTCGTCCATGAATCTTTTAAACTGATCACTTTCAAGTAGAGTGTGTTGAATTTTAAATTGCTTACTTAAGCACTTTCCATCCCAGGTAGCTAAAGACGTTGTTTTGGGGAAAGCAGATTTCTAATGAGCATCTGAACATCAAGCCATCAAGCCGTCTGCAGTTAGACAGCTGAACTCCTCGGTTTAATTTCCATTAGATGAACTTCCAAGCCAAACCGAGGTTTCCCTTCAAAGATTGGTTCCTGTCTACAAAGGTTTTTTTTTTTTTTTTAATTCTATGCTGTAAAAGATTTTATTATAAAATCTAAAAATGACCCTCGTGTAGTCTACATACCACCTCCAGGATATTCAAGCTTAAATAAACTCTCAATCTTGTGAACAGGTGCAAAACAAAAATTGAGACTAGGACTCGAATTTTCTAGAAACAACAATCAGCCGTTAGAGGATGCATTTTCCCTCATTAGAAAACACATCTGCAGTATGTCCAGCTTATTACTTCTTGTAAAAAGGCTCTGTGTCTGGGATCCACTTGCTAGTCAGATTCAGAAGTTTGTCACCAACAAATCATCTGAAATAACTTTTCAGACGTTTCCTTTCTCAGAGGCCACCTGGGAGTCCCTCCAACTCCTCACCGCTATGGGACTTCTTTTATATTCATTTTCCATTTGGAAACTTCAGAATTCTCCACCATCAGCCTGTGGCAAATAAGGGACAAGGCCAAACAAACCCCTGGTGCCCACTTCCTGCTCATCCAAAAAATGGAGCCAAATAAATACACTATTACTTGATAAGGACACCTGGGGCAGGCATTCTTTCCTGCCTGGCGAAGCAAAACTTCGTTAATGTCAGACATGTCTGAAGGACCAGCAGAGCACGCAAGCACAGACCCGGGACGCCCTCCCAGCACCGGCTTGCACGCTGGGGTAATCACGCCAGAGCCGTGGCACGACTTTTCTGTTCCCTTTTCTGTGCTGAGAAAGACCTACTAAGTGGCCGTGCTTTACTTCAATTTACTTCAAAAGCTTACTAAGGAAGTCAGCACATGGCTATAGCCCTGTGCTCTGTGGAATCGGTGGGATGTAAGCCAGTGGTAGGGATCAGAGAACTCCCCAGAATGTGCGGGCACTGCCCCCACCACAGACACACTCTCACACACACACAAACACACAAACAGCCCACTGTCTCAGCTCTTTTAATACTCCAAAAGGTGAGGAAAAAATAAAACCGACAGAAAAATCCCCTATGCAAAAACCCCAACTCTGCAGGAGGGAGGGCGGGTCCCTGTGAATCATCCGCCCCGCTCCGAGTGGCGAGTGGCGAGTGGCTCAGGTGAGCGATTTCTCACCTAAAGATGGCCAGCACCTAAAGAGGGACACAGCATTGCAGGAAACAGGCGACAGGAGCCCAGAGAGGAGGACGGGAAGACAGGCCCTGGGGCCACCGGAGGAAGACGGACCCTGAGGCGCAGGCAGGGCAGGGGGAGCCCAGGGCAGGATGGCCGCTGCGTGTGGGCGGGCCTCTCTGGGAAGAGTGTCTGGTGAGGAGGGCGCATTTCCCGAGCGCAGCGTGGAGCCACTGACCGGTTTTGAGGGAAGGAAGGAGGCAAGCTAGGTTTCTAAAAGGCCTCTGCAGCTGTGTGGAGAAGGGCCGGCAGTGACCTGCAGGGAGGTGGACAGACAAGTCAGGGGCCGCCAATGGGCAAGAGGCCTGGCCCCGGCTGGGGACCAGGGATGTGGGGAAAGGTGAGATGCAAGACTGACAGCCATGGACCACATGGGAGGGAAGTGGGGGTCAAGGGATGCACCCCAGTCTTCTGGCTTAAGCCTGGGGGTGGGGGCAGGAAGGAATCAAGAGTCCACTGGGGACAGACTCGGTGACATCTAGGTGAAAACACCAGGTAGTCGCAGTCCTGTCTGGTCACTCCATCTGGGGCACACGACAAAATGCCTCTTCCTCCTGCAAGTCCTGGTCAATGAGCCCCCAGACCAGCTGTGAGAGATCCCGCTCAATCCTGCAACTGGCATGTGGACTTCCCCAACCCGCCTCACAGCGCAGGCGCCATGGCAACGGGGAGCTGCCTGCGTTGTTTCTTGCTGTGTCCTTGGCACTCAGGATGGTGCCTGGCACACACCGAAGACCCGATCGACAGTTAAATAAACACACAGGGCTAAAGCTAAAGCTCAGAGAGTTATGGGTTAAAGGCATAAACCTGGGAACTTGGGAACCACAGCTGGAAAATTATTTTATTTCTAATGGTACCTACTCAAAAATTCCCATTCTGCCAACCAAAGTTTCCATTTAAATTATGGTTTCTTAGGAAGGGTTTATCCAAACCGGCTTGACGGGCACCTGGGCTTCTGTCCCAGGCCCCGTGAACTCTCAGTTCCTTCTGCTCATCTCAATCACACTCATAGTAGAACCTCACTGCATCGAAAACACTTTTTCATCTTTAAGATCTCATTTAATGGCTGAGTTTTGTAGAAAGCATCTCGCCTTACAAAACTATTAAATCTTAACAGTCACACCTTCACTGGAAATCAAGAAAAGAACATCCGTGACTTCGCATGCCAGGGTTTCTCAACCTCCGCGCCACCGACGTTCGGGGGCCACATAATTCTTTGTCGTGGGGGGATGTCCTGGACATTGCAGGGTGCTCCCACAGCACCGGCCTGTGCCCACTAGACACCAGCAGCACCTCCCAGCGAGATTCCAGACATTGCCAAGTGTCCCCTGGGGGACAAAACTGCCCCTGCTCCTTGAGAACAACAAACTAGACCAAGTGGTTTTTTCTTATTACTAACATAACCAAGGAAACGGGGATCAAATTCTGTTAAATTCTAAATGCTCACTGAAAACCACTGGCCCAAGTCACATCCTCTAGTGAAACCGAAAGCAAAACAGGTACGTACGTGTACGTACGTACACACACACACACACACACAGACACACACACACACACACACACACACACACACACACACACCGTCCTGGAGGGGTTCTGAGCCATGACATCAGGAAATGCTGACACTGCCTTTGGACAGCGCCTGAGTCTGAAGGTGAGACTCAAGGCCTGCTTCACGCTCCGGGTGGGGCACTCGGCACCCGGCCTCTCTATCCACACAGCGCAAAAATCCCCAAGCAAAGGCCACTGCTGCCCAAGGCCCTTTAAGGCACACACAAACCGTGGCCCTGTGGGGCTGCTCCTACACGTGTACGCCTGGGGGGCCACCAAAGTGGCTAAATGCAGGTGGCTCCCTGGTTCCTCCTCCTCCCAGGAGGAGGAGCCAAGAGAACCGGCCCCGGGCAGGGTTTATTTGCAGTCCAGTGGGGAGTCCCCACTCACGAGGTCTTCCACACCCTGGGACCCATGCACGAGAGAAGAGAAGAACTTCTAACCTGTGACTGTTTTTATGCACACTGCTCCCTCCAAAAAAGTTAATAATCTTACGGTTTAAATCATTATTTGAGACATCTACAGTATCAACTCCCACATGAGTCTGCCAGAGTCTGTGAGGTTTTAACGTTTTTCTCCCCATCTCAGAAGAGTATTTGCACACGAAGCATCCAGTCAGTCTCTCGGCCTTCCAAATGCCCCCCGATGGGACTGGTGATGATGGTGTCCAGATCAAAATTGTTAATAACAAGATCGAAACTAGTTACCGATCACCAAAATTATCCAAACCAAAAGGCACCAAACACACATGCAGAGCAAACACTCCCTCAACGGCCAACAGGAAAGAAAACCGAGAACAAGTCATTACGAGGACAAGTCATTACGGGGTTCCAGCAGCGACCGTCAGTGCGGACGCCGCCCCGGCCGGCCACGGTCAGTCCCCTGTGCCCTCAGAGCGCGGCGCTATGAGCAACGAGCACTCTCTTGTCCTGGAGGGTCAATTCCGACACGCAGAAAGGTTTTTAGAGGTCTGTCATATTAGAACACATATTATATAGTAAAATGCAAAATTCATCTGAATTTCAGAACAAACAGGCCACGAAAAAAACCCCGTGTTAAGAACAGGCTACTTCAGAATGCTACGCCCTTGGCCCTCCGAAAGGGTCCAAGCGACGCGTCCACTCTCCTGTCACTGGAGGCAGGGGCTCACGGTGGCGACTCCGGGGCACGCTGATAACCGCTGCCCACTACCACATACCACCACCGGCCCAATTACCTTCCCAGCCAAGGCCACCACGGACTGAAGGCACGCTGACGAACACGCCAGGGAACCCAGGAGGCTAAGTGTCCACAGAGAAAACTCAGCAAAGCGGGGAGGGGAGCTGTTTGTGAAGGCGCATGAGTGAACATACTGTTTCTCTGAATCTTGGGTCAATTTTTTTTAGACAACTTCATGGGACCACCTCCTCCAAGTCTCCGGGGTACATGCATGCAGCTGTCATCAGACGCTTGCAGATGACCGGACGGAGGCTGGGAGACCACCTAGGGCCGCACTCCAGGGTGCACGCTGTAACCGCCGCCCAGCAGTGGCCAGGCGCCGTCCCGGGCCCACAGCCTCTGGGTGAAGAGGAGAGCGAGGCTCGGTGCCACCACGCCCAGTATCTACCACCTAACGTGCCCGGGCCCCGCCTGCCCGCCCAGGGCCCGCCTCCCCTGAAGCGAGCAGGAGGCCAGGCCAGGGGCAGAGCGGCCTCTAACGCGCCCTGTCCCAGAGGCTGGAAACGTTCCCAAACAGATTCTTTAAGGAACTTTCCACAAGTTCTCCCTCTTGGACTAGTTTCTAAGCTCTGTGCCAGCAGGGACCGTTGTCATACACAATGTCCCCCTCCCCTGACGTCTGGACCAGATACACGCAGGGAGTGGATTGATGATGGATACCCAGTTGCAGACTCAATTCACTTCTGACTTACAGAAAACACTGAATTAACTGAAGAATAAAGTGTGCCACACCAAATACGAAGGTGCTGGGAAGACAAAGAACTCAATGGGCCTTTGGGAGGTAATTAGAAGCCCTAATAAAAAAAGACCAGAGAGCTTGCTTCCTGTCTCTCCCCTCATCATGTGGGGACAGTGATAAGGTGACCGCCTGCAAGCCAGGAAGACAGCCCACCCCGGGAAATGAACTGGCTGGCACCTTAATCTTGGAGTTTCAGCCTCCAGAACTGTGAGTGGATTCCTGTTGTTTAAAGTCACACAATCGATGACATTCTGTTATGACAGCCTGATCCGGCTCATACACGTTTCTTTCATAAAACATAACATTCTAGGTTGAAATAAGCGTCTGAACTTCCCGAGCACAGTGTCTCCCTTAGCAGTGTGCACACGCACACCTAGCAGGAACGGCAGCCGCGCTCACTGAGCAAACTGAGCTAGACTGAATGTGGTCAGTGTTCATTTAAATGTCTCTGTCTTTATAAACGTAACACGAACACACACACGCACACAAACCAAACAGTGAGCGCCTAAATTTAGCCAGCACGCGGCAAGGAAACACATGCTGGACGGTGACTGCTCAGTGGACGTGTTCTCTACTCTCTTCTGGGCTGAAAAATGCAAGTTTCTTTAACCGTAAATAGCACTTTTCATTTTCCTGGTGAATTCATTTTTTAAAGCTCATTATTTGATTTTCACAACAACCATGACACTGTTATACCCACCTACCATGAACGGAGAGAGGAGTTTCAAAGGTTAAGTAACTCGCACAAGGTCACAGATTGGTGGGGCCGAGCCTGCTGGTCCCCAACTCCCACTTGAATCCTGTCCGTCCGTCACAAGGCTTCTGCTGGCAGGAGGCCACCAGCCCCTCTCCCCCAGCCTTCCAGCCCCGGGCTCGCCAGCAGTTCCTGTCCGTGCTTTCCGCCACTCCGCACGACTGAGGGACTTTTACAGCTGCAGGGGCACACTCCGGAGAACAGAAAGCCAAGCTTCAAGAGCCCTCACCTATTACATGCAGAATCGGGGCCTCTATGACGACACCTCAGTTCTTTTCAGGTAAATTATACCTTACTTATTTCACTCCAAGCATTGGTGACTAAAATCCGACACAGTCCCCCAGAACCCCAAGACAAAATTAAAAAGCAGTAGTAACTATCGTAATTCATCTCAACATAAGGAAACACCTGTTTTACATGAAGCAGGATACAGAGAGGAGGCAGGCGAAGGGAATGTCATCGACTCTGTGAAACGCCACTGCGCTCTTGGTCCCCTGGTCCTCCCTGCCCCGGTTACCCCTCCCCAGTCCTCAAGTCTCACGACACCTCGTCAGCCCCTATGCTGCTCACCCCTAGGCCACAGCCACCGCATGCGGGTAGAGAATCCTGAAGGTAACGGGGATGAAGAAGGTAAGCAGTTCACAAAGAAGCACCCCAAAGACTTGCAGAAAGCAATTATTTTCTCCCTGCCAGCAAACTGCTGGAATTCGTAACGAGGGCAGAGTGAGGACGGGCACTCCTACACCAAAAAGTAAATATATGTGTAAAACTTTACTGCTGTTTGAGACCTCGGACCATCTAGACCAAAGGTTCCTGACCTCAGGCATGATGAGAAGGGATTCAGGAACTCCCAGGACACCCTGAATGTCCATGCATTTCATTCATCAGTCATTCCGACATATCTAAGTGGTTGACCCTCTTCATTCACGCCTACTTTGGACAGAAGGTCAGATGCCCAGGAGTGATGGGTATTTGGGAACCAAGGCAGGGTATGCTTAGGACACAGAGCACAGGGCAGCTCACGCTGTGGCCGGCCCCCAGGGGCGCTGGAACTGCAGCCCTGTACACAGGGCAGCCTGGGCGGGCGTAAGCAGAGGGCACTGTTCAGACGGCCACAGCTCCTGCCTCTCCACCCGCATCCATCCCAATGCCTGGGGCTCCACTGGAGCCAAAGATGCAGGTTTCTTGTTTCCTGACTTAAATCCACTCCCCCACTCCCCATGACCACATCACATTTGCTCTGGCTCAAAACAGTGTTGCAACGGTCCGCTGAGACAGGCTGAAAGGCAAGGCTTACAGAAAAGGAGATTTCTGTGTCAGAGCTAATGCATCCACACTTCTGCACGTGCTGTCGAATCACCCCACACTTTTATACATAAACAGCCGTAACCTCATTCTAGTAAGTCTCTAGGGAATTTATCAGAATGATCTAAGGTGAAGAAAAAGAAATTTAGGATATGTAGGCTTACTAATATTTTCTCAATGAACTTTAAAAAAAAAAAGGAGAGAAATATAAGCTTAAACTCCACAATAGTGTTCAAAATGAAATTGAAGTTCACAAATAATTTTTAAAATAAAATAACAGGAAGAGAAAATTCACAGATCCAAAGTTATACTTGGAAAACTCCTGACAAACAGACGATCAAGGATGCCTGCTGATTAAACAAATAAAACGTATCTTTTACATAAGCAATTACCATTTTATGAATGGCTCGATTTCAAAAGTTTATTCACAAATTCTTGGTTCAGAACACAGAATGCATTTTTCTCACGGAGACCAGATAACACACAACCGTCGGGGTTTCCATTTCAGCCCACAGTAGCCGGTCTTAAAAAGTGCATGTAACACGCACTGCTGAAAGCACCATGGACTCTAGCCACCACACATGCAGTGGCCTAAGGTGGTCACAGATGCCTGGACACCCTTCTCATCGCGCGGTAGGCTATATGTTCCCTCTCCTAGATCGGGGAGTACTGGGTGGGGTCCTCCGCCCAAAGCAGGAGTAACGTCACACAGGTTTGTCAGCCTCTACTTCCTCCCCCAGAACAGTCATTCCAGGAGTCCCGAGCTGCCAGAGAAGAAGTCTGACCATCCCAGCAGAGAGGCTGTTTGCAGGGGGCCTTGACCCTCCACAGAAGGGGAGGAAGAACCAAGTCTGGTCTTGTGACCATCAGGCATGTGAGTACCGCTGTCCTGGACCTTCCAGACCAGATAAGAGGCCAGGTGAACACCAGCGAGTGACCTCAGTTAATGCCACGTAGAGCAGAAGAATCGCCCAGCTGAGCCCTGCCTGATGAATCCACAGAACCATAAGATCTAAAAGCAGATTACTGTTTTAGATCACTGAAGCTTAGGGCAGCTTGTTACTCAGCAATCGTTACCCAAAACAATCTGTGACTTTCAAGAAATGACAGAAGCACATCTCTCTCCTGCCCCGGAATCGGGACTAAGGTCCCTTCTTCCATTCTCCACTGGTGGACACAGAGTTCTGGTGGCAGTGTTGGCCAGGATTTTCCCCACTACAGGCCATTTTATGGGCAGCTTCGTGTCAGGAAGCTGGGAGGTAAGTCGTGTGATGATCATCAATGAGTTCTCCCGTCTGCTTCAAAATCCTCCTGGAATTTTATGTACACTACTGAAGTAAGGGAATATAGGTTTCAAAGTTCTAAAGAAATATGATATACAGTCAAAATGAGGTTGGTACCCTGATACCAAAGCCACACAAAGATATAGCAAGAAAAGAAAACTAAAGACCAATATCCTTGATGAACACAGATGCAAAAATTCTCCACAAAATAGTAGTGAACCAAATTCAACAACACAACAAAAGGATTAAACACCACGACAAAGTGAGATTTACTCCAGGAAAGCAAGGGTGGTTCAACATGTGAAAACTGATTAATGTAATATACAGTATTAATAGAATGAAAGGGGGAAAAGCAGAATCATATCAAACAACACACGGAAAGCATCTGACAAAATTCAACAACCTTTCATGTTAAAACACTCAGCAAAGCAGGAATTGAAAAGAACTTCCTTAATGTGATGGAGAACATTTATTAAAAGACAAACAAACAAAAAACCCCACACCTAGCTTCTTAATCAAGCTTTCCCTTATGACCAGGAACAAGACAAGGAGGTCCGCTTTCGCTACCACTATTCGATACTGTTAGACGTCCTAGCCAGAGCAATTACGCAAGAAAAAGAAAGAGATAAATGATCTCTATTTGCATTTGGCGTGATTCTCTATACAGAAAATCCCAGAACCCACAGAAAAATTACTAGAGGTAATAACAAAATTCAGCAAAGTTGCAGGGTATATGATCACCACACAAAAATCAGCTGTAGTCTCATATACCAGCAATGAACAACCTCCCCCCCAAAATTAAAGAAACAATTCCATTTATACTACCATCCAAAAGAATATCTAGGAATAAGTTTAACCAAGGAGGTGAAAGATTTGTTCACCAAAACAAAGTCTGGCCGAAAGAAATTAAAGCTATAAGTAAATGGAAAGACACCCCGGGGTCACGGACTGCAGGAACTGACACTGTTAAGATGGTAACTCCCCAAAGCAGATTGAATGCAATTCCCCTCGAATTCCAAAGACTGTTTGCAGAAAGAAAAAAACTGACCCTCAAATTAATATGGACCTACAAGTGGTCCCAAGTAGCCAAAACAATTTTGAAAAAAAAAAAGTTGGGAGACTCACACTTCTCAAACGTACTTCAAAACGTTCTGCAAAACTATAGTAATTAAAATAGTGTGCTACTGGCATAAGGACAGACATACAGGTCAATGGAATAGAACTGTAGTCCAGAAATGAATTCAAACATCTGCAGCCAACTGACTTCCAACAAGAGTGACAAGGCCATCCAATGGGGAAAGAATAGTCTCTGTACCAAATGGTGTTGGGAAAACTGGATAAGCACATGCAACAGAATGAAGTGGGACTCCACATATAAAAATTAACTCAAAATGGATCGAAGACCTAGATGTAAGAGCTAAAACTATAAAACACAGGTGTAACTCTTCCAAGACCTTGGACTTGGCAACAGATTCCAAGATTTAATACCAAAAGCAATAGCGACAAAAGAAAAAATAGATAAACTGGATGTCATCAAAATTAAAATCTTTTGTACATCGAAGGACATTATCAAGACTATAAAAAAACAGCCTACAGAATGGGCAAAATTATTTGTCAACTGTATAACTAATGAGAGTTTAATATCCAAAATACATAAAGAACTCTTACAATTCAACAACAGAAAGACAAACAACCCAATTAAAACATGGGCAAAGGGCTTGAATGGACATTGTTCCAAAAAAGATATACAATGAAAAGATAAAAGATGTTCAATATCATTGGTAATTAAAGAAATACGAAACCACAAGATACCACTTATATCCATTAGAACAGCTTTAATCAAAAAGACAAAATAAATGTTGGCAAAGATGTGCAGAAATTGAAACCTTAGTACATTGCTGGTGGGAATAAGTTAAACATATCCAAGAGAAATGAAAAAACGTCTACACAGAGACTTGTACGCATTATTCATAACAGCCCAAAGGTGAAAACAATCCAAATGGCCCTCAGTGGATGAATGGATAAACAAATTGTGGTATACACACACGACGAAACATTATTCAGCCATAATACTGACACATGAAGAAATACTGATATGTGCTACAACTTGGATGTACCCCAAAAACAGTGAAACAAGTGAAAGAAGCCAGACAGAAAAGGTCACGCAGATTCCTTTTATATGATATATCCGGGACAGGCCAGTCCACAGAGACGGAAAGCGAAGCCGTTAGAGGTTACCAGAGGGTGGGAAGAAGGGGGATGGGAAGTGATTCACGTGTACAGGGTTTTTTATGGGGTGATGAAAAAGTTTTGAAACCAGAGAGAACTGGTGGTTGCACAACATTGTGAATACACTACATATCACTGAACTACACACTTTAAAACGGTTAATTGTATATTATATGAATTTTGCCTCAACAAAGGAAAATGTGGTAAATATATACCATACACCATATACCATACACGGACACTCTCCTTGTACATGGGTTAAGGTGATGGACAAAAGTTTTCTGCTAGGAATTTAAAAAAAAGGCAAGGTCAGAGACCAGAGAGTGCCAGCCAGCACGGGCTGTTTTTAGTCAGGGTGCTCAGGGAGAACCTCAAAGAGGCGCTGTCTGAACAAACACCACAATGAATGAAGAATACTATTCTGCTAACTAAAAGAAAATGATGCACGAAAATATAACTGATCACAAATCATCATATGCAAAAATTGCTTTTCTAGAAAAGGGAGGGTTATCTAAATGTAGACGTCCCTCTTCGTGCAAATACACACATTTCTAGACATTTAACTCTCTTACAAATAACATCGTTATGGTCCTTCCACGTGCTGCTTCTACTGTACCTGCACGACTGTCTCCCAGCGCCGGGCCGCACCCCTCACCTTGCCAAGGAGACACGTCTTCTCTTCGAATCGCTCCGGGAAGGAAAGAGGGAGAGGCATCACTGCTTACGACACGCCAGGCCCTCACATTCACCCACATCCTCACTTTGATCCCCACGATGACCTTTCCATAGATGAGAAAACTGAGGTTCAGGATATGTGACCTGCTATCGTAGTAGCCACGGGAGGGACCAGGCCTCCAGCCAGGTCCGACCGCAAACCCACACCCCTCCCACAGAGAAATCCGTCTCACTTTCACTAAGCATGTTTTAGGCCAAACTGTGACAATACGATGAAGAGACCCTGTCCCTAAGAAGCCTGTCATCTTAACGCCAGAGACCCATCCAAGGTGCACTGGCACAGCCCTCAACCGGGAGACGGCAGGGCAGGCTCCAGAAACACAAGGCCCTTGTGACCCTCGGCCAAGACCTCCCCCCCAGGAGGGCCTCCCTGCGCAAGAGCAAAGAAAGCTGCCTGCCAGCCCTCCCAGAACCTGCCCTCGCTGCCCCGGTGTCCCGCTGTGCCCATTACTCACAGCCCTTCCTGGAGCAGACACAGACGGCCATGAGACAAGTCCCCTCACCTCAGCCCAGCCATCGCTGACCCTTCCTGGTCCAGTGTTCAGAACTTTACAGCGGTTCCAGCGGAGGAGCCACGTAAAGCCTTCTCCAACACCGCCACCGACATCACTGCCCCGCTCACTGTGAAGAAGGAGTCTGTGCCTTTAACTTATATTCCCATGAGCCACCTGTAGTTCCAATTAAATTCCACACAAATGGGTGGGAGTTTGACTGTGCTGGGCTGTAACAATGACGCTCTCTATGGAGTGACCTCAGGCCTCAGGGACTTGTTCACCACCAACAAGCTAATATTTACAAAACCTGTAAAGACATAATGACTAAATACCATCATTATTACCAGACTACCAGTTTAAATGTAAATTAAGAGCGAGAAAGGGGAAAGGAAGCACATTACAGGTTTGGGACCGCCACTCAGCAACGTGCAAGCAACATCTGAAGAACGTTTTAACTGAATTTGTTAAAGGATATTGAATGAAATGTTGCTGCCATGGGAAAATAACTCAAAACAGAGAGAAGGAATGGAATACCGGCTGGGAAAATAAGTCAATATAGGCAAAACAGATGTTGGAGGGAAGGAAAGAATGCGTGAAAAACATATGCTGGAAAAATACACAATTCTTTAAAAAGTACCATACAGTAGCAAAGCTAAAACATCTAGAATCTGAAAGCAAAATTAAAAAGTCTGGAGTGTGAACAAAATCCTAAACTAGATGGTAGTTCAGCTTAAACCATTGAGCTCAGTGGTAACAGGTGAACCCTGGAGCCCTACAGGCTGCTGCCCTGCACGGTCCTCACCTGTAAAATGGGTCCTTCCTACCTCAGAAGCTGGGCTGGCACAAAGGCGGCCAGTTCTGTCTCCCATGAGCGGCAGCCGCGTGGACCTGCTGCAGACGCCCGGGCCCTCTGCTGTGCGACCGCCAGCCCGTGCTTCCTCTCCCCGTCTGCAGGCCTGCTCATGCGCATCCTCCCCGGAAAACACCTCCTAAGCCCTGGGCCAAACTGCACGGCACCCGCATGCTCCACAGCCCCTCTGTCCCGCTGTCATGGCACCTACCACACTGTGCCATGACCAAATGATCCTTCTGGCTCACTCATCTTACAGAAGCTCCCTGAAGACAGCGACCACGGAGCAGCTTGCTGGACTTTGTAGCTTTGGCAACTAGCACTGCTCTTGAGTTAGTTCTCGAAAATGTGTGTTGATTAAATAATTCTCAATTATCCCAAGTCAGAACTAGCGGCCAAGCGGCTTCCCTGAAGCAAATCTCGGGAAAACAAAGAATGCTGGGGAAAAACTCCACTCTGCGTGAACAGTCTGGCTCGGGAGGGTCCCTTACCCTGCACTCAGCCTCAGCTGCCTCCCACATAAAGTGTGGTACCTTCACTAGGAAATCTGGGTGGTCCCTACCGAGATCTGACACACACATTTACATTCTAAGACCTCCATGCTTGACCTCGACTACATCTCGATCCTCTCGACATGATGAAAATAGACATCACTAGGATGCTTCTCTGTCCACGTCACTCAACCGGCAAGGGGTGAGCGTGCTGCCATGAGCCCCATCTCCAGGCAGGGAAACCAACTCGGACACACCCAGCCAGCCGTCCAAGGGCTTTCTGCAGCTAAGCAGAGAGGGCAGGACCGCGACGCGAATCTCTACAGCAGGTGCCTTCCGCCGTGCCCGCTGCTCGAGCTGGGGGGTGGGCAGCCCCAAGCACACGTGGTGGGGTGCCAGGGACCTCCTCAGAGATCCTAGGGAAGCCCCGGGTGAACACAATGCATCTTTTGGGGAATCGACTATATGCAATCATTTGGAGGACAAAGTATGTTTATATTTAAAAAATCAGACACATTACTGAGTACAATGTAAAATTCACAGCCCCACCTTACACAGGAAGGCCTTCTGAAACCAGGACACTTCATTTACCCTATAGAAATGTTTCAAACATCATGCTACTATTAATCCAAAACAGACAGAATTTAACTTCTAGAATAAAGTTGTGACTACTGGGCCAGGAAGGACTCAAGAGAACTAGCTTCCCTGTTCTTAAAAGCACCCAAGAAAGTTACACTGTCAAATCAGGTCTCCCAGCACGCAAGCCCCGCAACGCAACAAACCAGAGAGCGAAGCACTATCAGGAGGCGCAGTCAACAGCGGCAGCTACAAGGCTCGCCCAACTGCATCTGCCAAGCCACATGCAACCACCATGTGGCATGTGTCACATCCCTCCTCTCTGCTAAGGTAGCAAGTTCTGGACAGGAACATTGAAGGAGGGCCTACATGTGCCTGACAGGGAAATGGGAAGGCCTCCGACCTCATTAGAGCCCGTGTACACAGGCCTACCCGGCAGCGGCCTTCCGGCATACTAAGTCAGTCTGAACGCCTTCGACGCAACCACCACAGCACCTGGAGAGTCTCGGTTTTCCACTCTGATGCTGTTGCTGCCCTAACGATTTTATTATGCCACTCGGTTAATCAATTTAGCTAAGTCTCCACTCAAAGAGGTTTCCAATAAATATGCTTTGGGGTTTTGCCGCAGAATCAAGTATTCAAATTGGAAAGGAAATGGGAACCTCCGAATAGCAGGCCTGCTATCTTTCTTGGTGGAATGGCCTCCCGAGAAGTTATCGAATAGCCTCCGTTTAAAAAATATATATGGAGTCAAAATCAGCATGGAGACAGCCCTAGAGAAAAGTCAATCATGAAATGAAATCACAGGGCCCAGTTTTTTATTTCTTGAGAATTAAAAGAGATTTCGGTCATTTCAACGTGGATGGCAGAGTGGTAGGTTTGGGGGAGTTCCTGGGGAAGGGCCTTTTAATATTTACGCCCCTCCATCATCACCGCTTTGAGACTTTCTAGCTGTAAGGAGAAACAGCCGGCACAGCAGTGTGCTCCCCCGAGCCTGGGGCCCGCCGCTCTGCTCCCCACCACACACGGAGGGGCAGACCGCCTGACCCACTTGAGCTCCTGGTCACAAAGTCTGGTACGAGTTAGAGGACCACACGGGGAACATCGCAACTGGAAACACACTGTAACTACTGGCAAGAAGCAGCAGGGCAGCAAATGGTCAGATCCCATTTTACCAAAACATCACGGGGAGGGGAGAAGTCCTCTCACTGCGGTTCTCAGCCCCACCCCCAACACCTGCCTTCCTGACACTGAGGCTCAACACCGCCTCCAGGAAGCCTTCCCTTTCTGAACTCCCACCAGACTTCCAGTCCTCTCTGCACAAGCCTGAGTTTCACGACTCCCTACTTTCTTCCCAGTGGGTTTTCGCTCCCTAGCTGGGCAGCCAGCCTCCTGAGGACAGGGTGTGAATTTTCTTTTTCCTCACCCTTCCGGCCAGGAGCTTCAGTCCCTGGGCTGTCTGTCAAACTCTCGTTGGTTTCTAGCCTCTCCCGTCAGTGTGCACAGGGGCCAAGGTGCCCCAGACTTCTGCAGACCATGCCCTTCAAGGCAGGTGCGGTTTCTCACTCATTTTGGCACTGTGACTAGAACATTACAGAACTCGAGGCACATTAATTGAACGTTCAATTAAATGAGGGAAAGATTCCCAAGGCCCAGTTAATGATCCACTTATCTCAAGGAATATAGAATTCAGTAAGAGAATCCAACTCGATTTCTAGAGTTAACACAAACCGAGAGTCACCTGCAATCATGAAATCTCACCCCTTGTCAGCCTCGCCCCAGGGTGTCTGCACAGGGAGACAAAAAAAATTCATCATCATCAAAAAAAAGGTTCTAATATTTACTGATAAAAAAAAAAAACACAAACCCTCACCTCCTTCTCAGGTTGGCCAGCTCCCCATCACCCGTGATGCCTGGGATGGTCATACAGAAGAGCCTATAAAGGCTCTCTAAACTGAGAAAGCCATTTTGTATTTTTTAGTTAATTATGAATAATAGACATTACACAAGCATACGCGGTGTCTTCTGACATTTTTTCTTTTTCTATTTAAAACTGCATTTTCTTCTATTTCCCTTAGATCCTTCGACCCCAAGGGATCTGGCGCACGCTGCGCCTTCCCCCAGCCCCGTTTACTGCCTTCCTGCCGGCAGGCATCCGGCCTCTCACGCTGGCTGCATTCCTCCCTCCCGCTCAGGACAAGTCTCAGCACCATCTCCACAGTTAGGCCTCGACTGCCTCTCTCTGGTCGCCTTCCTTCTCACTCGGCAGCTCTCTTCTCGGCGTCTCTGTCTCTTAAGTCAATATTATGACTCTTCTACCTACCCCTCCCCCTGCCCCAAACAAATCACTTTTCTTCCTCTATGAGCACTTGTAAGGAAGCATCCAAGGGGTCCTGATTCCAAGGAGGCAAAGGGCCTTGGTCATATCTCCTCAACTAAGTCAACAGTTCTTAAACCGACCACTGTAAGGAAACTCAACTATTGCATAATATTTGATAGGTTAGATCACTTGCTGCAGAGCCTCGCTATAAGATGAGGACGCCGAGATGGGCAAATTTAACGCAATTTCCTTTGTTTGCCTGAGCTAGCCCAGACTTGCAACACCACAATGACAGTTTTATCTTTTTTGAAGTACAGCTTTTACATAAAAAAGGACATTCTCGCCCTTCAGCTCATTAGCATATCTATCCTGACACTACCCCAGAAAGGCCCTCCATTTGCACAGTGAAAAATTAAAGGGATTCTAGCAGGGGTGTCTACGGAATCAAAATCCCATCATGGGCAAACAGCAAGAAGCAACTCCTATGTTTCCGTTAAATGAGGGCCCTTCTCCAAGGCACGAACAAGAAAAGAGTAGGAATATTTTTTTCACAGAAACAACTGGCCACTGCTATTGCCTGGTTCCTGTGGAACGTCTTCACACCCTCCTCACTGAGTGAGGCCATCTTATTAATTCCAAAATAAATGGACAGCATCCAAGGAAAATAACTGGTCTTTCCCCTCACAGAAAAATTCACGTCTTAAAAAAAAGAGAGAGAGAGAGCTGGAATTCTCTCTGCCAGCTCTCTCTGCTTTCCTGGCTTCTGCATTGTGACAGCTGGAACAGATGGCGTCTGGGTGAGACACCTTACATCTTAAACCTCATCCGTGATAAGGTCTGATTTTAACCAGTGATGCTAGGCAAGAACCCCAGGTCTGTCAGGGTCTGTCGGGGTCTGTCATGAGCACCTACTCACAAGGAGGATTGATTTTTGTATGCTGTTTTCTAGTTTTCACACTGGTAAGGCTTATTCTGTTTTGGCCCAAGAATTTTTCGTCTTTAGACTAATTCTTAACATATGTCTTGTCACAGCACGGTGAAAAGGCAAATATTTCCTTTCATCTGAAAAGCGAATGGCTGTACACTATTTTGCCAGGCACCCTACATATACACACGATGCAGTCTTTTCCACAGGCCATTTTCAAAGATGTGAAAGACATGAGAAGATTTTAGCACCAACTCATGGTCCGCCCGGTCATTTCTTTAGATAAGGATTTTACAGACAGACGAGATGACAGAAAACGACGTTTCCAAACGCTTCACCAGTGTGTGTTCACAGCAAATGCTAGGGGGAAAAAAAAAAAAAAATGATGGCTCCTCCTCAGTTGTATGCTGTGAATGTAAATTAAGAAGCGGCAACAGCGCGACTCAGTCCAGCCTTTATGACTGCACAAAAATAAATGAATAAATCACACACGCACGGGGACACACACGCACACGCCTATGTCATTCTGAAAACCGATTCGGAGCCTAACAGGAAAGACACGAAATAAAATTGTTTCCTTCAACGGACCATTATCTGAACGCTTCTTAAATTTCAAAGCACGTCCACGACACTTCCCCATTTCCATTCTGCTGCTAGGTTTTCGAATTCAAGGTAAAGAATTTTCCACACAGAAATGCTCCCTGAAGGTCTAAATGTTAAACAGATGTCCCCGAACGAAGTGACAGTGTGGAAACGTGGCGGAGCGTACGTGAGCGACAGCCCGGCGCCCCGCGATGGGGCCGTAAAGACCGAGGCGGGGAGCGTGTCGGCGCCGGCCGCGGGGAGCCGTCCTGACCTTCCGTGGCCATCGGAGGTGGACCGAGCGCGTTCCGCCCCGAACGGGACCGCGGTCCCGCCCGCCTTCGAGGCCACTGCAGCTCTCCGACTATGAATCAGTCAGAGCTTCATCTGCAGAGGAATGACTCAGTATAAACTTTTAAATAATGGCTTAGAAAAAACACGCGCGCCGCCAGCCCGGGGCGCGCCGCCCGTCTCTGCAGACCCCGGGGCGGCCCGCCCGGCGCGCGGCGAACGCCCGGAGTCCCGCCGCCCGGGGGTCCCGCTGGCCGGAGGCCCCGGCGCCCGTTCCTGAAAAGCCGCGGGCAGCCCGGCCCCGCGGCCCCGGCCCGGCCTCGGGCTCAAAGTTTCCCGAAGTTGAGGCGTCCGGGGGCCCGCGCGGGCCGGCGGGGACCCGGCACTCGCCGCCGGGCGCCGGGCCTGCGCCGCTCCGAGCCGCGGCCGCCCGCCCCGGGCCCGCCCGCCGCCGAGGGCGCGGGATGGAGCCGCCGGGATGGAGCCGCCGGGCCCGCCCGCCCGCCCGCCGCCGCCCCTTACCGCGGTCCGCCGCCGCTCGCCGGCTCAGGGGCGCCGGGCGCGTCCTCCGCCGCGGTCCGCAGCGTCCTGCTCCCCGGGCAGCCCCATGTCGGGGGGCGGGGAAGGGCCGGCGGCCGCCGCCGCCGCCGCCGCCGCCGCCGGCTGGAAAGTCCCTGCTGGGCTGCAACCCGGCTCGCGCACGCGGCGGCCGCGCCGCGCCGCGCTCCTCGCGCCCTCACGCTCGGCTCGCAGCACTTCCTCTCGCGCTGGAAATCCCCGCCGGCCGGGGAGCGCGCCCGGCGCGCGCGCGCGCCCGCCCCGCCCGCCCGTCCGCCGGCCCCGCGCGCGCCGCGCGCCCGCGCCCGTTGCCAAGGCCCTCCCGCGCCGCCCGCCCCCCGGCCCTAGCGACGGCGGCGCGGCGCGGCGCGGCGCGGGCGGGGGTGGCCTCGGGCGCCCCCCGCGCCCTCCCGGCCGCCGCTCGCCCCGCCCCCTCGCTCCGCGCGGCCCCCGCGGCGGTCCCCGCCCCCGGCCGCCGCGCGCCCCGGCGTCCCCCTTTCCAGGTCAAAAAGCCACGCAGGCCGCCTGGGGCCCGAAAGGTGCAGGTTTCCTCGCGGTCGGGAGCGATGGCGTCACCCGGTTCGCCAGGGCGGCCACCCTCCCTCACACACAGACACCGCGCTCATAGCCATACTCACTGTCACCCACACGCGGGCACGCGCACTCAACATGCATTCTCAGTCTCTCACACTCACCCTCACACAGAAACACAAATACGCCCTCGGACAGACGCTCGCATACACAAATCCAACGAACGCTGGACTCACTTGCAGACACTTGCTCAGGCACATTCACACGGACACGATACGGGCGCGCGCACATGCTCTCACACTTATACACGCATTCTCACACTCGCCAGCACATGCTCCCTCACGCACGCATACACATACACACTTGCTCCTACACACATTCCCTCCGGTACACCCAAGTGGGAGGGCGGGGCTGGAGGTGACTCAAGCCATCTGGGCCACTGCTCTTTTTTACTGAGGAGCAGGGCTCAGCATTAGGCTGGAGCTTCCTTTCCTTCCTCCACGGGCTCCTCCCACACCCAGGAAGTTGGGTCACCATCAAGTGTGCACAGGGTGGCCAGTGTGCTCCAGGAGTTCTCAGGTGGCAGGGATGCCCCTCTCCTCCCTTGACCCCAGGGCCAGGGGCACCCATCTCCAGAAGCTTCAGCCCTCCGTCCTCCAAGTCACCGGTGGTTCCTGAATGTCCTCTAAGATTGCCCCTAGCCGGGCTGAGCCTGTGAAGATGTGGAGCCACAAAGGGCTTATCTCTGGGAGGTTCCATGCCAGCCAAGGATGGAGGCCGGCTCCACGCGAAGTTACAAGTCAACACTGAGGAGGCAGGATGAACTTTTCATTTTTCTCTTCTCAAGGTTTATAAAGATTCCCCGGCCAGAGCTGAGTGTGATCAGCTTAAGCCAGTCCTCCCTATATTTCTCCAATGACTCATGTGACCAAAGGCAGGAAGTCCATCATCTCTTTTTGCGGCTTCCCCATAGAACATTCCAGAATCCTGGACAGTCTGACCAGGCTGATGAAGCTCCATAGCCCAACAGGTGCTTGTTTGCAGCCACAGCCATGGAGCCCTGCTACCCAGACTCAACAGGCCCCGGTGGCGCCCCTGCTCCGGCTGCTAAAGGGCACAGCTCTTTGAGGCCAGAGAAAGGGAGGTGGCTGCCACTCCCAAAGCACCCCTGTCAGAGTTACAGACCAGCCTTTGCTCATAGGCCCCTGGGCTCTAAGTTGAACCTGAGTAACCAGATCTGCTCCCCCTTCCCATGAGGTGGGTTCCCCTCCAGAGCCTTTGGCTGTCCCTTCCTGTCTATCAGAAGTTATAATGACCTCAAAGGATCAGGGGCCTGACCGCTTCCTATATCCCCAGTTCTGAGGCCTCTGCATGTTTCCATACTTCCTCCCAGGTCCCCAGGCCTGGGACACTGTCGGCCAGGTGCCCACTCCCGCATACGACCTCACACTACGTTGCAAGGGATCTTTTTAAGACTGCCCAAATCAGACTTTGCCCAAAATTCCATAGGCTGGACTATTTGGGGTTCTTTTGAAATAAGCGACTAGGCAGACCATTCAAAGACCTGTCAGAGGGGTTTTCTACTACTCCTGTTCTCTAGCAGAGCGTTTATCATGCGGTGTTCAGAATAAATAGTCTGAGATGACCCATGGTCCAGCCCTCTGCTTGTAAGACCTGCTCCTCTCTCTCCCCCTCCTTCTCCACCTTTTCCTTCCCCAACAGTCCAAGCGGTTCTAGATCCCCCCTGCTATGGTGCATTGGGGGCAGGCAGCACAAACAAGATGGCCCCAAACAGGGCAACCGCTTTGGCATGGGCATTCTGTCTTCCACAGTATAGCCACTGGGCAGCAGTGATGGGCAGCAAGGAGAACCAATCACAGCTCTCTCCTCGCTGTATTTCAAAGGCAAAGTTCTCTGTTCTCTATGGCAACGAGGAACAACAAGCCGACACCGTTTCTGGACAAAGAAATTTCTCCCAGGAATTTGTGTAACAGTACATGCTCTGTTTGCCATATTTCTGGGAGGGACGCACACGTATTAGAGGGACTCACAGAAGGGCAACGAACAGCTCACCAAGCCAGCCCCGTTGTTTCCCAGGGAGGACAAAGCAGCGGTGTGGGCTGATAGGGGCTTCAGCCAGGGAGGGGGTTTCATCAGGCCTCTCCTTGAGTCTGATGACCAGCCCCTCAAGTGACACCTGCTCACGCAAAGACCATGGGCCCCATGGGTCTAACTTGGGTAGAAATGAGCTGACAACTTCTCCCACTAAAACGTATTGAATATTGGCTCAGGAGGAACCTCGACACACGGCAAAACCAAAGACGGTTACACTAACCGTTCAGACAAGCGGATTCCAAGCTCATGTCCAGAGGAGTTGCTGCGATAACCGGCTCTGCCTGCCTTCTTCTTGCCCATGTTGTGTCTGGGGCAGCGCAGTTGTATTCGTGTCCTCTTATTCACTCAAAGCATGTGAACTATGACTAAGAAAGTCAACTACCACTAGAATTCCCAAACCGAGCATTTTAAGGCCTTGAGAGAAAGCTCAGGCCAATGCGGCGTGAGCCATGGGAAGGAATCCAGCCCACCCCATCCTGTGAGGAGCAGGCTCTTTGAAGCCCTTCCTGGGCATGGGAGTTTCTCATCTGGAGGCCGAAAGGGACCTGATAAGGCCCGCAATTGCCAGACCTCCTCTGTTCTCCGGCCTCAGGAATGAGGATAAAAAATCAGCAGATTCACAAATTCAGGTTCTTCTTATACTCTAGCTAATCAATTGTTCTAAGATGCTCATATCTGTGAGTGCTTTGCAATGTCGGTGATTTTTCCTAAGTAGCAAGTTTGAATTTCCCTCTTCTGTTTCTCAGCATGGATCCAAACAGTAAGCGCATTTCACAGGGGGATCTAACGTTGCTCTGTACTGACACTTAATATGACGGTCTTAGGGCTTCTTTAGTAAATAATTATTTTCTTTGTAATTAGCAGGCTCCTTAAATAACCCTCCATCGGTCTAACAAGAGTTTGCTGAACACTGGCTGTATGGTACCTCCAAATGCCGGGTCAAAGAAGCCTTGAGGACATGATTAAAGGGAGTGGATGTCCACCTGGGCTCTCTGCTGATCCTGTGGCCCAGGACCCAAGCGTCTTGGGCACATTCCTGTACCTCTTAGGTGACATGCTTCCCCTAGGGCACGAACTTCCCTAGTTCTGGGGGATAATAATAGGCACCAGCCTGTTTAAAAGTCAGGCGCTTAGGGCTCCTGTGAGACCTCCCAGTGAGGAGGCCATGACGCCCCCATGGAGGTGAGGCCCTGTCAGGGTGACCACTCAGGCACTCGGGCACATGAAGCATGGGGTGACTGCCCCCAGTGGCTCTGTCACAGGAAGTGGCCTTTCTTCCCTTGCTGTTTCTTTTTGAGTATTAGGCAAACTAAAAAATTTCCCCACAGATGGTTAAGGAACCAAAATCGGACACTCTAACTTTGGTTGGGGGTTTTGCTCCTCTGGCAGGGCACCTCATTCTGCAACTCCAAATGCAGAAACTGCCCAGCCAGCCCGAACAAAGTCTCCTTGAGCAGTGACTTCCAGGTCCCTCCCCAGAAAGCACACGGGGCCCCCCGATCCCCAATCTGGAAAAACAACCTGAATAGGCGTAGGCCTGTGCATAGTTCCCGGGAACTAGGAAATGCAACTTTGGATGTTCCTTCCCTGCTTCAAGCCAGGTAGATGTGACATCTCTTGATTCCAAAATAAAACAAAAGGCAGAAGAGGATTAAGGGAAGATTCCCATTTGTCCAGAGTCTTGATTCAATTTTTTCTCTATTTTTAAGGATAAATAAGATTGGTGTTGCCCCAAGGTCAATTGAAAATAATATTCACTTACGAATCTTTGAAATATTCATTCATTCAAACACTCACAACGTCAGCTAGACAACTGAGGAATCGGATTTACTCTAGGATTTACTCTTGTAAATCCCAAAAGGCTGCTCAAGCCCAGGTGGGGGGCAGGCACTGCAGCTGCCCCTCCTGTGGGCCCTGCTGGTGCTGCCAGGAGCCACCTGGAAGGTACCTACTTCTCCCTCTTCTTTAACTTCACTCTGCCCGAGCTTCATGGACCGCTGGGATGGACTGTGACATCGGCAGCCATGCACTCACTGAAGCTGTTTTCAGAATTGTGTGTTGTGGGGTTGCCCCTGAGCAAGGGTCCAACTGCCACTGGATTGTCGAAAAGATCCGAAAACCTAATAATGTGATAGAATCTCTAACATTTGCCTAAGAAAACAAGACAGCCTAAACATACACCTCCTACTACCATTTGTAATTAGGCAAAATCAGTAGCATCATTTAGTTGTATGCATCAAAGTTAAGATCCCTTCAAAAATGCTGGAATTTTCCCCAAGCCATTCCTTACCACCCGCTACCCCGTCATCTCTTACTACCACCCGCCCTTCTCGCTCACCATTCTGTCCACCAGTCCTCCCCATCTTTCCCGACAACCATTCTCTTCCACCACGCCCTCGCCATTCCCCTGCCATCCTCCGTGGTTCTCCCCACAATCCCCTGCTGTCCCTGACTTGCCTGCCATTCCCTGCCAGTCACTATTCTTCCGCCATCATTGCTCTGCCAACCACTCTCCCCCACCGCTCCCCTTACCCACCCCTCTCAGCCTCCTGGATGATAAACTGTCACTCGCCCACTGCCGCTCATGTCCCAGCCCCCGATGTTAGGCAAAGGCTAAAGAGTGGGTGGCCTTTGTGGGCTGGGAATCAGCGCCCTTTTCTAAACTGCATCTTAACCCCAGAGCTCTGACTCCAGGAACCACCTCTCCCTGGCCCTTCCCCACTGCCCTAGACCTTGAAGGCTCTGGCCCCCCTTGCAGAGTCACACTCCCAGGACTGGGACCCACTCCAATAGGCTGCAGAGGCGGACGGCAGTCTCAGAGGGAGCGCCCACAAATTTCGGTTCCTTTGGAAGTGGGCACGTTTCTAGAGCTTCCAACAGAGAAAAAGACCTGTCTGACTCCACCATTCTGTCCACTGGGCAACCACGGAGGCACCTACTGTTCTGGAAGTTTCTCTCCTGGGTTCCCTATTGGGAGGGAGGTTAGACGGCCAGAGTGGCTCGCTGGAGAACAAGGAAGACCTGTCTGGCTACAGACATACATGATGCTCCCAACGTGTAGGGACTTCGCTAACTTTCACTGACACTGCTGTGAGCCAGGCGTCCCCGGGGTGGAAAGAGAAATGAGACTAATAGGGCGTGTACACACGCGCGTGCACACACACACACACACGCACACACACACACGCAGAGGTAACCTGCGCACAGTGACAACCAGCAGTTTGGACAGTGCCCCACGTCCTCAGGAAGCCCCTCCTTATTTGTGCTCCTCATGATAATAGGGAGATAAACATCATCTAAGATAAGTGGATAGTTTTATTCCTGCAGATGAGACCAAAACTTCGTGGCTGGCTTAGGCGACGATCCCTTCTTGACTCTCGGGTCTCTGTGGGCCAAGAACTGGGAGAGGCTTGGCAGGGTAGGGCCTCCCGTCCAGGTGCAGTCTGAGCAGGCCGGAGCTGGCCGGGCACCGTGCCACGCGGGCAGTTTGCGCTTCGTCACAGCACGGCCGCCGCGGGGCGGGCAGTCAGGCTGAAGGCTTCATGGGCAGCTTCCAGTCAGCAGGGCAGGAGCTATATCGCCTTTGGGAACTTCCTCTGAAAGTCACATCGTGTCACTGTTGTCATTCCCAGCTGGTTACAAGCAGGTCACCAGCCCATCCAGATTGGGGGGACATAGACTCCCACTCTCGATGGGAGCGGTGCCCCGGGTGCACTAGAGGGAAGCAGGCGGCATAGGAAACACCACTGGGCTGCCTGGGGGGACAGTCCCCACAGCTAAGTTCCCTGGAAGCAGAGCCAGGGAGGGATTTGGGGGCGTGTGGTCTGTAGGGGGTGTGATCTCAGTGAAAAGCGTGGGGGCGGGAGGCAGGCAGGGAAGGAAGGAGGCCGGGCTCAGAGAGCAGCAGGCCCGGACTGGTGCCCGGTGGGCTCGGGGGCACAAAACACACCGGAGTTGCCTCTGTCTTGAATAAAGGGGGCCAGCCTTGTGTACTCTCAAATGAGTCACCCATCAGCTGCAAGGCCCGCCCCCTCCCCAGGCAGAGAGGAAGAATACAGCTGGGCCGCCCTGGCTCCGAGTCTCTGGAGAAACCAGCCTGGAGCTGAGGTCTCAGCCAACGCTCAGGGGAGCTGGGGACGGTGCACCAACCCTGCAAAGGCAGCCGGCAGGGCTCTGAGGGGGCCACAGCGGCCGCAGGCCCCTCCCAGACCCCCGCATCCATGCCCTGCTTCCTCCACCAGAGCTGCCTAAGGGATCTCACTTACAGATGGAGTGTGAAACACAAAGTAGATGAACAAACTAAACAGAAACTAACACAGACGCGGAGAACAAACTGGTGGTTGCCAGACGGGAGCGGGGCTGAGAGACTGAGTGAAAAGTACAGCATATGGAACACAGTCAGTAATACCGTAAGAACCGTGCGGCCTCAGATGGGCACTTGACTTATGGTGATCACTTTGTAAGGTATATAAATGTCTAATCACTATGTTGTACACCTGAAACTAATATAGTATTGTGCGTCAACTATAGTAATTTTTTTTAAAGAGAGTCCATTCCCCACTCCTTAAGTCTAGGTTTGGCCATGTGACTTGCTTTGGCCAATGGGACATTAGCAAACGTGAGGCCCGCCGAGGCTTGAAAAGTGCTTGTGTATTGAAGTTTATACTCTCAGTTGGAACCCTGAGACCGTGGGAACAAGCTCAAGCTAAGCTCCAAAGGGGCCAAATGGAAGAGAACCAAGACATTTCAGCCAATAGTCTTCATCTGCCAGAAATATGCACTGGGCCATCCTAAATCATCCAGCCCTGACTAAGCTACACGAGTGAGCCCCCCTTAAGACCACTAGAACGACCTGGCGGAGCCCAGCCCAAACTGCCAACTCACAGAATCACAGGCCAATAAATGATTGTTATTTGAAGTCACTAAGTTTCTGGGCTGTTTGTTATGCAGCAAAGCTAACTAACACAGGCACCAACAGTGCCCGCTACAGAAATCTAGTGGCGCCAAAGGCCTGCTCACTTTCTATAATTGCACAGATGGAGAAAAAGAGGGACTTTCTTCTAGTCTGCTCCTTGGACCTCTTATCCTCTGACCCTTTGCTGTGCTACTCACGCTGACCTGCAGAGCTCTCAACCAAGACTGTCCCCTGAACAGTCAGAGTTCCCCACCCCACAAGTGAGACCTATGGCCAATTAGAGGCTCTGGGACTCCTGAGGGTCCTGGAGGTAAATGGGAACAGCCCTGAGCAGGGAATTCTCAGGGGAGGCCTTCCCCCCAAGTCCATGCTTTTTGCCCTCTAACCTCTGAATCCCCAAACTTGGAGTTTGGGGAAAAGTCAAGGTCACCAGGCCATCTTTTCAGCTGCCACAACCTCAAATTAGAGCCAGGGAGCTATGCCAGCAGTTTGGAAACGCCAACCTGCCCCTTGCAAAACACGTTTTGGGTCTCTTGGATAAAAATTTCCATATTAAACATTAAGATGTTGCTATGATTAAATTTTTGCTGGGCATGAGGAAAGAGCTGTAACTACATTTCAATGTAGCATTTGAAGGGATTTAGTGATTTTCCATTAATTTTATTTTTAAATGTCAAGGGTACATATCTTTCTTCGAGGGCTCAGCCTATGGCAAATTTCAGATTTAAAAAGACCTAGAGATGGACTTGTGAGACCAAGAGGGGAGGTGAAAATCTACAATTCAAAAATTATGAAACTGCTAAGCCTTCGGTTGATTAAAAAATCATCTCAGTGGAAAATTTCGTAAGCTTTCCATGCATAATCAACGAGATCTGGTTTGGAATTACAACAGAAATGAACCCTTGTAAGAGCTTGCTTTCTGAATAAAATGATCAAGCTCAGATCAAAGGCACTGGTGAGTGATCGGATCTCATTACAGAAAACCCAAATGAAGGCCCAGGGTTATGCTATAAGCAGGAGAAAGGCCGGACCCTCCTTCTTCCCAACCTGTCTCCCTCTCTCCCCCAGCCCTGCCTGCCTCGCAGCCAAGAAAGCATGTAGAAGGTGCAAGCTTCAATTTTATGGAGCAATGAGTTTGTAGTAAATATTTATTAGCTATTTAGTAAATACAATTAAATTTCTGGCCGAGCTTTTCATGGCCATTTTATTAGAATCGGCTAAAGCCTACTTTTACATCTAAGTGGACACCACGGAGTAAGTCCGTGTAGACATCAGAGTGCACATGAACAGCTGGTACTGATCACAGCGGGAGGGCGGTGTCTTCCTGCCTCCGAGGAGCAAAGCACCTGGTCAAGGAGCCAATCCAGGGCAGATGCCCATGCCCTACACCTTCCATGCTCTCTGTTGGGTGGGCACCACCATCTCTCCCCCGCACAGTGTCAGAGAAACCCTGGGCTCCTTCGCCAGGAAGGAAGTGGGCATGCAGGTATCTCCCAGGGCTGTGTGCATTGACTCCAGGGCCCTTGTGCCTCTGGCCAAGGTCCTACAGTAACCAGACAGAATGGCCTGGACCGTAACCTCCCAACTCCTGCTCCAGTGCTCAGAACACTCAAAACCCACCTGCCTTAAATATGTATATACTTTCATCATGTAAAAAGGACTTCTGCCCGGCGATTCCACTCCTGGCCCCTAGAGAAATGAAAACATCTGTGCACACAAAACCGTGTACACGAATGTTCATAGCAGCATTAGTCATAACAGCCAAAAGGTGGAAACAACCCAACTTTCTTTCAGCTGATCAATGGATAAACACAATAAGGTCTATCCAAACAATGGAATAATTTTTCACCATAAAAGGAACCAAATGCTACTACCTGCTATAACGTGGATGAACTTTGAAATCATTAAGTGTTAGAAGCCAGACGTGAAGGACCACATACGGTATGACCCCATTATATAAAATGTCCAGAAGAGGCAAACCCAGAGACAGAAAGTAGATCAGTGGTTGCCTGGGCCTGGGAGGAGGGCAATAGGAGGTGACCACTAAGGGGTGTGTGGTTTCTTTTCGGGGTAATAAACTTGTTCTAAAATTGGTTGTGGTGATGATTGCACAATTTTGTGAATATACCAACAGCCACTGAATTGTATACTTCAAAATAGTGAATTTTATGGTAGGAGAATTATATTCAGTTTTGAAAAAAGACTCCCTGGATGGGTGTAGGTGACAGGGTAAGCTCTGGGTCTGAATCCCAACTCCCCCACTTACCAGCTGGGGGACCCACCTCAGCATCTGGACCGGCAGCGACTCCCGAGCTGGCTTGAAGACTAAGTGAGTGAGTCTGGGAGCTGCACTTGGTAACAACACGTTCTGGGCACCCACGGCTTTAGGGGAGGCAAGAGGCAGCCCCACTCGCTTGCTTCTGCTCAATCTACACTGGGCTACCGCCCCTCGGACACGGGATGGCAAGGAGTGGCCTTGGACAACACTCAATGGGCGTCTTGTGCGGGAACGCTTTCTTCCAGTTCCCAAAAAAGTTCTAGAACTTAGCCTTCCACTCCCACAGGAACTTCAGATTGAGACCCTGGCAGAGCGCAACGACCTCTAAGGGATTCGCCAGAACAGGCTAGAAGTGGCTTTCATGACAGGCTTTAGCAGAACAGATAAGGGGACACAGGCGACAGACTGGTGAAACCCAAAGCCACCAGCAGCTTCTCGCTCCTCACTGAGGACTCCCAGTTTGGTCCCAAGTCCAGGCTCTGCACCGTGAGACTCAGGAGTAGCTCTGATTGGCTAAGCCAACGGAGCGCCTGGCCAATGATTGGCTTAGCACAGGGCATGTGACGAAGCCTAGCCAATGGGATGTGAGACACTGGCTAGTGAGGAATGCTGGGAAAAGGTTCTTGGCTGATAAAACGATACAGGGACAAAGATCGTCTCCTTTCTTGTGCTGAGGGTTCCTTCTGAGGTGACACCCAGAGTCGTGTTAGCCACTTTGCAACCATTCAGGGACTCACCGAACATGGCAGGGCAAAAGGATGAGAGAATGGCCCTTCGAGATGCCACTGAGGCGCGAACTGGTCAAACTAGAACTGCCCTTCCTTGGGAAAAGTCGCATGCTTTCCTTATCTTTAAGCCGGTGGCTCAGGGTTCTTTTACTTGCAAGTGAAAAGGTCCAGTGCGACAGTGGGTGAGGCACAGAGAACCCCGATCCGCAACGACGAGGGGCGTTTCGCAGATACGGGGTGTCTAACGTCTGCGTAGGGACGGCGGGTGGGCACGTTTTCCCAGCAGGTTTCTAAGTCGGCCCCGGCGTTGCTTTCTCACGCACGCTTACACAGAGGGTGCGTCTTCTCCAGCTGGGAGTGACACGCGCGCCGGCCTCCAGGACTGTCTTCCAGAGCAAGAAAAACGCCTTGCTTGCGTGGGGATTTTACCGTTCACTTGAATCTTCCCTTCGTGAGCCTTGTCCTTGCCGCCAACAAGAGAGGATGTCAGAAGCCACCAACACGGTGACTCTTCTTAGTTCTCCCGGAAGTTCCGAGCCGGTGTCACATCCTTCTCCTTGGATGGTCCCTTGGAGAGGAGCTGCCAGAGAGAAGGTTCTGGTAAGGCCTACAAGAGGCGTTTGCTCCCGTCTGCAGGTTGGGGTCCCCTTTTGGGGACTGCAGCCTTGTAGACTCTGGCCTGTCCTGGAAGCGAGGAGCCTGGGGACTGCTCCCAACTCTGCCTCAGTTTCTCCATTGTCAGTGGAGAGGCCCAGAGGATTTCCACGTCCCTTCATCTCAGATGTGCCATGAGTCCATGATGATGATGATGGCAGGTGACAGGAGGAACAGGCCACATCTCCTTCTGGAGAATTCACTCATGCATTCATTCATTCAGTCAGTCAGTCATTCTAGGAGGAGGCGGCGGTTAAGCTGCCTGTCGAGACCACTGCGGGCAGGAGGGAAAGAGAGGAGAGGCTTCAGGCAACCAACCGAGATGGGCTGGGGCAAAAAGACATCGGCATGTCATGCGCTCGGGATGCAGCAGGATCTCCGAGCGGTCATTGCTAGCTGCGGTGGGGAGGTCGGGGCAGGTCCCAGTCCTATTTGTGGATTCCAGGCAGAGGTGACCATGAGGGAGGGTTGACAGGATGCTCGGCCCCTTTTTAGTCAGGGGGCTCCAGGCAAGGGACCAAAGCAGCCATGTCAGAGTTGGCAGCTGCTGCGACCAGCTAGGTCTGAGGACGGCAGCGCTGAGGGGCTGAGCAGAGGCCAGGCCTCCAGCTGGCAGGCAGGAGGTTGAGACTGCACTGAGGTGGATTTGGGCTCTGTTATCCGCAGGATTTAGTGACCACCTGAACGTAGAGGAATGAGATGGTGTAGTGGATGCCGAGGCTTCTCCAGGCCACCTGGGCGGGAGACTTGGGAAGGGTGGGTCTGGGGAGAAAGGGCCGTGATGAGCTTGGATATGTGCAGTTTGAGTCCCCTGTAGCACATCCTGGGGAGACCTGAGAGCAGTGTGGGGGTGGTGGAGCCCAGAGATGGGAGCCGTTGAGGTGAGGACAGGGGACTCAAAGAAAGAGAAGCCACAAGGCCCTAGCTGGGCCTTCCTTTCCAGCAGGAAGCAGCGCTGTGGCCAGAGGCCCAGCAAGTCCTTGAGGCCGAGCTTCCTTCGGTTTTCATGAGCCCCAGCACCTGGGAGGGGGAAGGAGAGAATCAGGGGGCGGAAATAAGGCCCTGGTGACATGTACAGCCAGTGGACATGCATCATTTACCTTGGGGTGGTAAAAATAACTCCAACTCAACCTTTCCCCAAGGGGCTGGAATTCCCCAATTTTACAGTGGGGTTAACTTTAGCAAGAGTGAGATTAAGCCAGCAGCATCCGGGTCTCCTCAGGTGGCCTCGTTGATTCTGACAATTGAGTTCACCTCTGCCTCAGTTTCCCTATTATCAACTCTCACTGTCAGAGTTGCTTTCTCCTGCAATTTTGCCAGGAAGCAGCCCTTGCTCTTGATTGAACATGAAGCCTCGACCACATTTGAGCCACCACTTTCTGCTCAGTCATGCAGAAAGTTCACGGTCCTCCAAACCCAGCCCCTCACCGGGCTTCCAGCATAGATTTGTAAAGATTTAATAGCTGAGGGCCCTGACGAGAGCTCAGATTATTAAGATCTCATTTCTCTTTGAAAATATCTCACAAAGTATTCTCTTAAATAATTAAAACTAAATTTACCTATCAAAATAAATAAAAAGGCGTGTTTGGCCCTGTGGTGTCCTCAGGTGACTTCTCGGGGCCACCCACTCTTTTCTGTGCTGTTGCCAAAGGAACTGGCTTTCAAGTCCTGGGCTTTCTAAGTTTATTTTCTTCTTTTCTCAGGGCACTGTTGTTTGCAGTGACACTGGTCAAGTCACCGACCTTCCCAGTATACCACTGTCCCCAAGACACGCTGACAGGCAGAAAAAACATCATGCAGACATCAGATGTTGACACCATTTGGCCAATCCCAAAATAAGGATTTATATATATTCCAAGAACGCAATATTTATTTACACTGGAATTTAGTCTCACTGGATGACAGTGAGCTCATCGCCTCTAAAAGTCAGCACTTGGAGCAGGGCTCAGCTGGCATCCATCTGCGGGCTGTCCTGCCGGCCTCTCTGGGCATCAGGGCCCTCCAGGTGGGTCCCTCCAAGCGGATTCCTCCATGACAAGCGTGTAGATGTCCTGTGGGGCGAAGCCGTTGTCATGGACAACAGAAAGAAGGGAAGGCAGACTGAGCAGGCTGGATCAAGTCCATGTTCTCTTCGCCGGCGTTCTGGGACCCAGATGTGCATTCCCTCCCATCCACTCTTACGGTCTGGTTCCAAATGTACCTGACAGGAGCCGCGTCCACACTCTGCACGGGACAGTCTCTGCCTGCATGCCACTCAACCGTACAGGTCGGGGTCCCGCTGAGTGCCAGGCGGGGCATCTTGTGGGCATGATGTAGGGCTCTTTGCAAATCTGACCCAGAACCCTAAAGGCTGAAGCCAGCAGTGCTGGGCCTAGAACGATTCTGGCAAATCAAGGGCCGCCAGCCTGGACCTCCCGGCGCCCCCACAGCAACACAACTCAGTCCTTCGGAGACTGCCGCCGATGTGGCACTCTGCTCCAGAAGACACAGTGGGTCTCAAGGCCTGAGTGCAGCTGAGCAGAAAAGTCAAGAGTGGCAACTGTGGGCCAAGGCCGTGTCTGTCGCCAGGTGAGGGTAAAGGGGGCTTGGCCCCCACTTAAAGGGCTTCCTTGTTGTGGGGAAACAGGACATCCACATGATGTGGTCAGTATAGGTGTGTACCTGCGCTCTGGGCCCGGGGTCACTGGGGACTGGCGCTGAAGGCAGAACAGACTGGCTGATGGGCTGAGAAGCGAGGATAGCAAACTGGGGACGTTCAGGATTGGAGTCTGGATGGCCAGGCGGGTGGTGGTGCCACCAACTGGGGACCCAGGAGGAGAAGCCAAGGACCATGGGAGAATGGCCGGGCACAAGCAGGAGCCAGGAAATGCCGAACAAGTGAGTTTCTAGAAGGAGGGAACAGTTACTCAGCCACTTCCCTCCCTGCCAGGGCGTCCAGGGGACAGGCCCGTGCAGGAGGGGACAGTCCCTGTGTAGGTGGGGCCACACGGGCAATCGGTGCACATGGGTTCCATGCACACACAGACAGGAGACCTTATCTAAACCGTCCCACAGACGAGACAGGGCGAGAGCCCTCCAGGGAAGCCAGGCCTGGGGCGGCTTTTCTGAGGTGCGCTGTGGCTGAGGCTGGGGGAGGGGGGAGTCCCGGAGAAGACTCGAGAAAAGTGGGGCCCCAAGGCTGTGGAGCGGGAGCCAGAGGGCATTCTGAGGGTGTCGGGGGTCCGTCACGGGGGTCCCGTCAGGGTGCCGACACTACCCAAACCGCGCCACTAAGAGGGCACTGCGGTAGGCGCCTCTGGGGAGGAGCAGGATGCGGCCACGAAGCGCTGGCCCCGGCTGCTGGGGCCGGACACCGGGGGCGCCGCTCACCCTGGGGGCACCGTGACCACTTTCTATCTGGCGGAGCAGGGTCCTCAGGCAGGGGGGCCCCAGGACCACGACAGGAGGCAGGACCAGAGCCACACTTGCCAGACGGGAGGTTCCAGAAGACCTTGGACAAAACCTGTTCCCTGGCGTGCAGAGGCCGGAACCTTCCAGGGAAGGTGGGCGCCCCTGGCGAGTGAGGTGGGGGCCGAGGCTGGAGACTGGTGGCCTCTGGGAAGGGCCGGGAGTCCTCAGGAGTCTGAGGAGGGGCCGAGCCAGTGCAGTGGGGCAGATGGGCCCAGGGCTGGACAGGGGCGTCAGGTGTATGGGGGAGCTAGCCTGGGCCCTGGTTAGCAGGTAAAGCAGGAGACGACGCTGCCAGAGAAGTCTGGAGGGGAGGACGTTCAGGGGTGGAGCTGGGGTGTCCAGAGGGTCACGTGGCCCAGCAAACAGGCTGCAGCCACGCTGATGGCCCTCAGGCCCAGTGAACAGCTTGGGGCCTACCAAACTCAGTTTTACCCCAAGAGAACATTCTAGTGATAATCTGGCAGGCCAGTGCACCTGGGCAACTATCTGGGAAGTACCTATGTCTTGTGAGTGTATAACATCTGTCTGTGGATATCAATAAAGTTAATTTTGAATTGGGAAGAAAACTCCACCAATGCTTTTTTTCCTGCGTTATCTCTGGGTTAAAGAAAAGCTGCTCCCCACATTCTGGGGTGCTGTTCCTCCCACCTCCACCCACACCCGCCTTCCAGACCTGCCTCCAGCCTCTGGACCAGGAGGGCCTGGCCCTGGGTGGTGGCCTAAGCCATCTGACCCTGCCCAGGATTCAAACCTTGGTGGGGAAGGAGGGAGGGAGTGTGACAAGGGACCAGGAGGGGACGTGGGCGCCGATCAACCACAGCCCCTGAATGTGGGCCATAAGAGAAGCCATGCAAAGCCATGAGAGCTAAGGGCCGCTGTCCTCAACTGATGCGAACACCACTAACACCACTGCTGATGGCGGCCCTCCCGCCGCGCACTGCCCAGCTCCCTGAGCGCCGGGGGCATCTCGCTTAATCCTCACGGCTGCCAGCGGCAGGTCCCGGCGTCTCTGGTTTAGAGATGAGAACATCGAAGCCCAGACAGGGGGTAAGTACCTGGCACAGGGCCACACAGCTTCAGGGCAGCGCAGCTCGGGTGGAGGCCGGGCCCTGCCGCCTCCACATGGCAGGCGACATGGCCAGGGAGCCAGCTCTCAACACGCACCACTCAACAAGTACACGGCATGAAACGCAGCCGCTTTTAGACGGCTCGTCCTCACCCTCCACCTCTGACAACCCTGGAATCCTCCCCTGGGCCCGGGGAGTCCACTCAACAGCCCCACCCCGACCCCAGGCCCTGACTCCTCCCCCACCCCAGCCCCGATGGAGCTGCCCTGGAATGCACCTCCCCATGGGTGCAGGCTCATCTGAGTGGGGTGCCCCGCTCTGAAACCACCTCCTGGCAAGGGGTCGCCTGGCCTCAGGGACACTGAGCCGTGGGCAGTTGGCTCCCTGCAGGGCCCCTTCTGGGAGCTCCTGGAGTACACGCTGTGGCGGACAAGCAAAAGGTTTTGTTGACCTTGAACTCTGTGGAGCCTTTCCTAGGAGCAGACCTTAGTGTCATCTTCAAGACCTTGTGGTCTGACCTGCTCTCTCGATGCCCCTGTCCTGCATCTGGGTTTCCGAACAGCGGGGTGGACAGTGCTGGACGAGGCCAGTTCCCGGGTCAGGCCCAAGCCGGCTGAGGGCTGATTCCAGCCCCAGGGGTCGTGGGGTTCTCTAAAGCCGGGAAGGCCACCCGGCCTGCACACGGCGAAGTGCCAAAGTGCTATCTCCCTCAACCAGCGTCCCTAGCTAAACATCCAGGCTCCCAGACTTCTGAGCTGCATCCCCCACCCGAGGTGCTTGCTAGATGATTCCGAAGTCCCCTTCCCCTCAACCCTGGACTGAGCTCCGGAGCTTACAGAGGTGACGGGCTCCGTCACTGTGCCTGCAGTGGCTCGGTCCTGGTCTCTCTGCTGCCAGGATCCTCTCCCAGAGGAGCTGCCCGCACCCAGCTTCCTGCTCACCCTCTGCCTCCTGGGACCCTGGCTGGCCAGCCGTGACCTCTGAGCCCCCAATCCTCATTGGGAGCGGGGAGTAAGAGCAGACCCCACGACCCCCTCAGATTTGAGGACGGACCCCACAGAGCCTGGGCTGTGGCTGCAGGGCCCAGCACAGGGCTCGGCTCAGGGCGGTGCCCAGCGAACCCTGCGGGAGGGACCGGAATGGGCGGGGAAATGACAAAATGCTGAGTCGCACTCATTACCCCTGGATTCCTGGTGTATTATTGTTTGTTGATTATTGGTATAATTTTTGTTGATTTGCTGATTATTGTTTGTTGATTCTGGGCTTGCACAGCCACAAATATTCACGTATCTCAAACCTTGCTCCCTGCTGTTTTCTGGCTAATTCAAGCAAAAACCCAGGACATTCTGCCAGTGCCCTCGGGCCCCCTGCCTGCTTTGGGAAAACAGACCCCTTAGCCAGAAAGACTTCACGGGGCAGGTGGGCGGGTGAGCAGTGTGCAGAGATGGCCGCTCCTGCCAGGCCAGCCGTTCAGAAGACCGTGTGTGGTGGGGGCTGCCTACACAAGCGTCACCGAGGCTTTGGGGACAGGCGCTGATGTGTGGCCACGCACGGCGGTCCTCCCCCTCCCCTGGGACTGGCGCCTGCGAGCTGTTGCCTGGGCCGTCTTAATAAATTGGGAAATGCTAATGCACCAACATGGTAAGAAACACACACAAAATAGGTGACATCGAGAGCTGTCCCCACACAGGCTCCTCTCGTCTGCGTGCAGCTCGGCACCGTGTGGAGCAGCTGGTGGTGGCAATGGTGGCAGCGTGAAGACACGTGAGGCTCACGCACAGGGCCCGGCTTTTTACTGCACTGATTCTGGGGTTAAGACTGGTCGCGCTGCTGCTGAGTGTGGCCCGGACGCTCCGCTCTGGGCAGAAATCGCTGACTCGGGGAGCTGGGACCGCAGGGCTGATTTCTGCTGGAGGCGGAGGAGACTCTGCAGGAAATCTCACAGGTTCTTCTCCAGGCCTTAGAGGGACCCGTGACAGCCAAGGCCCGGGCCATGACTCTGGGGGAGGGTGTCTCTGGGGCCAAGAGGCTGGCAAACCATGTTTACAGCACTAAAAATAGCTGAGGCCTTACCCCCGAAGCCATCCCGCCTGGCTGCCCAGCGGGCGTGGGACAGGAATAGGCAGGTGGACCCCAGCACAGGGGGACGAACGGGCGGGCAGTGGGACCGAGACGCAGGGGGCATGAAGAAGGGTCGGATCTGGCCTCCGGCTGGGACCAGTCCACTGGGGGCTGGGAATCAGGCCCAGAAGAACGAGGGACAGGCCCGGCGGCTTAAGGGCTGACTCCAGTCCCTGAAGCAGTGCCCTGGATTTTGGAGCCATGATGGGTTCCCCTGCGCCTGCACCGACTGCGATCTCTCGGGGTGTAGCCTCCTCCGCTGGCTCTGGGCACCGTGAGTCTGACCTCACAGGGACGGGGTGCTGCTGGGCCTGGCACCTGGCTCAGGGGTCAACAGAGGGCCTGGTCCTCTGTGGCCGATATTTCCAGAGCAGGGACAGGGCGCCGGGGGTAGGTGGACGTGAGTCAGGCCACACGAATGGGTGAGTCTGGGTGTGAGCCTTTTGGTCCCGGGACAGAGGGGACAGAGGCCAGGACCACCGCCCCGGCGCTCCAGGCTCACCACACCCCGTGTCCCCGCGCAGCTGATGAGAACAGGCTGCCGCCTGGCAGATTCTCACTCCCAGGCCTCTTGGAAGGGACATGCTCTGCAGGCTAAAAAGGTTCGGTCACCAAAATACGGTATCCGGGCGCCAGACGTCTGGGGCGGAGGGCTGGGCCACGCTCTTTGACATCGAGCTTATGTTTTCAAAATATCACAGCTCGTGGCGGTGACTCGGACAGCCCGAGGGCACAGGGGTTTGCGTTAGGCTTCCTTTACATCAGCAGTGGCAGCAGCTGGCTCCTGGGCCTGGGACAGAGCGCCACAGCGCCAGGCACCTGGGGACCGGGCCCCGGTGGGTGGCCAGGGTGGCGGCTGGGCCAGGCACGCTGCCGGGAGGCACAGATTTGGGGGTGGAGAACCCCAGGTGCCCCCTTAAGAAGCTGATGACACGAAACAGGTTTGAGTGTGTGACCACAGCCCAGCCTTGTCCCCAAGACTGCCTTTCTCCCTCCAGCGTCAAGCATCCGTTAAGCACCCACTGCGGGTGCTGCACACACCAGGCACACAGCCTGGCCTACGAGAAGCTCCTTGCACACGCTTCGGCAGCCGGTGTAGACACTCCGTCTGCACCAGACGCCGGCTGTGTGTAGGGGAACAGAGACTGGGTGGGGAGTGGAGGATGGGAGAGAGGAAGGCAGGGGTGCCCCCGAAGGGTTGTCGCTCACTCCGGCACCCTGACAGCCTGGCAGGGCCGGTGCGAGACCATGCTCTTGTCCCCACGGGCCCTCTCCGCCCAGGCTTTGCAGTGCTGGCCAGGCAAATGGCCCTTCCCTTGCCCGCCCTGTTGGAGGTGCTCTGAGCAGACGCCATGCAGCTCTGTGCTTTGTTGCTGCCGTGCGCCCATTTGGAGCAAAGGGCAGGTGAACGGGCCGGCGCCCCCTCGGGGGCCCGTGGCTCACATCATCGTCACCATTCACCTGAGATCTTGCCTGGCACACATGAAGCCCAAACAGGCTGTGGCCGGTGGAAGCCCAGAGCCCATTCCGGCCAGCCTCACGGGACCTCTGCTCTCTCCCTCTATCCTGTCCAGATGTGCCCCTGGACGCTCAGTGGCCTAAGGACACAGGCAGGCACAGGAGGGGCTGGCCCTGGGCAGCCGCCAGGGCTTCTGCCACCTCGGAACCTTCTGAGCCGTGGCGCGTCCCCCCAAGGACCCCCTCCTTGGTGGGGGCGCATTTGCAGCCAACTCCGGCGCAGGTGTAACCGGCGCAGGTGTAACCCACTGCTCCCCGTGCTCACCTGCTTCCCAAGAGACGTCCAGGTGGAGGCGGGCGCCCGGAGCAGGCCCCGCCACCTTCCACGGAGCCCCCACCTGCCCGGGACCGGCCCCTGCTCCTGAGTCACTCCTTATGCCCAGAACACAGGTTGCAAATGCCGACGGTCCAAGCAGAGGACCAAAGAGGCCTCGGGGACATGCACAGCAGTGTTCGCTGACAGGGGGAGCACAGGCGGGGGGGCAGCTCGTTTCTCCAGGGGCCCTTCTCCTCAGTGTCTGGGGACTGCCACCACAGTTGATGTCCCTCGGGAGTGGACTGAAGACCAAGGCAGGGATTTGCGCCCAGACTTCTCCTGGGCCAAGCTGAAGGTCACAGGGATCCCCTACCCTGTGCCCGCCCTCCAGGGCCCCCCAAAATGGCTTCTTGGAGACTGTACCCCAAGGCTTCCAGGAGGTCCTGGGTACAGCGATGGCCCAAAAGTCACTGGGCTCCCCTCCCCGCACCCCTACCTGCATGCGGGGACTCGCTATCTTCACATCTGTTGCGGAAGTTTCTGGAGCCCAGGGTCTTGGGCTCACCTCCAGCCAGGCAGCCCCTGGGGGCCTCACTCCACCTTCCCTGGGAAGCACCCAAGAGGCAGCCAGGGAATGGGGTGGGGACAGGGGTGGGGATAGGCATCTCCTGCCCAAATCGTGCTAAGCGGAGATACCCTGACCTGCCCCACCGCGGCCTGGGCCACTGGGGAGGGCCCTTCTGAAGCCACCCCGCCCCCCGGGGACACAGGCACGTGCGGTAGAGCCTGACAGCCCCTCATTCCGCCAACTCCGCCCCTCCCCTCGCCCCCAGACCTCAAGTCCCAGCTGGGCTCTTCCTGTGGTGACTCCAGGTGGCCCACATGGACTTCACTGCTGGGCTCCCACCCAGCCTTCCTCTGGAGCCCACAGGGACAATAGCACCAGAGACGGGAGCCTCGGCGGCCTGGAGGGCCCCGTCCTGACAGGTCAGCCCCAGGGAGTAACCTGGGCCGGGGTTCAAATCCTGCCTGTGTTATCTCCTTGATGTAGGATTTGGAGCGAGTCCTTAATTTCTCTAATCAGCAAATGGGAGGGACGATGACACCATGTGACGTAACTTCAGCCGCCGTGCAGTCCGTGATGGCGAGGCGTCAGGGTCCAGGCCCAGTGGTCCAGCTCCTGAGTCCAGCCGCGGCGCCCGTGCTGAGGCCACGCAGTCTTCACAGAGGTGGCCTTCGGTTGAGATTTGGGGGCCGTTGCTGGCAGCGGGGCCGCTGGATCTCGGCCTTCTCAGATTCTGTGGGCTCCCAGTTTCCTGTGAGCAGTTCCATGTCATTTCTTTACCCGTCCTGTGAGAGGGACGTTAAAATCCCCAGCTACAGTGGCGGATTCGCCTCCTTCCCTCCAGCTGCCAGGTTCTGCTTCCTGCCTTTTGAAGCTGTTATTCGGTGCGCACCCACTTGTAATTGTTTTGTCTTCCTGACGAGCTGACCCTTTTATCGTCACGAAATGTCCCCGTGTCTCCAGTAATGTGCTTTGCCTTAAAGTCTGTGTCGTGTGATGTAAATACAACCCCCACCTCCCCCACCCCCCGGCTTTCCTGGGCTCACGGTTGGTGAGGTCTCTCCTCTCCCCACGCTACTCACCACCACTGTGCCTCTGCGTGTAAAGTGTGTCTCTCGAGGTGGCACAGAGCTGGATCTGCGTTTTCTCTACTCCGACGAAGTTTACCTTCTAACTGGAGTGTTCGTTCCACCTGCACGGAATTGGGGCTGCAGTTGGCTTGGCTTAGATCTGCCCCGTGGCCGCTGGTGTTGCTTCCCTTCTGGTTCCTGTTCCTGTCTTGTGTTAATGCAATTATTTCTTTAGAATTCCATGATCTTCCTGTTGGATTTCAGCGATACGCCTTTGCCTATGTTGTTTATCAATGGTAGCTCGAGATTAAAATACGCATTTTAATTTGTCCCAGTCTACGTAGAATTAGTACTGGATTACAGGAGTACACGGCCCCTCGCCCTGCCCTTAAGCGGGACTGCGGTCACCTTTACGACGTCTACGTTATAAACACAAGGACGGTGTTGTTCCTTTTGTTTTAAACCGTGCTGTCTTTTAAAGGAGTTAATAAAAGGAGACGTACACACACCTCGTGCCAGTTTATCATCTCTCGGCTCCAAGTCGGCCCTTCTTTGCCTGGCCCTGTGAGGCCGGAACTGGACCATGCGCTCCTTCTGCCTGCTGGAGCAATGCTAGGTTTTGTCAACAGAGGGCACTAGTGGGCCACTGCTAGGTCACAGCCAGGCCGGAGCTTCTCTTCCTGGTTCCCAGGTGCTTCTGTCCACCTGAAACATCTGCCAGCAGCTTGCAGGAGGCCCTCTGGCGCTCACTCTCCAACAGATGTCTTGGCTAAGCCGGGGGTGGGGGTCGCTTCCTCGGAAGCAGCCTCAGCCAGCTTCGATCAGGTGTCTGCACCACGGCCAGGTGCATGTGGGGAAGAACCACCTCCTCCCAGTTCTCATTTCTCTGAGCACAGGATGCACCAGCCGTTTTCAGCATCTGCCGTTCCTGCAGTCCTTAGTGTTCTGACCTGTTCTAGAAGCTAGCCACCTCTCACTAATTTATAATTCTTTGTCAGAGTGATTTCTCTCTTCTGACTGGATCTTGAAGGACACATCTAGTGTTTCACCCACAAACTTACCACTTCCATGCCCTCTGTTCCTACCCGGACATCTCCACTGTCATCTGGGGTCACCTCCGTTCCTACCCAGACATCTGCGTTGTCATCTGCGGTCACCTCCCTTTGTCATAAACAACTAGTGTCAGCATTTCTTGTGGTGAAGGTCCGCCTGGGACGCGTTCTTCCAATTTTTGTTTATAGACAATGTCCCCACTCTGCTGTCATTTCGAAGATGTCGCTAGATGAGAGTCCTTGTTTGGCAGTCTTGAATTGTAGCACTTGACCGTGTGACATGCCAAAGAGTTCCGTCTCCCGCTCTTGTCAAGAAGTCAGCTGCCAATCACACGACTGTCTCCACGCCACACACTCTGTTCTCACTGCTTTCGACGCGTTCCCATCCTCCTTGGCTTTCAGCCGTTGGGCCGCGATGTCCCCAGGGGTGGAGTCCATTGTTCTTATTCCACTTAGGTTCCCTGAGACTCTTGGACCTATAATTTAATGTTTTCCACAGAATTTGGGGGCAGTTTCCAATGTGTCTCCTGACCCTTCTGAGACAATTACATGTAATCTGCTATTCACACCAACACACACACACACACACACACACACACACACACACATACACAATTTTCATGGTAGTTTTCATACTGAGCAGCTCTAGAAAAACGTTTAACAGTTTTTATCTCTCTTTGGAGCTTCCTTATCTGTTCACTCATTAGAATCGTTACTCCTTAATCACTGATACATACTTACCATAGGTGGTTTAAAGTCGTTGTTAAATCCAACATCCCGTCCACTTGGAGTCAATGTCTATCATCGTCTTATTGATCATGAATCACGCCTTCTCAATTCTTTGTGTGTCTATTAATTTTGAGTTGAAAATTGGACAATTTAGATAATACATTGTGGTGACTCTGGGTAGTTAATGTGCCTGTATTCAAATGACAAATTCTGTTCGTGGCTTCTCTACTGGAAGCTGGTTAGATACAGTTGACCCTTAAATAACAAGGGAGTTTGGGGCACCCACCCCCCGTTCAGTCAAAAATCCACATATAACTTTCGACTCCCCAAAAACTCAACTACAGTTGTCCCTTGGTATCCGTGGGGGATTGGTTCTGGGAGCCCCCACTGCAGACACCCAAATCCTTGGATGCTCCAGTTCCTATACAAAATGGCATTGAATGACGCACACAGCTGGCCTTCCGCATCCGAGGACTCCCGAATTTGGACGAAAAATACTTCTTTTCAATCAGTGGTTGGTCACATCTGCAGATGTGAAACCTGGGGAGATGAGGGCCAACTGGATGCTTACTGAAAAAATCCACATACGAGTGGACCCCCGTGGATTTGTGTCACTCTCAAGGGTAAACTACTCTGAAAGCGCAAGCCAAGGACTCCTCAGCCCTCCGTCACTCAGCTGTACGTAGTTGGGGGAGGTGCTGGTCCCTTAAGTCCCCTGGATGTTGCTTCCGGCTGAGTAGGAGGGGCTTGCACCAACGTTGGCACATGCGATGACAACTGTCTGCCTTTGTGTCTGTGCCTCGATGATCAGAAGCAGCAGCCAACCATCAGAACACGGATCCTGATACTTGCAGGACAGAGGCCTTGTTCCCACAAGCTGTGTGCAAACGGCTCCTAGAATGCGCACGTGGGGCTGGGAGCTGCTCTCACGCGATGAGCTGAAGCTGCCGGAGACTAATCGTTAACTCGCTGTCCGAGACTTGCCCGGCACGTTGCCAGGCTTCAGTAGACTCCAGAGTTCCAGAATAGTTATGGCAGAGATTCTGCCGGGCAGTCGCTGTCCCAGGATGGGAGATGGATCCCCGCTGGTTCTTAGTCTGCCATCTTCCCAGAATCCTCTCCAGGGTCCAGGTTTTCAATGCTAAGGCTGATGCCAGGTTCAGGTTCAGCCTCTGTTACAAAGTTCTGTTAACCTTCCGGCTGATGGTTTTAGCAGCTGTTGACGATCCGAGACCAGACCCATGGTTTCGTGAGGGGCTACGAACAAGCAGTTGTCTCGTTCCGTGACCTCCTTCTGCATCAGCTGGAATTCTTCTATAAGGAAATTTTACCCCCCGATGATTTGATTTTCCTGAAATAGTTTAGATAGGAAAGTCGAATGTGTGTCCAATATTCTCTAGTCTCCGGTCGTGTTTCATTATGGCTGTTTTAGCGTTATAAACTTTCGGACTCTTATATTTGCTGTTTCAATTAATCAATCGTTCATAATGGTTTCGATGGCAAATCAGTCCATGTGGCACCAGCGACAGGCCTTTTACATTGGCTTCCGAGTGCTTTAGACACAGCCCCGTGAGTCCAGGTGCTTCTTTCCTTTGGCATGATTCCCAGGCTCTTCCGTACCCTTCCTGCAATACCTGAAACCAGCCACGTCGCCACAGATTCCTGGAACCTTTTGACCGGGAAACGGTGTCCAGAGACCACGACCTGGGCTTTGAGGTGGCTGTGCAGGGAACAGTAGGCCACGTCCCAGCCTCGGTCACGCCGCCCTGGCCAGCCCCACCCTCTGCCTTCCCCTCGCCGAAGCGTTGGACCCACTCACTAGCTACACCCATCAGGCACGAAGGCCTGGCTCATGGATGGGTCATGACCCTGGCAGGTCGGGCTCAGACTCTTGAAGTCAAACCAAGGCCACTGACGTGGTCTTCCTGGGCTCCACACAGGGCCGGAGGCGCTGGGCCGAGATGGGACGAGGCCTGTGGTTAGCTGTTGGCCCGTCCTAGCAACACATCTCGTCGTGGCTCTCTCGCTGGCGTGGATGTTTCTGTCCCTTCGTCTCCCCTTGGAATTCATGCTCCTTACGGTCTCTCTCCCACTGCCGAGCTCAGGGCCCAGTAAGCACCTGGCAACAACCAAACGCGTCCTGGAGATGAGTGACTCCCCTGAGCCTACGTGGCAGCACGGATCTCCAGGCCGGCTGCCTCACCTGACTCAGGGTCCCCAGGGAGCCCAGGGGCTGTGCAGAGCCTGCTGGTCCCTAGCACTCTGCTTGGACAGGCCTGCAGGAGCACTGGTCCTACTGGCTACTCCCAGAAGACAGGGAAGGCCCCCTGGCCCTGTTCTGCCCTGCACCCTATTTCCCAGCTTAGCTGATGTGGTGGCAGCTGGGTGGCCACCTCTTCACCGGGGCAACCACAGAGACAGAGAGGGCACCCCCATCACAGGGAGGGGCAAATCCAAGGGATGAAGAAGCGAGCCTAAAGGTCACAGCGACTCAGCAGCAGAACCTAAGCCAGGCGCACCTTGGCCCCAGAGCTGGGAAGCGCTCCAGCCCGACCTGGCCGGAATGCGGGCTGAAGGATGCGGGCGAGGGCAGGAGGGAGGCCTTTAGTTCTGAATCTCCTGAACGCAAAAGACACGCCAACTGACACGCCCCACCGTTCTCAGTTTGGAGGGCTGTGCGGGGGGCGGGCGGGGCTGCCAGGAGAGACCCGGCCGCCACCTCCACCCCCAATAAACATGCTCGGCGGACTCTGGGCTGCAGTCCTGGGGCTTGTCCCGGGGGTCCTAGAGGAATAAGTTCCAAGGGGCTTCGAGAGTTTGTCTGCAGTGAAGTGTCACACTGGGACTGTGTACCGTCACTGTCAGCCCCGAGAGCCAGAGGGGGTGGCCGCCCCAGCCTCGGAGGCGCGCGGGGGCTCACGCTCTTCTCTCAGCAGCCCGCGGCTTCTTCCAAGGGACATGCGACTTTGGCTCTGAGAGCTGTGGATCCAGGCAGGCATCACGGGTCCGAGCACCCGGCCCTTTCCTGCGGTCTGCACCTGTCACGAATTCCCCGGTCCCGGTTCTCTGCCACGCCTTGCCTGTTCGCTGCAGGCGGCCACCACTCTGAAACTCAGTGGCTTGAGACGGCAGTCACTGTTTGTTCCTGATCCGGTCCGGTCCCATCGGTCAGCACTTTGGACTGGCTTCAACTGGGCGGTTCTCCGGCTGCCTGGGTGGCCTCGTGCGCAAGTCTATGGTTTGCACTGGCTGTCGGCTGGGCTACCTATCTCCAGAAGGTTGTCCCAGGCTTCGTCATAGGATGACAAGGTTCTCAGAAGCAAGAGAAGACCAGCCCCAACTCTCGTGTCCTGCTTGCTAAGGTTCCACTGAGCAAAGCGAGTCAATGAGTGAACCCAGAGTCGGGACAGGTGACAACACAAGGCAGGGACACTCAGAGACAGGATTCACTGGAGCCGTTCCTCTAAAAGACCTTCCTCCCAGGGGCGTCAGAGGTCATGAGCGCCACCCTGTGGTCAGGGCCAGACCGGGGCAGAAGGATGGATGAGGCCCGCTGTGGAGGCTGTGCTGCTGGGCTCAGGGTCTCAGGGCTGCAGACGACACAGGGTCGCACTCTGGGGAGCAAGGGACCTCAATACGGGCCTGGGAAGGACAGGGTGGAGAAATGGCAGTGTCCATCTTGGGCAGCGTGGAGAGGTGAAGCAGAAATGACCAGGTCTCAGCTGGTGCCAGGTCGAGCCAGCCGTGGGGACCACCCAGGGTTGGCAGGTGCTCTGCTGTTACAGGGTCGCACCTGAGGGAATGGCATGAGGTGACAGAATCCAGGCCTGCGAGAGACCGAGCAGGAGGTGGGCACAGCAGGAGGCTGAAGGCAGGGAAGGCCACGGGAACCGGGGGCTGCTCGCGGCAGGTGGCTGTGGGGAGCCTCAGGGCAGGACCAGCTGTGGGTGCAGCCAAAACGAAGAGGCCCCAGCTCTGTCCTCCTGTCCCAGCTCAGCCCGCTCACCGCCAGCCACAGCAGCCAGGCCCAGTGAGTTGTCTCCGGCCCAGCCTGCCACCTGCTAGCTGAGCGACCTGAAGCAAGTCACTTAACTGTCCTTGGTTCCCTCCTCTGAACAGTGGGACCCGCCCGTTAAACAGCACAGGGTAGTCCACGCCTCAGAATGGTGGCAGGGAACTGTCAATGTCACCGCCTAGAAGAGCGAGTATAGGGGGAAACTGCTCGTTCTCTTCACCAGCGTCGAACTGTGCGTGTAAGTTACGCGTGAACGCACACACGGCGCGTATGGCCAGTCGACCCGTCCTGACAGAGTACGCCACCAAAGCCACTTGAAGGTCACTGGTCTGGGGTAAGATGGCAGGAGTGAGGGCTCTGTCTGCAGGCCACAGCCACGAAGGGCTCGGCTCGCTCTGGCCCTCCCTGCAGCAGGTGACAGGGGCCGAGACCCGCCTGCAGAGAGCAGAAGACTGGGCCACGAAGGACATGGAACCGGACATGGAGCGTCTCTGCTAACCAGGGAGCCAGGCCGATGGACACATTCCCACCCCGTGGCTCCGTGAAGGGCGCCACGCCCTAAAATGTCATCCTTGCTTTGTGGATGAGAAACAAGCCTGGGGAGGCTGAGGGAGTGACGGAGATGGCAGCGGGTCTCACCGCAGAGCGAGGCTCCCTGCACACCCGAGCCTGAGCGGAGCCTCGCTGCTTCTCGTCCCAACCCACGTGTCCCATCTCTGACGCAGCCGGGATGTTCTCCTTCGGGTCTCGGTTTCCTCTTCCGTAAAACAGGGACAGTCCCCACCTGCAAAGCTGCTGTGAGCATCGAAACAACGCAGGTTCGGTCCTTTGGGGCCAGGCAAACTTTAATAAATTAGCAGTTATCCCTAAAAACCACAGGTCATTCGCTCTCCACGGCCACCCACAGTGTGTGTGAGACCTCCTCGTTGCTCAATTTACTTTGCAATCAGCCGAGCACCAGGAGCCACGATACGCAACATAACTTTGTGACAGTCTCTGCAGGACTCGGCCCCTCCAGAGGCACAGCTTCTCCCGCGAACGGGCGGACAGCAGACGGACAGCGGGACAGCGGGCGGACAGGAGGCCGGGGTTTCTAACGCAGACAGGAGCGGCAGCCACGTGGCACCGTGCGGCTTGCCCCTGGCATGAGTCTCGGCCAAAGCCTCCGCCCGGACGCCGACGGGGTGAGCCCAGACAAAGGAGCTGTGGGCCCCTGATGGACCCAAAGACCCCGCCCCGTCCGCAGGGGGTTGGTCTTCTCGAAGGCTTTTGACAGAACGCGCGTTCACTAGGCACGGCGTGGGCAGAGGGGCGGCTGGTGCAGACGGCTGAACACCGTGTGAAACTCTAACGCCCTCCGCCGGGTGTCGAGGGAACAGCCCGACTTGACTGCAAGGGAGCTATTTCGTCCCACGTAACCAGAGGGTCTGCTGGGACACCTTGGGCTAGTGGTCACTCCAACTGTCACCACTTTTGGAACACCGTCCCCAAGAATGCCTCACGCAGAATGACCCCCTCCCATGTCTGTTCTGAAAAGCACTCCTGGGCTGCCTCGGCGCAAAGGCACCTGCTCAGCCTGTCCAGGCCCGAACACAGAACATTTGCTCATGGGCAGGTCAGCCACCTCCTCGCTATGGGGGAGGTGGACAATCCACAGGCCAGAACCCACAGAAGACTTCCGCCCCAGCTCCAGTGAACATCACCAGATCGCTAATCGGGATTGTTTTTCACCGGCGCTCTGGCAATAAGTAATGGAACAGATGGCTCAAGAGATGAGCACCCCAACCCCCAAACCTCAGCTTGTCCATCTGGACGCCCGCGTGCTGGCACTTGTGGGTCCCACACATCGGGCATCCAGCATGGGCCACTGACGGGGCCTTTTGTCCCCAGCACAGGGCCAGCGTGCATTTATTTTCGCTCCTCCGTGCGCCCAATTTCCCCTTTTTAAACAAGCATTTCCATGCTTCTCATTGCCAATTCTGGGGACCAAGATGAACACGACTGTCTTGACTTCAACGGCTCACTATCTGGGGGACCGAATGCGTATAGAACACCTCAGATGGAAATGTTTACTGCGGTGTCGGGCACGGTGTTGGGACAAGTTGCCTCGTTCACGGCAGACGGAAGGAGGAACCGGTACGGCCTCTCTGGATGACAATTAGCGGTTCGCATCGAGTGCACAAAGATTTTTTTTTGACCCAGAAATTCCAATCCTAGATATTTATTCTGCAGCTACACTTGCACGTAGGCCAAATGGCATCGGTTATTTCCAGTCTGCCGATGTTACAAATGATACGTCAGGGACCGCCAACTGACGATGGTTTAGATTAATCCTTAGTCATGATCAGGCCCCAAACTGGAACCCCACGGAGCCGGCAGAGAGAAATGAAGCCACTTGACACGTGCGCGCCAAGGTAGACAACTGGTGTGTCAAGTGAGAGCGGGAGGCGCAGGGGAGCGTGTGGTATTCGCGTGGAAAAGCGATGGTGTGCGCATGTGCCAGTGAGCGTGCATGCTCGCAGACGTCTTGACCCTCTGGAGGGATGTGCAGGGCACAGGTGACAACGGCTGTGAAGGGGATGGGGGTGGGGAACTTACACTTCGCCGTTTGCCTTTCGTTCCCAGTGCACTGGTTACCTGAGGATAAAGTAGCAGCTTTAAATCATTTTAGTCCAGTACAGACCCTGACTCGCCCCTCCACTGCAGGTTGGGGTGACATGCCAGGACTTCGGAGATGGCAGCGCGCCAAGCCCTGGGGGTAGCGCCACGCAGATGGCGGAGAGAAGCATGTGAAGACGTCCCTGGAGCAGGAATGTTACACGGCTTCAGGCAGAATGAAGGGCTGTTTTTCTAGGCACACATGGAGCATCTTAAGCAGGAAAGGGCCCAGATATTGGCTGAGGGCTGGGGGCTGGGGGCAGGTGATGTGTTTCTAGTCTGCTGACCGGACACGTGACAGTGCCATACACCGAAATCAGAAAGGAGGGAAGAGACCTGTCAGTCTTGGACGTGTCATTTTGGGGTACTGATGGACCTGGGGGTGGGGGTCTCCCATGTGGGAGCCGTCGGGCCGCAGGTGCCAACAGCAGCCCCCTGGGTGGTGACTATCCAGGGAGGGAGAGCCGGCAGAGGGGCGAGGGCTGCTTCGCGGTCAGCGGGGAGCGCACTCGGGGGCAGGGAGGGCCAGGATCGCCCACGAGCTTGTCTAGGCCCCACGATGCCCCAAGCACGAGGCAGCTGCAGGAGGAACAAGCAGCATCGTAAACCTGCCGAGGGAGGGGAACCTGACTGCCGGGGGGTGGGGGTGGGGGGTGTCCACACCTGACTTCGGCACCAGGGACACGGGAGCAGGGCTCCAGAGGACGGGAGCCGCGAGCACGCCACCCACTTGCCGAGGCCCCCTTCCCTGCAACGGGTGCGCGAGTGCTCTCAAGGTCTCTCCCCTCAACAGAAGTCACGGGGCTCTGACAGGCCTGGTGGGGAGCAGAAGTTCTTCTCACTTCCATGTGTTGTCTGGGTACAGATTCTACCAGAAGGTGGAGCCTGTGACGGTTTGCGGGCAGGTTGACTCTGAAACTGACCCCAGGGAATAGGGGCGAGGGACGGGGAACAGGGAGATGGAAGAGGTAAACTGAGGCAGGTGCACTTGTCAGCCGGTCACCACCGGGAGCCAGATGTGGGGCCCTGCAGAGCTGCCTCAGCAGATGGGGCGCCTGCTGCGCAGAGGACGGGCCCCTCCGCCAGCACCAGGTGCCCGCGCCTGGTCAAGCTGAATAGGGCAATGCCACGATCGGGAGAACACCCCCTTGGGGAACCCGGGAGCCCTCCAGCACCGCTCAGAACTCGCGCACCTCGGTCTGACCCCCAACCCCAGGATGAGCGTCCGTGAAAAGGACGTGGCTCAGTCAGAGCTACAGGCCAAATTGAAAGGCGCCCAGCTGTGTCTCCACGGGGAGCAGATCTGGGGGTTTCCACAGCAGATCCCAGGCCCAGCACGGAAGGCAAGGAAGAACCCCCTCGGGATCAGACCGGCACTGCTTGGATGTGGGGGGTGGGGGTGGGGGTGGAGAAAATTGTTTTGTTTCATATTTTATTACATCAATGGCTTGAAAATTTTTATTTAACTTCAGCAAATATTGGAAATAGAAAAATGAATTCTGCAGAATTTCACAAATAAATTTTCCAATCTCCACTAACAAATGTTATCATCCAATGGCTAAGCAATTATAATGCTATGAACATTCACCATGATGAATGTGCTGGAATATAAAACAGGCGAGAGAGACATCAAAATATTACGACGGCATCATCACAACGTATTTTCTTTAAAATCCCAACGTGGATTTTATCACTTCAAAAGATATACAGCATTTCCATTATATTTGCAAACTTAACCTTATACATCTTTTAAAATCTTGAAAAACTTTTAAGCAATCTAAAAAGCACTTAGCAAAGTTGATAAGTCTACATATGGAATACTACCCACTCCGGCATCAGTTTGTTTGAGGAGAAGGTGACTGTAAACACTCATTATCATACAACATGCATAGACTATACTGACCTTCCTTCTTCCGAACTGTAACGTTACTGCAATTGTGCTTTACGATCGTTATCGTTAGGAGAGGCTGTGAGATCCGGGAGCGGCGGAAAGAGGGGTTCGGAGCATTGCACAGGGTCGCTAGTTCCGATGAGCTAACCTCCGTGAGTGAACTCGAGGCAAAGTCTCACTTGCTTTTAAAAGCCTGAATCGTGGGTCACGAGATTTAGGAACAGCCTAGACAGAAAGAAAAGGAGGCTCTCGACTATGCTGGCCCCCCGTTTCCTTTGCTCACACAAGCAGGGTCCAGTCAGTGTAATGCACTGTTTGGCTTATTTTTGGTATGCAATTATACCAATAGTACATCTGATATTTAGAAAGACAAAAATAGGGCATAGTTGAAATTTAAAGTGACAATGAGCACACTTATAGTGGGGTGTGGTATTTGAGGAAACTTTATATACACGGAAAACAACTGCTTCGTTAGTCCACCGCAGTCAAGTTGTAAAACTCAACTACTGTTTCACTTTTATTTTGATTAGAGGTTTGTGACCATCAAAGGGTCTCATAAGTTAAAAAACTATCAAAAACCATTTTGAGGAACTGGTGTCTCGGTACAAACACACCGAGACAGCGCAGTGGCATGTCACACTAGCGCCTGGCTCCCACGACACCAGCGCCTGGCTGGCGCGGCCGAGGCAGGCTTGCTTCCTGGTTAAAAGAGCTATATTACAGAATTGATCACTGTTTCAGACCAGTCAACACAATATTCAAGTAACAAGGTGTTTCAATGGATAAGTGAAAAAAAATTTTACCTAACACTTTACACATCTACATAAAATTAAATAAAACGAACTTTTAATGCATATGCAATGCAATTTATATCTTTTAGGATTTCTAAACTAAAACTATCATTTGTCTCAATGGTACTATAATTTGCACAATAACTTATACTTAGGAGAAATTTTCCACAAAAATATATATATAATTATGACATTCACATTGATAATTTTTAAGAAGACAAAGCTTAAGTGAACATTGCATCCGGAGCAGTTGTCACTGTGGACCCTTGCACATCCAAACACGACCTGCTGATGCACCCCGTCTTGATATGTTAAAAAGGGGGTTTCACACAAATAAGACCAAAGCACTCCGCTTTTAAAGCTAAGTGATCTCTTGCACTTACAACATCATTGCGGACAGTGTAATGAAACAGTTGAAAACGCAGTGTTGTCTTCTGCATGGAGCTACCACGAAGCAGACAACTCTTTTTCTCTCCTGGCAACTGAAAACGACGAGCCCCCTTCCCTGGGAGAGAGAGGCAGAATCCAGCTGCTCTGGTCTTGGAAACACCGGCACAGCGGCTCTTCAGGGCTCGGAGACCACCTGGTGCCAGGAACCAAGTAAGGGGCTGGTGCAGACTACAGACAGAGGCCTGGCACTGCCGGCGCGCCCCATAAGAACCAGCATCAAGCTATCGAGCACCGCCAGATGGGGTCAACCCCTAAGGAAAACAGCGTGGGGCGAGAGGAACAGACCTGGGGGCAGAGCGAGAAGCCCGCTGCAGCCAAGTGCCTACTTCCGTTAAGAGAGAGGAGCTCGTGAGAAGCAAGGAGAAACTGAAGCTTCTGATCATGCCTAGTGTCCCCTTAAAGTGATGTGCAAAACATGCCACCTCCTCCCCGTTTTCCCCGCCATCTTCCAATTATGCAGCAAGCCTATGACGCAAACGAAAACAAGCCCTGGCCATTACTAGTGTTATTCTGCTCTCCCCGGCCCAGCAGGAGGAGTGAGCTGTGACTGCCCTCCGCTGACGCTGACGCTGCTCTTCACATGCTCTTACTGAATGACAGACACCTAGACACCTAGCACAGGGACAAGATGATGAAAGTTGGGAAACTCCTATTTTATTTCCTATACCCTCCAAGTGACCTTTTTCCAGATTTGTTTAAAAAAAAAAAAGTATAATCCCAAACCTTCTATGTTTCTAGTTGATCTTTCTAAAGAGAAAATCAGCCTTGTGTGGCCAATATAACTAGAAGTGGGGGGTGGGGGTGGGAGGCAAGGTGCTTGGAAGTCAAAACATACTCAAATTTTAATTGCATATTTTAAATTCTTAAGAATTCTGTTTATGCTGCCTTAAAGTGTTTGCATTTTTTTCTTTTTGGTATTGAAAGCAGGACAAATATTTAAATGATGCAAAACACAACAAAAAGCTCCTTTACCATATTTAGTGCAGGCCGAAATGATTGTGGGGCGAGGGGGGAGGCAGGGAGGCAGAATGAAATTCGACAGTCCAGCCCTCACCCCCGCAGGCAGGTCCATGGACTGGTAAGAGAATAAAAATGATTCTGGAAGCCTCGGGACATTTATTAGAGATTTTCACTTGTTCCCAGCCCAACGAAAAGGCATTACATACCACTATGCAGATCGTTTCTTTTCATCTTGGTCTCACTAGAACCGATAAACTAACCATTTCTGTCCTGTACTAATAATACGAAAAGAGAGGGGATGGTGTTTACGTGGTCACATCAGTACACGGAGGACACAGAAGGAGATGTGGAGTGACATGAACGAGGCCAGGCAAACCAAGAGGTCGGAGGACAAACGTGTAGCTCTCACAAACCCATCGCCAGCTACTCGGATGCCCCTGTCGCGCTAAGTGACACCTGCGGTCTGCACTCTGTCGGCATCTGTAGCAGGCTCTCCCGCCTCCGCATCTCAGTGATGTCGTCTTTGGCAAGCAATAAACTTGAAGGAAGAAATAAGACACTAAAACAGAAAAGGATGGATAACGTGGTTGCCAAAGGAGAAGGCACCGATTCCAATGTACGAGCACCAGGTGCAGTGGTGTGGACCAAATTCTTGGAGTTGGGTGGTGGGGAGTCGGGAAAAGACGGGGTGGCACCCATCCTGGGGTCGCGACGCTGAGAGCTGAAGGCAGAAAGCGCTGAGGTCCGCATCCCTGTGAAGCTCGGTGTCCACGGAGCGCTGCAGCGAGTGGCTTTCCAGCCAGCCTTCTTGAAGCGAGGCCGGGGCCGGAAGCCAACCATGTTCTGAGCCGTAACCCTACCCTCCTCGGGGAAATGGGGTTGAATCAGGGCGTTTGGCACGATAAAGGTGATGATGCAGTCTGCCAATATACTGTGGTTTCCAAAGAAGCATGATATCACTTAGGTGGATGCCTCAGAAAAGAATGAGAGCAATTTCTAGAAGGCTGACAGGGTCACAGTTAACTCTGAAAAGTACACTATGCACAAGGTAGACACCGCGGGCCGTGCTCCCACGCCGACCACCTGTTCTGCGGCTGCTGATGGCAAGAGCTGCCAATGACGGCTCGGGAGCTCCGACCGGGGAGGGGGTCCCCAGAGTTAGAGGAGGGTGCCGGCCACGAGGTCCCCCAGCACTTAGGCAGCGTGTGAGATGCGGTGGAGCTGTGTGGGAGGCGGCGCCAACATGGAGGAACGAGCGAGGAATTAAGGCAGATGTAGCACAGGACTGGAAGTGTACGCCTTTTTTGGTAATAGCTGCTTGTCCACGGAGATGTGATGCAGATGGCTAGGTGATGTCTTGTAATACCTGATATCCTGGGTATAACACAGTCGTCCATACCAAGTGCTCGGAGCTACCAGTTTCTCAGGAGGCAGATGCGTATCTGACGTCGAGAACAGAAGCGGCCTGAGGAGAGGACGACAAGGGGGTCAGAGGGCGGCCGGCCCCGCTGCGGAGACGCACGCCCGCCTCAGCAGGTGGCTGCGCCCAGGCGGGCAGGGCGCAGGCCGGGCGGGAGCCAGTGGCCTCCGCGGCTGGATGTCTCGGGCTCCAGTCCCGGCCCTGCCACTTCCTAGCCGCACGCCCTTGGACAAGCCACCATTCCGCCCGAGCTTCGCTTTCGTCTGCAGAATACGCACAGTAATGTCTACTTCATGGAAGTAAATAACGCCCCCCTGCAAAGGGCAGCGAGTGCAGTGCCCGGCCCGGCCACCATGGCACCCCAGCAGCCCACGAGCAGCCGCTGGCTCCTGCTGGGACACAGGGACAAAAGCGCTCAGGTCGCAGGCTCTCCCTTAAAGCCTCCAAGGCACGGAGCTCCATGCTCTCCTGTTCGTGCTTGGCTCCTACACCCACACCTAACAGTGGCCGCGTCTCAGTGCTCACTGTGACCCTCCCGTGTCTCACGCCTGGGAAACCACCAGGCTACGAATGCAAACCCGGCACATTCTGCAAATGGCTGCTCCATCAGGTGGGGTCGGGGGACGGGGACCGCCGTTAGTCCCAAGCCAGACACTTCTCATGAGCTACGCACGGAGTCATTGTATAATTTGAGGTGAGAATCCTAAACCTCGTCTCCAACCTGTCACCGCTCGGTGCCCTCTCTGATACCCTGGCCCCATAGCCCATCCTTGGCCACATGGAGAAACTCTGGACCCCAAAAGCTCAGATCCCTGGGCTTCCCTCTCTTCTCAGCCCCGAAGGAGAGCGAGCCCTTATGTCACAGTGTTACAGCAGGTCCTCCGTGTGGATTTCTCTCGGGGGTGGGCAGACTGCCTTGTTCTTCCCAACGCTTGCCTATTCCCACAGCCGACAGTGATACCGGTTCTGTTACGCTTTTTCACTTAAAGTCGCAGAACCTATCGAGCGTGTTCTGCGAGGGCCCACTGTGCCAGGACTTCTGGCGATTCTGACGTCCGTCCTCCCCCATGTGTGTGTTGCACAAGACGCAAAACCTGAGGGCAGAGGGCAGAGAGGACACCAGCGGTCTTTCTTAGCTGCTGGACACCACGAAGTAAACAGGAAAAACAGGAATGCGGAATTATGAGGACGCCAATGTGAGCACTGACCGGACAGGACGATCGGATCGACCGGCATCCTAACAAGTCCCCTCGGGCCCTCCGCGGCCAGAAAGGCAGCTGGTCCTTACCGATTAACTCCCTCCTGTAAATGGAGGGTGGAAGACCAGGCTGGTGGACTGCAAGGGCTACGCTATCAGCAGCCGAAAAAGCAAGCGACTAAGAAAAGGAAACACAGGCACGTGTGAGAGAGTGAGTGTGAGACACAGTGTGTTTTATATGACCAAAGAGGTGAAAAATTTTTAGGGAAATATCTCTAGTGTATAATCTTTATAAGTTAGATAATCACATTCTATCTGAAGAGAAGGCCGGGGAGACAGACACGTGGAGGACCTGACACCAAAGACCTGCCTGATGGGGGGCTTGTCACGGGGGGGCCGACGCTGCGTGGCTGGGAGGGAAGCGGATGTTCTGATGTGAAACCGACATCGTAAGTGGACCATTAAGGTTGCACCTTCTGGACTAATAAGGGGAAGAGAAGTAACTGACCCACCTGAGCCGGTTGGTAAGTGCGCCAGGCGTGAGAAAAGGCGGGCACGCACGTGAGAACGGACGTCCCGCGGGCCCCGCACGCACTGCCGGCCTGTTTCACGAGGCGCTGACGGCAGTGCTCCCCAGACCGAAGCTGGAAAACGTCTCATGAAACGCGGTCTTTCCCACAAACTCTGATGTCCCTCCCCTGGTCACCTGCAGCCTTTCAGTGCTTCCCAGTGAGTCCCGGATTTGAAAAAGTTAATTTACTGCTAAAAGGGCCATTAGCGCTGGGACAAAGATCGCTGCCAAAGATAACAAACACTTTCGCTTTGCTCCTATGCTGCTCTGGTCCAGGTCGCAGGCTGGTCCACACACGGCGTGACCCCCTTACACTGGCAACATGGATTTTGTGCGCTTAATACAAAGGTTTCCTGCTGGAAGGCTCTAAGGAGTCGATGTTGTAACTCTTCCGACCAGCGGGCCCCAGCCCTGTGTGGACATCACGCTGTCACCGAGCCTCTCCCTTGTCCCTGCAGTGCACTCACTCCCGTGCCCAGGGCAGGAGGGCCTCTGGGCTGCTCCTACAGCTGGGCTCTTCCAAAGGAAGCACAGACGACAGAAAATAGGTAATTTCAAATCATCCTGCATGGCTGTGGGAAGATTGATACGAACATAACTCTCCTTGGAAACTACCTTAATCCTTAAATCACCAAGTCAGTGAACAAACTCAAACGTAACGTGGTCGGCAACTAGCTTACCTACGCCCAGCCACCCTCCTCTGCGGGACTGCGAGGCAGTAAACTGCGGCTGGGCAGGCCAGGTGAGGTGGGAGAACAGCAACGGCGCTGTCACAGGAAGCAGGGAGGTGGCAGATGGGTCCCTGCAGCCTCGATAATCTTGCCTAATCTCTGCTAATTGGGCTGATGAAATCCGTACCACTAGCTTGGAGATTACTAGAATGCCAGCCGTAATCCCGGAAGTTCAGTCAACCATGGGACCTAGAATTGTCCCCATCAAACATGTAAGCCGGTTAGCTCTAAACGGCATCGAAGGCGGAGGATGTGTACAGCGGACACAGACCCAGAGGACCTGGCCAGCTGTGCAGACTCACCAGTGAGTCTGTTAACCTCATGACGAGATGACAACTTATTTCACGTGGCTGAGCTTCGCTGACACGCCCCGAGGCACTTCCAACTTACGGTCTTACAGCAGAGTTCTTACTGTATCTAAAGAAATACTAGTAATGTGGAATGTTCTGTGGCTGGAGGAAACCAGGATGAAATTAGCAATTTGTCCAGAAATTCCAATGTGACCAAAAACTGAATGAACTCAACACACATATTACGGTATTTACAGGCCAACGTCAAGTTACCGACGTAGCTAAAACCTAAAAACATTTCTACAGCCAGAAATGGCCGCCCACGAAGAAACTAACTGAGCTACTACTGAGCATGACTCTGGCAGAGAAGAGATCACGTTCTTTCAGATTTACCTCGTCTTCCTCTTCAGGAACCTTGATAGCACTGTCCGGAGACTTCACAGGCTTCTGGTTACTGGGCCCGTTGGTCTCTTCTTTCCCATGCTCTGCCTCCCATTCTTGTAAAACTTCATCTATGTTGAAGCGGCGTCGATAATTTACAAAAAAGTTTTTCACTTGTACCACTGATTTGTTCCCAATCACATCTGAGATAGCCTGAAAATCTCGGCCATATTTCCTGATGGCTAAGGATGTAAGAGAGCATTTTTTTTTCAATACAAGAGAAAAACAATTTACAAAACCACAGTTGAGACTTATTCGTGTCCAGTAAGGAAACATACAGGCCTCTAACAGCAGGTGCTACCTTAATACCAGCGGGAAAAAGCAGTCAAGTCTGGATAGACCTATCCCAGAGATGACGGGTCGAAGCTTTTCAGTGCGACCCCGTATCCAGAAACCTCCACCTTGACATCTGATGTCACACGACAGCTGAAGTCACCCAGCAATTATTCTATGGTTGTGGGCATTCTGTACTCATCTTTTCAGGAACCCCAGACCTAGAACACCCCTACGACCTTACTTAAAAACCCTAACGCTCTGCTTCTTTTGGGGTTTTGTACTTCGTGGCTATTCAGAACCCAACGCGTAGCTATTAAAATGGACTACCTGCGCCTTTAGAAACTGACGCCTTCACATTAATTTTCACACCTTGTGAGACATGGGAAAGGAAACAAGTAAAGCCCAGAGGGGTCTCGGGAACGGGGCCAAAACGATGTCCACTACAGGACTGCAATCCTCCAAGGGTCTGTTTCGGCATGAGCCGTGCTGGGCACAGGGCGGGCAGTGTCTCCTACAGCTGGCCCTGCGCCCAGCTCTGCGAGGAGAACCCCATACCTTGTACAGCCAGAAGCTGCTCCTCCGTGGTCCAGCGCGCGTTACACTTCTGAATGACCTGGGTATGCAAATGAGTCACATCAGGACACCACGTTTAGAGATGGTATGTCCTTAAGAGGGTTAATGAATCCTTTTCTCAGATCAGAATTTTAACATCAACTACATTTATAAAATGGCATCTATACTTTTCTAACAGATGTGGCTGGAAATGTAGCGAGGATATCATATTCTTAAACGCGTAAAATGGGTATGGCTTCTGAGATGATGCTAACAAGCTCCTACCTCTGGAAGGCGATACGGTTCTATTCCACCGTCAAGCTTCTCTTTGAGAGCACTGTTTGTCTGTTTAATGTTCTGAATCTACGAGAAAGAAGATTTTCATTTTAAAAGTGAACAACTTTTATAAAGGCATGAAAACAGAAATAAATAAAAGAAACAAAGAACAACAAAGGCGAAACAGGCTGAGTAACAGGCAGGCGGGGTGCAGGCAGGAGGGGCGCGGGCCGTGGGCCTCCGCACCCCAGCACTGCGGGCCCGGGGCAGGCGCCTGCTCGCTCCAGTGCGGGGGGAAGGCGGCGGCCCGCCAGCTCTCCACAAGCCTAACTTTCACCGACTATACCGCCTTCATTTTCTCGCATCGTCTCTTCCACGTTACTGCCTGGATTCGACGAGCTGCATCTTCACCCTGTTCTAACCGAAAGACGCGAACACCACGAACGACCCATCAATCACGGCTGCTCGCCAGCTCTGCGTGGGTCACAGAGTGGGCCCCTCTCCTCTGCGCCAAGCACTGGGGGGCTTGGACCCTGGTGCCATTTTTAAATAATCACATAAGCAAATAAGAAAGCAAGGGGAGCAACAGGGTCATTTTCCTGCATAAAACAGCAAAGACATGAGTGAGCAGCGGGCGCCCTCGAGAGCACAAACCTTCCTGAGGCAGGTGGAGGAGGACGGGGCTGTGGAGGCGGGAGGACACGGTGTGGACATGGCGCTGAAGGGCCTGCCACCGAGCGCTCGACGGCTCTGTCTCACGAGACTCTCTACACTTCCACAGGCTAAGAAAATCCCATTTCCAAGTCCTCACATTTCCCACAGTCCCAGTTTCCCTACCCTCCCTCCTAAACGTTTTAAAAGGGAGGAAGATGTACAGGAAGAATTTTCCACGCTGTGGGACCAACAGCCAAGTAAACAAAACCCAAACTGTCAGGACCGAAACAGACCCGTCGGTCACGAGTAAGGCCACAAGGCCCACCGGAAATGTAGCCCACTCCCAGTCTTTCCATGGTGACGCCACGTCGGAACATAAAGGCAACTAAAAAGAAAGATACCAGAAACGTGAACAAAATTTACCGCACAGTAAAACCATAAATGAGGAACTTGATTTACCGAAAATCACTTCAGCTTATTTCAAAAAGGTAAAATCAGAAGAAAATACTAGAAACTTACTCACGGTAAGTTTTCGGGAAAGTGATGCCAAGCCCCCAGACCAGCATTATCTGACAGAACTCTCTGATGCGAAAACATTCTAAAGCTGTGCTACGCGACCTGGCAGCCACCTATCACATATTGCTACTAAGTACCTGAAATGTGGCCCATGCAACCAAAGAATCGAATTTTAAAGTTTTTAAATTTTAATTCATCCCAACTTCAATTTAAATAACCACAAGTGGCTACTGGCCACCATGCCAACAGCACAATCACGGACTCTTGCCCAGAGCCCTCAGCTACCAGTGACCCCAACTACACTGCAAGGTACTGACTACAGTCACCAAGTTCTCCTCAGGCCAAGGAACTTGCAACAGGGATCGCGAATTCTCAGAACTCAGGAGTCTGGAACACTATGCGTGTCCCGCAGCGTTTCAGTTAGCATGCCTCTGTGCACTGCGGCCGGCCGTGTGCCCACGGTGCCGAAGTGGGTACAAAGGGCACTGTAGTGAGCGACGTGCATTTCCCAAGGAGACCAACCTATTTTAACACGTGCATTTTTCTCTCTAAAATCAAAAGCTAAAGAAGCACAGAGATTAAATGAAGGCAAAACATCCACAAATTCTGAACTTAAAGTTAGCTCTAAACTCTCATTAACCTGCATCACTGGTACTGACGGGCGCGTTCTCCATATCAGAAATACCCAGTGTTCCCTAATGTAATGGAGGTTTTTTGCCAGCTGAACACCAACTGGAAAGGACGCCAGAGTGGCAACAAGCTGGATGAGGAACAGGATACAAATGTGATCAGCATTTAGAGAAAAAAATCGGCCACCTTGGCCTGGTGCCTTACCCAGACCTCCCAGCTGAACACAGCTTTCCTTTTTCTGCTTTATTGCGTGTTTAGAGATTCTTCTCTAACGTCTGACTGCTTTCTTCTCCGCTCAGAAAGACCTAATGCAACTGGCTCTGTTCTCTGGCAACCTCAACGGCGTTCCCAGCCCCTGCTCATTCATTCTGCAGACCTAGGAGGAGCCGCCCTGCAAAGCTCTGGCACCCAAGAAGTCAAGCAGTTTCTGGTAAGGAAAAAGTCTTCCCTGCTGAAGGGACAGCTGGGTTAAGCTCCACCTCCATCTCCTCTCCTTGCCCGGAATGCAGATGTGAGGCTTACGAAATGGCTTCGGCAGCATCCAACAGGAGGCAACGAGCAGTGAAAGGCCCATAAACTAAGGACGGAGAACAGACAACAGAAAGAAATCTGGGCTCCCGAGAGCACCACGGAGCAGAAGAACGATGCCAGCACCACTGCTAAAACCAGTCCTTCGCCGTGTCAGCTGTTGTTAATCAGGTCTTCTGTCACTCTCAGGTGGCAGTTCCCTGGATATACAAGCAAACACGGGCCCTCCAGAATGAAGCGGCCACTCTGAGTCCAGAAGCGCATCTGGCAGTAGCCCAAAAAGGTTATGGGAAGTAAACAGCCTGCCTCCTCTCTCAGTAAGTCTGACTTTTCCTCCTTCAACACTGTAGACTTTGAGTAGCTATGGTCAAGTACAAAATTCCTGCTCTTGACCCAGACTCTGAAAACCAAAGCATCTTTTGTCTACGGAGTCAGTGACGCCTCCGTGGAAGAAGGGGTCTCTTCCTCTTTCTTGAACATCAAACAGCAAGTGTTAGGAGCTCGCTCGGCAGAGGGAAAGAGGCCCCTTGCAGAGGGGCAGGAAAACGCATCAGAGAGCTCTGCTCACAGCAGCCCTCACACACCGTGGAGGATCAGGAAGGCCAGGGTTAATCTCCTCATTTGAAAAGAGGCCGAGGAAGATTAAATGGTTCTCCTAAGACGGGAATGCAGCTGTACCAGCAGCCAAGACAGGGAGCCAACCCTCCGGCTCCATGGGGCACACCTGGTCCTGGGCTGTGCTGCCTCCCTGCACCAAAAGATGGATGGGGCCACCGTCCCACCCGCCTCATCCGTGAAGTGGCAGCTGGCCTCCTATTCAACCTTTCAAGGGAATCACCAAGATTAAAAGTCAGAGCACCAAAAACTAAAAGTAAACCTTGACTCGACGATTTGCCTTGAATTTGGTGGGGCTGGCGGGGAGGGAGAGAGAGGGCACATAAAAGGACGATACCAGGCTACTCAGCTCAATTTTCAGTTTCCACGTACTGTGTACAATTCGATTAAAACAATGAACCATTTCTCATATCAGCCACAAATAATTAGAAAAGAATTAATTTAAAAACGATATCCTTTACAAGAGCTCCAAAAAAGTACCAAATACCTAAGAATAAGTCTAATGAAGGATATACAAGGCCTATACATCGAAAACAACAAGAGAGAAATTAAAGACCTCTGTAAGTGGGGGTTAGATCATGTCCGTGGATCGGAAGATGTTAATTCTCTATTTTGATCTATAGATTTCGATACGATCCCAATAAAAATTCTAGCAGAATTATTTTTCTGAAAATTGAAGAGATGATTCTAAACTGTATATGCAGACACAAAGCGGCATGAATAGCCAAGAGAATCTTGGAGGACTTCCGCTACCCAGGCCGCTAGATTTATGATGCGCGTGTGGCTTAGACAGTACAGCGCCGGTGAAGACTAAACAAATGGACCAAAGGAACAGCGTCGGAAACAGGATAGGAACCCTTGCAACCCGCACACACACACGGCTGACGGATTCAGAGCGGGGCCCCACTGCACGGCAGCGGGGGAGACAGTCTGTCTAGTGAAGAGGGCTCGGCTGACTCGGTGGATACCCGTGTGGAACAAACGAGCGTTGCCCCTACTCACAACAACAGTCACAGAAAAACACTTCCAGGCAGACTGAAGGTCAAAACGCAAAAGGCAAACAGCACGAGAGAAAACCGTCCTGACCGCAGGGAAGGGTAACAGAACTCAGAGAGCTCTGACTGTAAAAGACAAGAATGAGAAATCCAATCACCAAAAATTAAGGATTTCTGTTCATCCAGAGATACCAGTGAGAGAGTGAAAAGACACGTCTCACAATGGGGAACCAAACGACCTGCCCCCACCTGGGGGCATTTCTGATGTCACAGCTGTTGGGAGGACGATGCTGCTGGCATTTAATGGGTAGAGGCCAGAGATGCTGCCAAACATCTTACGATGCATAGGACAAACAGGACAACCGCCCGCAAAGCAGGATTATCCAGCCCCAAACGTCAACCGTTAGGAAACCCTGACATGAGCACCGTGGAAAACTGTGTAGTACCGTGTTCCAATGCTGGCCACGTGCATTCTCTAATCCAGCAAGTCCTCTCAGGTGCATGTCCAACCACGATGCACACGTGATGCACCGAGACACACAAAACAATGTTCACATCAGCATTTGTAATGTCCAAAAATAGGTAATAGCCCAAATGCCTAGGAGAGTAAAAGGGATAAAATCTGTGGGACAGTCACACAGCAGGGGCGGCGATGACAGCTACGGTTCCATACAAGATGGACAGAACTTACGCACCGAAGGAAAGCCAGGCATAAAAGAAATCACATCATATTACTTTTACAGAAAACCCTCAAATGGATAAAAATAATTTGTGGTCTTAAAAGTCAGAAGAGTGGCCAGCTCTGGGAGAAGCGGGTAAGGAGCGAGAGGGGCGTGGGAGAGGCCTCGGGGGCAGTGCCGGGTTTCCTGCGGGGAGGGGCGACAGAAGGGGACGGCTTCCATTTCTTGATCCAGACAGAGGTCAGCTGGGTGTGTTCGCAATATGAAACACCACTGAGCACATAAACACATACATTTACGTACACATGCATAACATCGATGTCAAAGTTAATTTAAGAAAACTTGGTGGCTGGTCAGTACCTAAGATCCTCTGTCCGGTTCCTTGGAAACAAAACGCCCTTCTGAGACGTGGAAAGAGGACACCCACGAGTGCGAGAAGGACAAGCAGCCCCGAAGCACCGGCTGTGACCATGCCTTAGGCGGACTGGGCCGCGCGTACCTGCCGTTTGACTGAGACCAGCTCCATGTCCAGCTGTCTGAGCACCGTGGTGGCGGCGGTGGCGTTGGCAGAGACGGCCTCCACATCCTCTTGAGAAAGAAACATTCCTTTTGGAGGTTTCCTTTTCGCTCTATTTTTAGCTTGTGTGCTATGTTTTTCTTTTTTGATCTGAGGAACTGTCTCAGTAGGTGGCACCTGCACGATACACATGTGATAAATGAGACGCTAAAAAAAAATTAAAATGCCAACTCAACAGTAATAAGCATATTTCCTTAACATGGCTCCAAACAACCTAAGACAAAGACCATGCCATATCAGAATTACCATCTACAAACAGACAAAAACGTTAGCTACTGAACTTGAAAGTGGACTTCATTTCCTTCTTGCACAGACGCAGTCTCATTCTATCACTTTAAGCCTCTGACAATAAGCATTCTGGGCTTCCTGTAATAATACAGGAAGGAAAAAGTCTGCATTCTCTTCCCGTGAGCTTCATATATATATGAATAAGGAGCTATTTTATCCTAATCGTCCCCAGCAGTACAGATGGACATGTGAACACAGAAAGACCCAGTAAGTATATAAAGAGCCACTTAAATTCTTCAAATCTTCATAGAAGTTTAAAAAAATAAATAAGAAACCATGACTTTTTTATGCATCTTTTTTGGGGGGATGACACAACTTTTAGGGCAACTGTGCCCTAAAAATATGCTTCGAAAAAATACATGTTGTCATTTTAAAATGCATGACTGCTAATTTTTTAAGTGCTTTCTCTAAAACCAAACCTTCAGACATGAAATGCAGTAAAATCTTGGCAAGGAGAAGACAATACCTTACTTTTTGCTACGTATTTTAAAAGACTGAAATAAAAAGACCATGCAAACTAAAATGGCAGCAAGAAGTTCTTGAACAAGTGGTAATAAATAATACATAAAAATATTAGGCAGCAAACTATATTCTGTAATAGCACTCTGTTTAGTAAAGATCACCTATTGATGATGTGTCTGTTTTAATAATATTTTAGTACACAAACTATTATTTAACCACTTTTCTTTTTGAATCGGAAATTGAGCCACACAAATAAGAATTACAGAAATTAATATAAAATCAACTTTCTCTTCCATTTAAAATGTTGCACTGAAGAACCTAATAAACAATGCATCAGAACAGAACTCACTAAAAATCCTAAGCATAATTTGGTTTCTCAAACATTCTTAATTTAGCTAACTCTTAAAATAACCTTGTTATTTGAGCACTCATATAAATCACTGGCAAAATGCCGTCCAGAAAGAATGACCAGTTTCCAATATACATGTGCATATGTGTATATATGTGTATGTTTATATTTATATTCATATTTATATATATATGCGCATGTACGTATGTGTATGTGTACGTGCACGCACGCACACACACACACTTATATATACATGAAACCAAAAGGAGACTAAAAATGTACCTGGAGCACTTTGACTCAACAATTCAACTTCTAGAAATTAATTCTAATGAAAAAAATAAAGTGCACAAATCATCATGAGATCAGCAGTTCAGCTTTGTTTATAATAGCAAAAAGCAGGGTCAAAAAACTGTAAAAACCCATAGTAGATTCATTTACTCAATTATGAAAGATCTGTATGATGGAATAACATATAGTTGTGTACACAAATGTATTTGACATAAAAACATGTATAAGGTAAATTTAAAAGGTTATAAATGTTACATATTAAGATCCATCTTATGTTTGTGAAAGTATTCAGAATTACGTATGTGGGCACACACATTTTACAGAGGACGTCACCTGAAAAGAGTCACCAAAATGTTAACGGTGATTCTGTGTGACTGTCATTTTCACCTTCTCCTTTTTGTTTAGTTGTATTTCACGCTTCATCTATAAAAAACATGTATTACTGATGCCACTTGAAAGTTCAGGTGTGTCTAGACCCTTTCGTTTTTCCATGCTAAAATAGCTGTTCTTATAATTTTAGAATCTTTTGAGATAGGGAAGAATCCTTTGGGATTTTACTGACACTTTAGACTCTTGTTTTCAGAAAAACTCTCCTGTGACCACATATAAAAGTCATACCCACAATGGGATTCAGTACTCCAGCCCGACTGGGGGGCTGAAAGGTGCCAGTGGGCTAAGGAACCCTGTCCTGCAGGTATCACGGTGGTACCCTACCAGGGCCTGCTGTAAGTAGTGCTGGATTGTGGGGCCTTCTGACCTGTGCCACAGAGCCCTGGGTTTCTTCGGAGGGCTCTTGGGGACCCCACATGTTTCATTCAATTTTATGAATGGACGAAATTATGCAAGACCGTAAGCCTCATTTAAAAAGCTAAGATCATCCTGACACCCCATTGTTCTCAGTAGACAGTTTACGATAAACCAATGTTACAGATATACCCAAACAGTCACCCACAACTGTGGGGATCTGTGGGCCCCCTGAATCCAGAGACTAAAACTCTCTGGCATAATGATTTTTAAGAAGTGAACGACTAAAACTTCACTGTGTGTGAAGCTCACCCTCGTCATGAACCTGCACTGTTGATTCTGAGTAATGAGGACTTGCACTGAGTCCCTGTCAGCCCTCGGCAATCACCTGCAGTCACCCCCTGACCAATCATGTGCAGAGCTGTTGGCCAGTGACGGCTCAGGAGACACGAGGCTGAGAGAAGCCATGCTGCAGCCTGGGCCTCGCCAGCACCCCCTTCCTAACCGACTGAGCTAGCAGCTCAGGAGCGGAGGCGGTGAGGGCTGCCGCCCCAGACAAAATCGTCCTCGCCGATGCTATTTTTTCCTTTAAGACTTCTTTTACTCGAGTTTCTTGGCAAACGCAATTCTAAGTTCCATAAAGCAAACTTAGTATTGTTTAAAATGTCATACTGCGATGCCCTGTACACAGCACTTAATATGTTAAGCAGACTAAGTAAGAACATCTTACTTACGGAACTAGCCATAACATTCAACTTTTCTAAAGGGGAAAAAATACCTCCTTTTTGCTCTCCTTATTTTGATCCATCTCAATGTCAATGGGATTGTTTCCATTTGCTTCTTCTAGTTCATCCTCACTGAAAGTAAAGTAAAAGTTACTGAAAGATTTTGTTCCCAAACAAAAGTGAAAGTTCATCACCGCCAAACCAGTATTACAAGAAATATTAAAGGGACTTCCTGAAGAAGATAAAAAATGTGAATAATAAAATGGTAATAACCAGTACCTATTAGTAATTACTTTAAATGTAAATGGATTAAATGCTCCAATCAGAAGACACAGGGTGGCTGAATGGATAAGCAAACAAGACCCAAGTGTCCGTCAATGGACGACTGGAAATAGAAATTATGGTACATACATACGACGGAATGTTACTCAACCATCAAAAAGAATGAAATCTTACCACTTGTGACAACATGGATGGACCTAGAGGGTACGATGCTGAGTGAAATAAGTCAGAGATAGAGAGACAAATACCATATAATTTCACTTATATATGGAATGTAAAGAACAAAGTAAATGGACAAACAAAATAGAAACAGACTCAGATACAGAGAACAAACTGATGGTTACCAGATGGGAGGAGAAATGGGGGAACTGGCTGAAAAGGGGGAGGGGATTAAGAAGCACAAATTGGTAGTTACAAAAAAGACCCCTTCTCCCCACTCGCCCCCGGCCCAATGCGGCAGGACGTTCTGGCTGAGAAGGAAGAGAGAGAGCCGGGGATTTTGAGGGAATTTTGCCCCAGTCCCTGCCATGACTTTCACGGGCAAGTCCCGTCATAAAGACAAGTGTCTCAGGTGCGCCTGCCATGGCAGGTGTGTCCTTCCCTTTCTGCATCTTGAGAGTGATGAAGTGCACAGGGGAGGTGGGACGCCGCAGCTCTGCCACCCCTGGCAGTAAGGAAAGAAACCACCTGGGAGGTGAGGACAGCGATGTGCCAGCCGATGCTCCAGGGTAACAAATCTCCATTTGTTTTTAAAATTTAATTCTGGTTTCAGCTTAGGAGAATGCATCTGTTTATAGTAATAAATCTAAGTTATAAACAGTAACATAATGGGACTTAACACATAATGGAAATAAAAAATGTTCATCGAAAGTTGCTTCGACGCTAAAAACAGACTCAGCGGGCGTGCCACACTTCTGCGGTTACTAAAATGGGCGGAGGCATACACGGGCCCACCCGCTGGAACAGGCTCGAGATGCGCGCAGCACTCACTTTACACTTGGGCCAAGAGACCTGAATCCCCCCGAAGTGATATACAACTCTCGATTTGTTCTCACGCTATTCTCCTTCATTTGCAACCATGTACTATTCTCCTGAGATGAGGCCAATTACTAATTTACAAAAATAATGTATCACAGAAAATATGGAAAATATCATTTTAAAAAGACACTCACTCATATTAGCACTAACCTAACGCAGAACCGCCACGTTTGTGCACTGACGCCCAGACTTGCAGCGCCTTCCCTCTAGAGCTGAGGACGCGGGCCCGGGGAGGGGGCGGGGGGGAGCTCGCTTGGCTAAAACTTGCTGCGCGGGGATGAGCAGACCCTCCCTCGGAGCTGAGAGGGGTCCACTCGTGCGTGTGAGCACACTGCCGCCCCACTCCCCGCGCTGCGGACCAGACTGAGGAAGTGACGGCTAAGATGCAGCCGCTCAGCGCGCTATCCTCCCCACGGAGAGTGAGTGAGTGAGTGAGTGTGTGTGTGTGTGTGTGTGTGTGTCTGTCTCTGTCTCTGTCTCTGTCTGTCTCTGTCTCTCTCTCTCTCTCTCTCTCTCTCGCACGCACTAAGCGGATGGATGGTCAAAGAGGGAAGAAGCGAGCTCCACGGCACTGCGTCCTTTAACACGCCACACAGAAAAACATGTCAAATGAATCTGCACGAACGGACCAAATAAATGTCAACTTAGGGAATAACAGACTCCTTTTTATTAAAAGGAGATGCCCTTAAGGGGCGGGAGGGGACAGGCAGGAAGGCCCACGGGACACTGATTCATTCGCACGGCGCACGAATCCTTAGTGCAGGGTGTCTGTGGAAGGTGTTTCCAGCGGGAAGGTACTGGGAAATCCAGTCACCCCGCCTTCCCTGTGTGTCCACCAGCTCTTAGGAATTCCAGGACTCAGACGATTCCCAGGGGTGACACGGCACCCCCAGGCGCTACTGACCTTTCCTCCCGCTCCCGCTTCTGCTTGCGAGCATGGCGATCCATCACGCTGGTCTTGGTTCTCGTTTTCTTCCAAGAGTAGTAAAATTTCACCAGACTTGCTATAGATTTGTCAGGAAGCTAAATATAAAAAACGAGTTTGCTTACATTTAAGGCTAACCTTTAAAAAATCAAATGTGATTAGACACACTTAATTAGGATCACTGTACATACTCAGAAATACCATCAGTCACGGTCCTTTTTCTCTAACAAGGAAAAAATTCACGAAACTACTCTCAATACATTTAAAAATTGCTGAAGTCTGACTGTAAGTGAAACTTAGCTCATGAAAGATTGTACAGTCAGTTTAAGATGAATCGGTTTTCACACACCTCAAGTTTCTAACATAATTTTTGGGTTCTTTTTAAAAAATTCATTTTAGCACTAATGTAACTGTCAATAAGCTTTCATGGTAGGGGTCTGCCAAAGAGCATTCTAGAACATAAAAAATAATCATGCCTTTCCCAGGCAGACAGGGATCCAGGATGTTCTAGTTCAAATAACCATCAAAGATCCTTTCTATTGGACTAAGCTGCTGAGGAGTCCCCACAAGGGAGCCTGGGGTGGCGGGAGGGGCGGGGGCTGAGTTCCAGCCTTCAAACTGGGAAGTTCTAGGAACCGCTTCACTGCTGTAATCTGAAGCCTCCCGCCCGCCCACGATAAGCAGTGAGCTGCTGTTCCTAAAGTGAGCTTCATTAAAAATGAGACTGCTCATGCTTGCAGATGACATTCCTATCCCTCAGGTATGCTGCTGGGGTGGGTGGGGATTCAACATCTCATCTACTCACCATTTGTTGAATTCTATGAAAAGTTTTCCCATGAAAACTAAAGGCTTGCTCAAACAAGACTTTATCTTCCACAGTCCACTCATCTGGGAAGGGGGTAAAGTTGGGCAAATCAGCCAATGATTTTTCAATATTATGCTTATGCCAAAAGAGCATCCCAAGAGCCTAGAAAAATAGCATCGGTGAAATTTTAGACCAAAAACGGGAATGTGACATCAAAATGGAAATGAGGTTGGCAAAAGAAGAGCGTGTGCTTCTTCGCACCCAGACAAGCAAATAGCTCACTCGTGTGGTCCTAAGTGGCCGACGCAGCCTAACTCCTTCATCCCACAAGCCCTGAGGTCAGGGGTCCATTATTCTTTCTTCTCAGCTTAGAACACGGAGGCCCTGAGACACCGAGGGACTTGCCAACGTCCTAGCGCCAGCAAGTGGCAGCAGCAGCGCGGCCCCCGTCTGCACTCGCCGCCCCGCGCACGGAGCGGGGGCTGAGCCAGAAAAGCACGCAACTGCACTGTTATTCTTTTGCCCCCAAAACGCAAATATAAAACTTTTTTTTTCTCAGCTCAGAAAGGAAAAAAATACAAATGGGTGAGGAACAAATTAGAAACGAGAAAGGTAAGTCTGGAATATTTTCCTGAGAAATTTCCTGTAATACAACTCTAAAGTAAAAACAGTCATACTTTTAAAAGGCCAGAAGTCTTAAAAAATTCCTATATTTAGCAATCACCCAATAACATTTACACTTTCTAAATAAAATAAAAAACTGATGATTTTTCTGGACAACTTGGGTTAAGTTCGTAAGTAGGGATGGAAAAGGAGCAGCATATATTTTTTGCTTTGTAAGATTCTGGAACTATCTTATTGTAACTGGTTTTTCTAACAGTTCTACCAGGGTAGAATAATTAAAATAAGGCCAAGGCTGAACAAAGAATCCAATTCCATATAACCTCAACTGCTGGTACCCGTAGTCATTCGGGTAAATGAGAAATGTTAGTAACTTACAGGCTGCAAAAATCTAGATCAATGCCAAGGAAAGCACTAATCTAACTTAATGTGCTTATTTTAAAAACAGTAATTAGAAATAAGGCTTTGAAATAAGATACTGCACTTCTGGAGAAAAAATAAATCTCATGGATTTCTCACAAATAGGCTCCAAACGATTTTTAAAAGGAAGCCTTAGTCCAATTTTACAACGTGAAAGTGATTCAAACAATAAATATTAAAATACTATAGATTTGTGTGACAACATGAGTCAGGAAAAAACTATCACACAACCACAAAAACGACAAACCACATATTCAAGTGAGAAAGCGCTGTGCCCAAGAACCCAGCCCTCGGGGCCTCTGCCGCCGGAACTGCAGGCCTGCAGATCCACGGTGCCTCTGAAACCCAAGGGCCTCTCACGCACACCTCAGACAGCGACCCGGGACCGGGGCCTTGTGTGAGACCACGAGTGACCTCCCAGAAACCGCGATGAAGAAACGCGGCTACTGCACACACACGACAAAACACATTTAATGGGTTAGCTCTAAAAACCCATCTCAACGACGAAAGAAAGCCACGTCCTTACCTGTTCCATATTGTACCCATGCTTCTCTTTGGCAATGGCAATGTATTCGTCCACTGAAAAACAAGACAAGAGGCCAGTGAACAACCGCGGGCAGAGCGCAGTCTGTGAGCGCTGGACTCGCGGGCGGCTTGAGCGTGCTTCAGGCCGCCAGGCACCAGATAAACATTAGGAAGCAGACGGTCACAAAACAGAATCGGATAATACGATCCCACTGTGGATCTTACAAACACACGTCTCACAGAGAAATGGCTGAAAATATACTCAAATAAACAGTACTTATCTCTGGATGGCGAGATCATCATTTTTTTTTTTTTTAAAAACTCTGGTTCTACTTTAAATTTTCTCTTATGTATCACAAAAGTATTATGCTCTGAAAGTAAACATTTAGAAGTAAAAACATGTCCTCAGTCGATGAAGAACAACTCATTGTTAGGTATTTAAAAATCTAAGAGATAAATTATGAACTAAGTCAAACCAGCAGGTGCCAGCTTCCAAGTGAATTGCTGAAACACCCTGACTCAACTCTCTAGAAGGCTTTTCGTCACCCCCAAGATGAATCTAATTCTCTACATTTCTAGTCTTTCCAGAAAATTTAGAGTTGTTAATGACCTCTTTATATTTTGGATGATTTTTTCTTTTATAAAAGTACACAGCAGAATACCTAACTATAAAAAAGTCAAATAGCATAAAATTAGATGAAACAGTTATTCGCACTAGCCCCTGGTGCCTCTCTCCCCCAGATCTTACGCTTCACAGGGCTGAAAACGGGCTCTGAGAGGTTCGTGTGCCCAGCTACACAGACAGGTCACAGCAGACACCTAATAAAAGTCAGGGCTTCTAAGTGTCAGTCCGCTATTCGATCATGCCACAACCATCGTTCCTAATTGTGGTAAAACTGACAACCAAGTTAGGAAAAAGAAATCAATTTGAAAAAATATTTCACTTTTATTAGCATATATTCTAATACTAGGGGGAAAAGATTTTCCACTGATAAAAAAAGGCAACTTAATTCGAATAGTAACTACATACAGTGCAACTCAATATTAACTTCCATACTGAGGCACTCATTCGTTTTCTATTTCCTTTTTTAACATTTAAGGTACTTACAAACCGACTGGTTACTTTGCTCAGAATGTAGTAAAATTCCAGTTTACCCGAGAGTCGGCGAATGCCAAACCAAATGACTTCGGTCTGTCACAAAAGCTGAAACTGGTGATTTTAAAAACCGGGGAGGACGTTACTCCAAAGTGTGTCCCTTGCTTTTTACTTCACAATAGGGTAGACTGTGCCAAATATGGGAAAATTGCTCTAAGGGTCTTAAAAAAAAAGAAAAAAAACTACCGTGAGGCGAGGCTGCATGAACAGGTGGTTCCGCACACCTGGCCAGAGCTCTGCTGGACGGGTGGCACTCGGCCTGGAGGGGACCTAGACAGCAATGGCAGCACGTGGGGGCGGTGGGGGGATGACGACTTCGGTTCAGATGATCAAAACTGGGTAGTGGGAATGTTCGGGTCTAGAACGCCGCAGGGAGAGAGGGACCGACAGTGACTCGAGGGTCGACCCCGGAGCAGGTCTGCTTCACAGGTGTCTTTTCTCGACGCCGGGTGAGGAGGGAACGGTGCATGAACCCCACATGTCTGCTACGCAGTCTCAGATCTGCGAGGCCACAGCTCTCCTGATACAGTTATCTGCCCGAACCAAGTCGGAGCGTGTGCCACGTACACGGCCACCAGCTGGTCTCGTGCTCTCTAGGCAAATGTGAGGGCTGAGCGCGTGCTGCCCCGGGAGCCTGTCCTGCCCGCGGCTCGGGCAGGTGGCCTCTGCGCTAGCTGCGCTGCTGCATCAGTAACAGAGGCTATTAAGCTGTCCCTGATGTCAACAACCAGAATTAGCTAAAAGATTTAGCTGAAAATTTCAGAGAAACAAAAGCATTCTTTGAATGTACGGTTGTCATTTGCTCTCCTGTTTAACATAAACACTGGCTGGCGCTGGAGACGCTGCAGCCGTGGATCCTGACAGTGGTGGCCGAGGCCACTGTGATATTTACCACGACGCACGCAGCCAGGCGTGCTGGCTAAGGCCGCCTTTAAAACCACACGGCTTTTAGATTTTCCTCGAGACCATGCTGAAGACTCAACCCTAAAGCAAACGAGACACTATCACAGCTACTTCCATGATGTCACCTGGAATGTCCACCAGGCAGGCACCTGGAAGGTGTGATGAAGCAGGTGACTGTACGGGGAACCTGGCAACTTGTGACACTATCAAAAACACCACCTTTCACTCTTTTCATTGTCCCCATGTCCCACACAGATAGACAAACACTTGCCAAGCGATGCTGGGGTGCCGGGGTGCTGCGGGATGCGCAATTCGACACTTCGGGTTCTTTTCCAGCCGCATAACGGCAGCACGCGAGGTGAGTGGGGGGTGGGTAAGAAAGCCGCGGCCCCGTCTGAATGAGGGGCACAGGCACGGCGGTACCTCTCAGGCTGCCTTCCCTTCCGCAGCCCCTGGACAGTCCAGGAAGGAGCTCTGCCCAGGAGGGCCGGGTTATCACCTAACTGTGAAAGCGACACCCCTACTCCTCACGGAATGTTCTGGACTACAGTCAATTCACAATGAATACTGCCATCTGTACAAATAATGCTGGTGACAGGCCTTGCCTCGTCCTTCGCTGCATAGTCCTGAGCGCTTATTCCCTTTAACAATCAGAGGGACCTGGCCAGCGGTCACACTTTCTGGAACCTCTGATGCTTCCCCAGCACCTACCTTGCCCTTGACAGAGCATGCCAGGAGCTGCTGATGGGACATGGTGAAAATGGAAAGTGTGCCTTGTCCAAAACCTCCCACGTGATTCCCTTAAGCTAAAATGAGCTTTCGACCTAAGAAAATAAAATCCACTCCAAATAGCCCTCATGAAAAACAAAGGGTGACCAGACGCTTAGGGTGGCGGGTAAGGAAGAAACGAGAAAGCAAGAGGAACACAAACCACTTGGAACAAATGGCTTAGAAACACAGATAACAAAAGCCCGGACCCCGAACGCATCTCCGGCAACAGCGATCCTGACGCGGCCTCTGACAGACGAAAGGTGAGTCGTCTGCTCTGGGGGCGAGCAGCGGCGCAGGCAGTGAGTGTCGCTAGGGGAGCTGCGGTCAGGGCCAGGGGCAAAGTCCGCTGCCTGAGGAAGTGCCAGGACATCTCCCCGGGCCAGGCCTGGGCCTCTGTGCCCACAGGCCCTCCCCAGTGCACAGGGGACAGCACCAGGGAGCCATCTGGGTGCCAGAAGAATCAGAAGAATCGGTCACCGAATCAAGTGTGCTCTGCTTCAAAAACAATCTAAATCATCACATAATGAAGTATTTTTAAAAACTTGAAAATTCTTATGGAAACAAGAACTGTCCACTTAAATTATGATGGATAAAGATATGCATCATGGATAAAGAAGGCATCACCAATTCTTTAAGAAATATACAGACTGTACAGAGCGCTGGCTTCTTCTGACGAGAACTTACCATTATGGAAAGCACAGGTGAGTAAGTGTGTTTTCAGGGTAACACCACCTTAAAGGTAGAGTGTGAGACTCATCAAGAAAATCTACAAAATTCCTAAAGCCTAATCAAACATTTATTGAGCTACCCTTACTGTGTACAGAACATCGGAGCAAATGGCAGGCCAAAACACAAAAGAAAAATGAACTTATTTCCTGCAGTAGCTTGAAACAACAGAAACCAAACAGGCAACAGAAGAAAAACATAAATATATAAAATAATAGTCTAGAAGTAGGATAGCATGGGGATGCAAAATTATCAGTAAGTAACGATGACGATATATCAAGAAAAGGTTTCTAAAGATTCAACGGTTATATTGATAAAGTAACAACTGTACTTTAACATGTAAGAATTTATGATGTGCCAGCCAGCGTTCTAAGCTTTATAAGGATTATGGTTTTAATAGCCTCCAATAATTATATCATCACTCTCATTCACAAATGAAGAAACTAGGGGTCAGAGAAGTTACATAATTTGGCCAGGGTCACAAGGCTGGTAAGCAGCAGAAAAAGGACTTACATAAACGCAGAGTGTGTGACTCCAGGGCCTCTATCGCTCTCGAGTTAAGGAGACAGATGAGAACGTTCTGCATGACAGAGAGAGCCGAGCAAGGCTAATCAGCACAGACTATCTACGCTGGACGAGTTAAGAAAACAGAACTGTGGCCGATGGAGGAAATGATGGAAACACAGTACAAGTAAACGGCTGGCTTGTACCAGGCTTCATCTGTTTCCACGTCTCAATGCCATGAACTACCTGCCCTCATACCTCTAATAACAGTCTTAAATTCAACTGCAAAAAGGGGGAAGAAAGCAGATGTAAACTGCCACAGTAACCTTAACTCACCCATCCCACCCCCTAGGCGCTGATAGTCAAAACGCCCTGTGAGCTTGCGTATTCTATGCAGAGCAAGAGGCTGACACCATAAGGTGGGCTGAGGACAAAGCCAGAGCCTTAATACAGCTTTTACAATTTTACTATCATAACATTTGGAGCTGCATTAGGTACTGCAAAGGAAATTCATTTCTCTCTTGTAACTCAAACTGAGCATGCCAAACTTTCTCTGAGAATATAAAAACAAATATCGTGGGCTCTCCTTGTATTATTAAAATGAGAAATGAGTTATCACTGTAACAATCAAAACGAGCTGAAATTATGAGAGTAGAGCAATTATGCCCCCTGGTGGACACAGATAATGTTACACTTAACGTTTCAATGATCCCTCTGAATATCCAGGGAAAAAAGGGCACAAGAAACAAGACAAGCCAGAGACTCTACAAGAGTAAAAGAAAACGAACCAGTCCTTCCTACTAAGTAATAAAATACACTTTCTTTATGAACATGCTATTTCTTAACGTAGTTTTGTTAAAATCCCAGTTTACAGAAAAAGCTCCGCCCACCCTCTGACACTCTCGTAAATACTACAAAATCCAACCCAGTCTCATAGATGACGATCTGATCAAGAGGAAATAAGAAATATGAGAACCCTACCACGCCACACATTTAAGTCAGCTTCTGGCTTCTATTCCCACCCAAGCTGCACCTGTGTCCCTCCCCCGTCCAGCATCAGTTTGCGTGACCTCAGATCAGTTCTGCCCCTCCGTCCTGTGCCTCAGTCTCCACATCAGTCCAAGAAGGGACAGTTAGGACTTGAAAGTGTCTTCTAGGGCTAACACTGTAGGAGTCACTGTTTAAACATTTTAATGTTAAGTTTAATTTTTGGGTGTGCGCTGCATTTCAAGAATCTTCCACTAAAAGGATCAGAGCATCCCTTCGCCCACCTCTACTCCAGGACGCGCACATCTGTGCTTCGTCCAGAAAGGCACAGGTGGACCTCTTGCATGTTGTGACTCATCAAAACAGCTCTCTTTCTCCTGGAGAATGCCCGAAGCCCCTGGGCGAGACGACACCCCATCCCCCTGGTCTCTTTCACTTCAAGTCAACTGACTTGATGACTGAGTCCCTAAGTGGGCAACTGTTTACTCAAAATAACTTCAGTGGCTCTCACCTATGTTTTGCTTTGTACAATGAGCTGAAGAAAGGAACCATGCTCAAAACAGTCTGAACCTCTTCTAATAAGTAAAGACGACATCTTCTTGACATTAAAAGAGAGAGGGGGAAAAAAAGGCTGACATTTTGTTCACCCACAGCCTGCGAACAGACTGGCAGGAAGGACCTTGGCTTCATCAGGAACTGGCAGACCAGAGCCATTTTCTCACCTATAAACAAGAACGCTACCGCTACCGTTAAGGTATCCTGCTCGTTAAGGTATCCTGCTCGACCCTTCGCAAAGCAGCAGGAGTCGAAACATACACGCGTAAAGTACCATTAAAGTTAACTCCTTCATGAACACTCGTGAGATGCAACTAGCCGTAAGAGGAGCGGCTCAGAACCACAGAATCAGTCCAGCAAGACAGAGCACCCCAGGGCTTGCAGTCCGTGAAGGCAGGGTCCTATTCTGCAGCTCCCGGCCCTGGCCGGTGGAGACCGGCTGATGGACATCTTCAAAATACTAGCTCTCGGGCTCCACTCTGTTTTGTATGTCCATGTGTGTAAACATGTACACATGTTTGTGTGTATACATGTGCATGGGCGTATGTGTAAGTTATTGTTATATAATATGACGTGCACAGAGAAAAGCTCACATATGAGGGCACGGCTTGGAAAAAGAAACACCCAGATCAAGACAAGAACCAACTGTACTCTAAGATGTTTTTATATTGCTCCCAGATATTTATGATGGGCCAGTTTGGGAAATCAATGTATTAGAGCATAATATTAACGTGTGGAGACCATGGGTAAAAAGCACTCATCACATTTCCCATTTTAATGAGATAAACATCATCTCGACGAACACCAAATTTGAAGGTTCTGGTGTTAAAAAGATTATGACAATATCAAAACCACACAAACAAGAAGAAATACATTTTGAGGTTTCTGAATTTGTGAGTGTGAATTTCAGTCACTCAAAAAAACTTTCCTTTCAGTGACTAAAGTTCTTTTTTAAATTATCAATTTTAAGTCCGTCTCCTGCTGAGGGGTTATGGGCAGGGAGGAAGGAGACAGAAGGATTTGAAAGCCTGCAAATCCTAGTGGCTCCTTATACCTTCCTCTCAATACATCTCATCGATACACGAGGGCCCAGGAAAGAGGGATCTCAAACGGGATCTCAGAGCCACTGGAGGGTCACAGGAAGTGCCCGAGGATCTGACGAGGCTCTGCCCACCGCAAACTTTCACAAGTCACTTCCCCTTTGGGGGCCTCGCTCTCTTTAGCTCTGAAAATGGAAGCTGCACCGCACGGTGGCGCAGTGCGGGCGGCACGGTTCCCACTGTCAGTGCGACCATTCTCAACGCCTGTTTCTTGGGAGGGGAGGAGGTCTTTATCTAGTAAAGAAATCTGAGCTTTCAAAGTGGTTGCAGAAGAGTGATGTTTTATAATCAACTAATGTGCTTTACAATTAATTATTCCTCACTGATTCAATAACGCTTTTGGCCCTACTGTGTGCCCAGTACTGCTTATACAGCCATGATTAGAACAGTCTCTGCCTTCATAGACCTCAAAGTCTGGCTAATTAATTACACAAATAATCCCGACTGTCTTAAGTGCCAGCAAAAAAGAATGCACTTAACTGGGAAACGTGATCCGCAGAATCAAGAAAGACTTTCTTTTCTACTGGAAAAGATCGTTATAAATTTCTGCTGACTCATGTGTTGCTTACTCATGTGTTATAGTAAAGAAAAACTGAAAAAATATAGATGTTCAAGAATGGGGACATAGTTAAATAAAGCTATACGACAGGATATTAGTCAGGACCAAAACTCAGTTTAATTTTTAATCACAGGGAAATTAAAGTTCAAAGACTACTGTATCCAGTATGATTCATTTGTGCTTAGAATCACAGTGCACATGAGCACAGAGAAACAACATGAAAGCAAAATGTTAATAGTGGTCATCTCCATGCATTGGAGATGAAATTTTAAGCTATTTTTAAAGATAAAAACAAGCCTATGTATATAGGTAATTTCTTTTCTGAGCCCTTGAGAACACCATACATCACGACACTGTCATTGTATTAAATAATCGGCTCATGTTTCCAACAGCAGGTGCGCATGTTCTTACCCAGCCGCAAAGCGGCGCACTTAACACTGAGGCAGTAGCCGGTGTCTGCATCCAGTCTAGACAACTGAGCTAAAAATGTGCTTGGTATCTGCTGAAGAATTTTAAAGTAAATCTCAGTTACTTCACCTCTATATACATATCGATATGCATCTTTTAAAAATGTGGGCATATTTTTTACAGAACCAGAATGTCATTATCATACCTAACAAAAATAGCAAAATTCCTTGGTATGAAACACGCTATACATATTGTATTGTCTAAAATGTAGAAGTCCGACAATATCAATTATTGGAGAGGACGTGGAGCACATAAACTCTGCATTTTACTGGTAGCAGTATACACCAGTTTGACCACTTTGGAAAATAATTTGGCACTGATCTCTCAGAGCTGAATATCTACATTCCCGATGGATATCAAGAAACAGGTCAAAAGATGTTCCCGGTAGTATAGCTGTGGTAGTGAAAAGTGAAACAAATGTCTATGAGGACAAAAAAGGATAAATTATGATAACAAAATGAAAATTTTTTAAGTTTAAAAGGATGAAGATAAGACTCACTGATATGATTAAAGGGTAAAGTAATCCTTGATTTTAATGGAGTGCTTCCGCTACTGTGTAAATTTAGCTCTATGTCTTTTCCAGTAAGTTTTGTAAAGCACTTACGAGAATAAAAATGATAAAAATAATTTTCGCACACTAAAAAAACATAATTTTAATCACAAGCTTTGAGCTTCTTTGATAGTCATTTATATGTATAAAAAGTTGAAAACTAATGCCAATATTAGCTTATCCTATCCTTAGCCTTGAGTCAAAGAACAGGTGAGAATTCGAGGTACACTCTCCCTCCTGTCAATCAAACAGGGCAACTTTAGACCAGCGGTGCCCAACCTTTGTGGCACCAGGACCTGGTGCTCCTGTGAGAATCTAATGTCTGATGACCTGAGGTGGAGCTGAGGAGGTGACACCAGCGCTGGGGAGCCGCTGCAGATACCGCTGAAGCTTCTCTCGCGGGCCTGCCGCTCACTTCCTGCCGTGCGGCCCAGTTCCTAACAGGCCACCGGCCAGTACCGGCCCACAGCCCAGGGATTGGGGACCCCTGCGTTAGACTGGAAGTTAGACTGTAAGCTACACTGGAGAGGGACTCAGACTGTCACTCTAGCGTTCTTCCAGGTCCCGGCACATACGTGGCCTCACGAATCTCCCGAGTGAGTGAATGGTAACCACAAGGTGAGTGGCAAAGAAGGAACCGGGAGAGGAGTCCCAGTGACCCCAGGTGCAGAACAAACGGCCCCAAGGGCTGCATTTGCCAATTTCCTACAGGAGCGTCCACACCCCCAGCATTTTCTCACTCAGCGGACGAGTTCACGCACGGTACAGATGCCAGCAGAGGATAGAGGGAGAGCTGAGCGGACGCGGCTCGCGGCTCGCCGGCTCCCAGCTCGCCGGCTCCCAGCACAGTGGAGAGTCGCCGAGCACGCGCCGCGGGTCAGTGGAATGAAGGCCATGAGGAGGTAACGCGTGCTGGTCTCTGCCGTACCGTGAGGTCCCCGAAGGCCTCTCTGGTAGTGACACTTAAGTGGCAACCAGGAGGAACTGAGGGAGTGAGCCGTGTGGACACGCGGGAAGAGAACCCCAGATAAAGGGAGCAGGTTTTGGATGAGGTCGGGAGGGCGGAGCGGGGTCAAACTGCGCAGGGCCTCGTGGCCGCCGGCAGGTCCCTCGGCCCCCGTTGACAGTGGGCTGGAAGCCACTGAGGCGCTCTGAAGAGACACTCCTGACACTGACTGCCGTTATAGGAAAGTCTAGACGTTTACCACTGATTTGAAACTGTCACACACCACACAATCCTGAAAACGTGTACTGAAGTCTAACGTGCTCATGCAGCGACGACTTTTGCTTTTGACACAATTTGAAACTCTATGTCTAGCATGTTAGGTTATTTTGTTCTTTAGTTAATAGACATCCAGCTTAAAAAATCATCCCGCTCGATTGTCTTGGGCACAGCTAATGAGTTCCGCTTTTGTCTATTTTAACACTGAGATCTGCGCTTACCATTGTACCAGTTTTTCATCTTTACAAAATAAAACACCGCAATCAGACTTAACTAACTGCAAAAGCATTGATTATATAACCTATAAAACAGGTAACGCATGCCGAGGGAGACCGTCTGCCTCCGGGTGCCGAGTCACCTTGCTAATCTCCCTCTGTGCCTAAGGTGACCCCATCGAGTGCAGGAAGTTTGCTGCTTAGGGTCGGATCCCGTGGGCGGGGTGAGGCCCTAACGCGGGTTTCTCCACTAGCTCCACTTCATCTCTTTCAAACTACCTTAAAAAGAATCAAACAATAAAAAGTCACTTTTAGAGTATTCCTTCTCTTCTCAAACTCCCCTCTAAGAATTCTCGCAGACCACCGTTTTGGTACCTCTGACTGCACTTGCTCTGGTAAACGTCTTTCCTTAAGACAGGAAAGTGAGCCAGACCGGGAACCAGGACCGGCCCAGTTCCACACATACTTCTGTCGACAAGATTACCTAGTCAAAAACCCTCTGGCGACTTCCTGTTACTAACACGTCCACTTCGTTTTGCTAACCTCCGACGGCTTCTTTACATAAAACCCAAACTTTTAAGAACTTTCATTGCTTCTCGAGTCCCCCAGGACACCACGTGTCACAGCCAAGCAGGTCTCCAAAATAAGGCCCGTGCTTCCGCTCTACGCCCTCGCGCTGTCGAATGCGAACACTACGCTCCCGTCTGCGTGGAATGCGCTGCGCCCTCGCGCAGCCCGCTCTCGTTCATTCCTCAACACGTCACTCAAATGGCGACTGCTTCCAACACTCCCTTGGTTCCTACCCAGGAAAACGCCGCCCTTTCTACGGCCCCGAGGGGTGCAACGGGGCACAAAGTACACAGGAGACGCTCGATACTAGAACAGTATTAGAACCCACTGTCCGCTTCTCCAACTAGTGAACACTTGTGGCTTCTCTCGCTATCGGCCCACGCTCCAGATTCCACACGATTCAGCCTCACTCCCTCCTGATGCCCACGTCACTGTCTCGTCCAGCAGTTTTCCACAATCATTTTGTACACTATTTAAAGCCTACTGTTCTCATCTATGCTACTTGAAATTATTTACATTTCCTCTACATGAAATGTGTCTCTACAAGGCACATTTTCCAGGAACATCCCAAAGGTTGTATTTCTTGTTAAAGTTTTACTTCGACCTGGCCCACAGCGAGCAGTGTAACATCAATGATGCTGTAGGTTGTTAATCACGGTTCATCAGATGAAGCAGCACATGACGGCAGGCGCGTGTCACCACGACACTGGAGCCAGAGCCCTCGCTAGGCTTCTGCCTGGCAGTGGGGCCTGAGGCGTCTGACTTGACTTCTCCCGAGCTCGGTTTTTACACTTGAAAAGCAAGTGCTGATCTAGAGGAAACACATATAAATCATTTGTTTACATGTTCATTTCCCCCTTTCTCCACTAGAATCGAAGCTCCTGAATCGCTCACGCACGGGACACTTTCAGGCAACTAAGCTGCGCAATCAAAACATGAATGAAACCAATTCTCACTAAATACACTCAGATGACGCTGAGATACTTTTGGAGAGAACTTGATACCAAGTCTAAGATTCACCAGAAGAATAAATATATGAGCCAGGGGTGAAGTTACTGGGATTTACCGAATCCAGCAATTCCACTTCTGGGCGTATACCCAAAAGAACGGAAAGCAGGGTCTCACAGCAGCACTATTCACGACAGCCGAAATGTGGAAAACATCGAAGTATCCACTGACAGCTGAATGGTAGACAAAATGCGGTATACAGCCACATGATGGAATATTTTTCAGTCTTAAAAATGAAGGAAATTGTGACATGTTAACAACATGGATGAAACTTGAGGGCATTATGCTAAGTGAAATAAACCAGTCACACACACACAAACATAACCCCTCAAATACTGTATGATTCAACTTAAACGAAATACCTAGAGTAGTCAAATCATTGAGTCAAAAAGTGACATGGTGGCTGCCAGGCACTGGGGGAGGGGAAAGCGTAGAGCTGCTGAACGGGGAGAGTCTCCATTTTGTGAGATGAAGGGCTCTGGAAGCTGGCTGCACGGCAGCACGAACCTAAGAACACTGAGCCACGCACTTAAGAATGGTCAAGGTGGACCGTGGTCTGTCTTCCCAAGGATGCCATACAAACGGAATCACGTGGTATGCTACCGTCAGGGACGGGCTGCGTCACCAGGCCTGGGACTGAGCGTCGTCCAAGCTGTGGCACACACCAGCAGCCCCTTCCTTTTTGCTGCCAGGGGGTGCTCCGCCATGTTGGGATACCGCGGTCGATCTGTCTGCTCACCTGTCGAGGGATATTTGTGTTGATTCCACTTTTTGGCTGTTACAAATATTTATGTAAGAAAAACAGTTAAGATGGTAAATTTTATGTTGTTTATTTTGCCACAAATAAAAATAATTTTTAAAACAATTTTATAAGAAAGAATACAGTGCTAGGGAAGTTTTGGAAAATAGGCACACACACTCATACAACTCTTTACATGAAACATGGAAAAAAAATCTATAAAATTTAAAATGCATGTACTATTTGATTTATCAACCCCAATTCAGTGATGTTCTCTGCAGCAGTGTTTAGAAATGCTTAAACTATGAAACACCCACATATGACCATTAAAAAAAAGATATGTTTATGTTTACAGAGACTAACAGACATCCAGGAAATTCACGTAACAGCGGTTAACTTGGGAGATGGAGCACATTTTTTGCTATTTTATTTTATTTAGTGCGTATGTATTCCTTTTTAGTGTAAAAGAAAATAAGTCATGCACCTATCAGTAGCCAAAATCCAGAACACGGACACCACCACGCGCTGGCGAGGCTGTGCGGCAGCAGGGCCGTCATTCGCGGCTGGAGGGAATGCACATGGTGCAGCCGCTTCGGAAGACAGCTTTGAAGTCTCTCACAGAACTAAAGGTGCTTTTAAGCACACAATCCAGCAAGCCCGCTCCTTGGTGTTTATCCAAAGGAGTTGAAAACTTATGTCCACATAAAAACCTGCACACAGATGTTTATTGCAGCTTTACTCATAATTGCAAAAACCTGGAAGCAACCAAGATGCCTTCATTTGGAGAACACATAAACGGTGGTCCATCCAGATAATGGAAAATTATTCAGCACTAAAAAGAAAATGACTTATCAAATCATGAAAAGACATGGAGGAACCTCAAACGTACATTATTACTAAGTCAAGAAAGCCATCTGAAAAAGACTATACGACTGTATAATGTCAAGTACATGACATTCTGAAATAGGCAAAATTATGGAGACAGTAAAAAGATCAGTGGTGGCCAAGAGTTAGGGGGCTGGGCGCGACGCACAGACAGAGAGCACTGAGATTCGGTATGATACTATGGTGGTGGTACGTGTCATTTACATGTGTCAAAACCTAGAGAATGTACAACGCAAGAGTGAACCCTAATGTCAACTGCAGCCACTGAGGGATAATGGCGTATCAGTGTAGGTTCACTGACTGTAACTAATGTGCCAGTCTGTGAGGGATTTCCATAGTCGGGGACGCGGGTATATGGGACATCTCTACACTTTTGGCTCAATTTAACTGTGAACCTAAAATTGCTCTAAAAATTAACTCTATTAAAAAAAAAAAAGAAAAAGAAAAACATAAATATTGTATTTTGCTCCTTGTCCTAGGAACTAGGGGTTTATCCTAAAGAAATAAGAATGCTCACTATAGTTTTTTTTTTTTAAAAAGGAAGAACTGAAAGATTTCAAATATCGACCATAGAAATTTTGCTGTCAAAAAAAAAAAGAAAGATTAAATTATGATAATCTCCTTGGTATAAGTTAAAAACTGGGTAATTGTAAAGGTGCTGATAGAACCAAGTCCCACACATACTGATAAGAGCAAACTGCTGAACAGCTCAGATTGTGATAAAACTTTTTCATATTAATATACATAAAAATATCGGAAAGCATATATGTCGTAAGCAGTGACTATAAGGCTTTAACTGTCCACATTATGCATTCTATATTGCTTGAACTTACTACAACAGCATTTGTTATTATAACCACAAAATAATTACGTGAACATGCAGTTACAGGGAAACCAGGGGCCCACAGGCGTCCTGACGCGGGGCTGTCTACCTGCTGGAAACCCGCGCACGTCCCAAACCGCCAATGTCTGCGTGAAGTCAGAACCAGTGCTGGGCAACCGGCACTGCCACGGGCTTTCAAAACAAAAAGAGGCAAGCGGAAAAGGTGGAAAAGCTTCTTTTTCACCTACACACTGGGGGAAATGACAGATGGCAAAGATCCAACCGTGTGAGCTCGTCTGCGTTAACACTGTACTTACATTTCAAGGCCTACAACTAGACAAGTCATGGAGTGTGGTTCCAGAGCCTCGCACGCTGGCGCCTGCTGCAGGGAACCACACTCACACTGGGGCAGGAAAGCCGATTCCTGTCAGCCCACCATTCCATCCCTAGGGATCTAGCCTAAGAAATCACTAAAAACACAGCAAAAACAACAAAAAGAGGTCAAAGCTCTATGGTTCGTTCAGTCCTTCGCTCAGCCTTCTTTTATAGAAGCAACACAGTAGGTACTATCTAAGCTTTCAATAGAATAATGGTTAGATACACGGACAGATCCATGTGACACACTATGAAAATGCGCGCAACGTGGGAAACGTTCTGGAAGGTCAACGTTCAGGAAGACAACACGCAGACAGGTACAGCAGGCCCTCAGATAACCTCGTCTTGTAACGCTGAGGAGAAAATGCAGATGGGCTCCCGGCCGGGGCCTCTGTCCGTGGAGGGAGCACGGCCTCCCCAGCCTTGTGCATTTTCCCTCCCCCATCACAGCGGTGTGCTCGCGAGGTGAATGGCGCATCTGCATTGTCCCAGTGTGGGTGGCGGTGCGTGGCCCTGAGATGGAAGGGCGTCCTGTCTAGGGTGGTCCCACCTTGTGCCCTGAGCCGCCAGGGACAGGCGACCCTGACCTGAGGTGGGTGAGCTGATCTTATTTGTTTTTATTCATCTTTCCTCAATGTCTGTAGAGCTCACGTGTATTTCAATGTTTACTATTAGAAGTGTTTGGGGTCATTTAGAAGTTTGGTGGTGTCTTTGTGACCAGAAATATGCCGTAGGAACTTAACTCTTGTCTGTACCAGTCAGCCCAGGATGCAACTGGTTACATGTTGTTTTGCTTATAGTCGCAGTTTCTAAGAACTTACTGATGACGTCAAGTGAGGATGTGCTGTACACACCCACGTATACAGAAATACCCTCAGCTCACCTACATAAATATGCATGGAGGAAGGACAAGGATTGGAAAAACATCCCAAACTATTTAACAGTTATCTCTGGATAATGGTTTAATGAGTCAAGTGTTTCTTTATACTTTTCTGTGTCTTTTGAACTTTCAGCAATATATAAATGATACTTGTAGACTGGTTTTTAAAGTTTAAAGTTTTAACCAATATGCGCAGGGCTTACTTTAAAACTGCAAGTTTATTTTAGGCAATACCAGTATTTAAAAATCTATTAACTTTTTATTCTGCTCTTTTCTTCTAGGTCTAGAAAAAAATAAGATAACATTACAATTAAATTCTGACTTCAAAGATGCCAACGGGTAATACAATAGCAGGAGGCACTAACGCAATCGTGAACTGTAATAACAGGACAGTAGTTGAAACGAAGAGAAGACTGAAGATTAATTAACTCGACTCGAGAGACGCATCTAGAACATGAAGCAAGGGGAAGAGTCTGCGAACATGGACACTACTCGCGGCTCTACCACTGGTGCCCCGTGGCAGCATCGCAGCCCGCTCTGAATTGTGAAATGCTATCAATAAAACGGGGACAAAAATTTCCTCTCGGTTACTGTAAAAACTGAATATTGGAGCACAGAGCATTTTAATCCAGTGCTTGGCATGAAGGCTCACTATCCTTAATACTCAGTTCTGGGTACTGTAACTGAAGACGGGCATTGTGACCAACTGCGACACATCCAGGAGGGCAACAGGCGTGACGAGAGACCCCAAAATCTAAAAAACACTTGAAGAACCAGGCAGGTTTACCCTGGACTGGGATGACAAAGGAGGTAGGATGACTGAACATCTGAAAGACTCATATGGAACAGACTTATTTAGCAGATTCAGGAAAACAAAGCTTTACAAGTTAGACTTTTACAGGCAGACTTCAGCTCTGTTAGAAAGGACATGTTCAAAAATGAAATAGATGTTTTTTGTAAGTTACTGGAAGGGGCGAGAAAAAGGAAATACTTTAAAAGTCCTCCCCGGCACAGTAAAGACATCAGAAACTCCAACACACGTCCTGCCAGTCTGTCCTCCATTCCAAACTCATCGAGAAGCAGCTTGATGGAGGAAATTAAGGCACTCTTTTAAATCAGGTTACACTGAGATTATTTTATTTTTGCTAAATTTAGCATTACTAAGAGTCATCAAATTTGGACCAAAAAAAGATTCTCATTGGTCAAAATTAAACATGTGTAACATACGAGCTCTTTTCATCTTAACATGCTGACTCCGCGGCTGAACCGCACGGCGGGGACATTTGAAAAGCGTGGTCTCTACATTGGCCCGGCGTGGGAATCTGTGAACAGAGATTCTCAGACCGCGGAGCTCAGCGTGGGAAACCCGACCGACGCCTGCGCGGTCCGGCCGTAACTCACCACCTGACAGTCGTCTGATGAACGTTCACCACTGCGGCCTTTCCTAAGCCCTGCCATGTTTCAGAGCATTGATTATTAACCTTTTTTTTGTTTGTTTTCAGAGACCCCTTTGAAAATCCAAACGTCCTTTTCTCCAGAAAAACACACATATAATAAAAAACCTTGTCGTGTGATTTCCAAGTTCGCAAATCCCCATGAATTCCACTCATAGACTCCACTGAAAAATTCTCAAAAAGGGGATTTCGGTTTTCTTCTCTGAAATTTTAAGTTATGGAGAAAATAATAACTTTGAAAGTGGCAAAGACTGTGGTATTATATCGGATAAAAGATTATTCACACATGGTGCCATTTAAGCAGAAGGGACAGAAAAGCTGACAAAAAGCAAACTCTGAAAATACGTTATTACTAATAGCTATGAGACTCCTACCACCACACCCCTACGAAAAAATTCAAGATAGCTCAGAATAGTCATCCTAATAAAATTTTAAACACATGAAATCGCCAATTCCAAAGTTTTACTTTTAGCTAGGCTGAAGTCTTGTATTATAACACCTGCTGCAATAACACATATTTGCCCTTTGTAATCCTTCAAATTAGAAGTCTGTTCAACTCTTCGTCTTTATAAATCTATAAATTCCCAGCTGAGGGAGTTAGTTATACACTGTGTTATAATTTTCTTTCCACTCTGAGCCTTTCTTCCTAGTTACTTCACTATTAGCTTGTACAGCATTTTGAAAAAAGTAGATTAGGACACCATAGGTTAGTAATCTTTAAATCACGATAGGCCACAGTAAAGAAATACACACTCTGAAACTTTTGAAATTATTCATTTAAAAAATATAAGAGAAATAATATATGTACAGACTTTGAAAATCTTATTTAAAATTTTGCATTCCGTAAGAGGGTGGAAAACAAAGGTGTTCTAAAACTTACGTTTTGCTTCTGATAGATTCTGATTAGGTGACCAGACCAGCATGCCGAGATTGTCTCGTTCTTGACTGCGTCTTGCTAATTTGGCTTGGTGGAAATAAAAAAGGAAATTCTTATTATAATTTAACAGACATAAGAAGCGACGATTACCAGCACCCTGTGGTCCTTTCACCTCAGAACACGGTGACATCCCCCACCCCCTGCTGAAATCTGCCCATCGGATCCCGCACAGTCACCGCCACAGGGTGAGGGGGGTGGAGGAGGCTCTGAAGTTTTCCAAACAGTCCTACTTCTAAGTCTTCTCCTTCTTTACTACTACTATTTAACAAACAGGTATGTATGCTGCAGGTGTAATTATTGTTCTCGTCTGTGCGGTCGCTCGGCTAGGAGGAGGCAGCCAGGGCTGAACTCAGACAGAACGGCTCCGGTGCCCAAGTGTTTACGCATATACACTATGATGCTCTGCTTTCGGACAAGGGACAGCGGAAAGGGAAGCCACGGCAGCGAGCTGCTCAAAGATTCTGTTAAAATATAAATCCTTCGTGTGTACTTTGAATATCGTTACCCTTCTCTGCCAGAGGAACTTTTTAGTGACGTAACAGGAATCCAAAGATTCTTTTGACTTTATTAAAGAATAACCACTAAAAAGATTTAACCTGAAAGGAAGCTTCTGAAGTGCATTCAAATTCTTAAAAATCTGCAATACGAAATGGTAGGCCGAAAGGTTTGCAAGCGCAAACCTCATAAAAGAGAAGGAAATCTTGCCATTTGCAACAACATGGATGGACCTAGAGGGTATAACGCCAAGTGAAATAAGTCAGACAAATACCGTAGGATTTCACTTACATGTGGAATCTAAATAACAAAACAGAAATAAACTCATGGTGACAAAAGAACATTTTGATGGTTGCCAGTGGGAGGAGGTCTGGGGGGCTGGGTGAAAAAAGTAAAGGAACTGAGAAGTACAAATTAGTAGTTACCAAATAACCATGGGATGTGACATACAGCACAAGGAATACAGTTAACAGTATTGTAATAACTACGTAGAGTGCCAGGTGGGTCCTGAGCTTATCAGAGGGAGCCCTTCATAAGGTATATAAATGTCTAACCACTATGCTGTACACCTGAAACTAATGTTATACTGAATGTCAACTGTAGCTGAAAAAAAATTTTTAAACCTTAAAAAATAAACCCAGACCTACCTGGAAGGAGGATTACAAGGAAACGGAAGTTATCAACTCCCATCAAAAGGAAGAAGAAACGGTATTCACACCACTAATGGGAATGTACATTTACAACTATAGAAAGTTGGCAAGGTGAGGTAAAGGCGAAGTGTGGATACCCTACAACCCAGCGATCCATTTCTAAGTGTAAGATATATATACAACGGCAATGGTTTCCCAACACAGGCCAGACCTACTGAAATTAATTTACTGGGTTCTAACCAACATTAAAAAAAAAAAAAGAATTTTAAAAACACAAGTACATTGTTTAATTAAATATGTGTATGAACTACTGGTGGAGATTTTTACGTCTGATGCTACTTGGTTTTATGTGTCAACTTGGCTAGTTTACAGTAACCAGCCGTTGACTCAAACACTAATCTAGGTGTTGCTGTGAAGTACTTCGTAGTTGTGGCTGGCACCTACAGTCAGCTGTAGTCAGTCAGTCTACGACATGGAGGGATGCGTCTAATCACCTGAAGGCTGTAAGAGCAAAACTTGCAGTTTCCCAGAAGAAACTGTGCCTCAGGACAGAAGGCCACAGTCACACAAGCCAGTCCCTTCCGAATGTCTGAACACGCGCACACGCACCCCCGTTGGTTCCGCTTCTCTGGAGAACCCTGACTCACATGGATTGCTACCACAACACTGCTTACGGTACTGAAATACAGGAAAATCTTAAAAGTCCGTCAACAGAAACTAGTTAAACTGCAGTATGTGCATTCAAAGGAATTAAATACAGGAAATAAAATTCATCAGATCTACAGATAGCAACAAGCAAGGTAAAGAAAATGTATGATACCATAATGTAAATAATAAAAATATAAGAACAACGTTACATGTTATCGGGAGTACATACATTTGAAGTATAAAATGTGCACAATAAAGCTATTTTTAAAATCCAGTAATGGCCACTCTGAAAGGAGGCTACCTTGCTTTTGGCTGTTACCCGTAATTCTTCATTGCTTTCTGTAAATCTGGGTGGGAGGTAAGCAAATACTATTGTCTGTAGTTTTTATATTTGTAGAAATTCAAAACATTTTTAAAAAGAATTAAAAAGAAAAAAAGAATTAAGGAAGCCTTCACTGTATGATCTGATGTCACCTAATACAGTATCTGTGTCCAAATTTAAAATAATCTTGTCTCACGCTAAGGAAAACACTCAAGTATATTTTCTCATTCTACATAATGCAAATTTCATTTGTCAACTGCTTGGGACCAGAGCAACAATTCACACTTACAGTTTACAATCCCACCCTCAGTAGATGAGGGTTCTAATTTTCCAACATCTTCTCCAATACTTGGTATTACCTGACTTTTCGATTCTAGCCAGTGATGTGAAGCTGTGTCTCACTGTGGTTTTGATTTTTCATTTCTCTTATGACTAATGACTTTGAGCATATTTAGTACACTTATTGGCCATTTGGATATGTTCCTTGGAGAAATGTCTATTCAGATCTTCTGCCCACTTGAGAACTGGATTATCTGACTAGACAGAGAATGTAAAATGGTATAGCCGCTTCGGAAAACAGTCTAAAGTTCTTCAAAAGGTTAAATATAGTAACTGTGTAACCCAGCAACTCCATTCCTAGGCATGCAGCCCAGAGAAATGAAAACCCATGTCCACATAAAAACCTGTACATAAATGTTTGCAGCAGCATTATTCATAACAGCCAAAGGGTGAAAACAAGTCAAATGTCCATCAACTGATGAATGAATATATAGTATAGGCATGTGGTGGAATATTATACTGCTAGAAAAGGGGATTTAGTACCATCTAGCATGGATGAAACCTAAAAACATCATGCTAAGTGAAAGCAGCCCGTCACAGAAACAAAAACTGCGTTATTCCATTGACATGAAATGTCCAGAATAGGCAATGCTGTAGACACAAAAAGTAGGTTAGTGGTTGCCAGAAGGTGTGGGGTGCTTGGGGAAAATGGGGGGTGACTGCTAATGGGTACTGGCTTTTTTACGGGATGTTGAGAATTGTCTAAAATTGACCACAGTGAAGTTTGCACAACTGTGAATATACTAAAAACCAATGAATTACATATTTTAAACAGGTGAACTGTACATTTCATGAATCACATCTCAACGAAGCTGTTATAAAAAACAAGTGAGAATACCTGTTTTGTTTTTAGCATATGTATTTTTTTATGAATAGATGAATGAAAAAGCAAGCGTATCAAACTGTATGCAGATAAGAAAAACCACCTGGTTGTGATTTTGCTCCATAGAGTTCCTTATTGTTTGGATTTTTCATCCTAAGAATGCACTCAAATAGTACTTATTTCTCTTTTTAAAAAAAATATTAAGGAAATGAATTTGAAGAACTCTGAGCTCTGAGAGTGACATCCACTACAATAGCAGTAAAGAAAGTAAAATCACACTTAAGTTTCAGTAAATTTGATCTCATTCTCACAATTTTATAGTTATTATAGTGAGGCACATTACCACAGATCCAGTGCCTAAAAACACTTGGGCACCAAACAAGCAGCCTTAAAACCCTGTAACTATAAAGCAAGACTGTCTCCTTTTTACTGTCCTTGGCCTAGCAGAAGGAAAAAAAGAGCTAACTTTCCTGGAGGATTAGACTCTCAGATCAGCCAATATGGGCTCACATTCAAAGATGACAAATACTCAAGCACACACTGTCGGTAAGAGTTTACTGATACCAGACTCAGGATAGTGTAATTAACAAATACAGAATTATAAATAAATATTAAATGTTTAAAGAAATAGAAATTGGAATCACAAAAATGAGTAAGTAACAAAACAGCATCAAAAATTACCAGAAAGGTTTGAAAAAGAACCACCTGGTACTTTAAATACACATGCGCGCACGCGCGCGCACACACACATAAAATCGTTCAAACAAAAACTTAAATTAAGCAGCAGGTTAGCTTGCAGTTGAAAAGCTGCAACTCTAAAACATTATTCACAACAGAGAGATAAGATAAAAAAATACAAAAGACAGGTTAAGAGATATGGAGGATGGAAAAAGTAAGATAAACATATGTCTAATCAGGGTCTCAGAAAAAGAGTATAGATTTGAGGAGGCAATATTTGATGCAATACAACCTAAAAATTTTGCAGATAAAATGAAATACATGAATCCACAGACAGAGGAAGTATGTCCACTGGGGACATGAATAAAAAGAAAACCATACCTGGGTCCACTACGGTAAGACTGGAGAATGCCTGAGACAAAAAGAGATATCTTACTAACGGCCTGAGACAATTTCTTATAAAGTTGAGCTTAAAACTACCTTATTAGCTAGCAATTCAACTCCTACATATTAACTCAAAAAAATGAAATGTTTACCCACAAAAAAATGTTAATAGCAGCCTTATGTACGATAGCTAAAAACTAGAAATGATCCCAGTGTCCATCAATAGAAGAATGAGACTAGATAAACAAGCAGAGGCATACTCATACAAAGGAATGCCACACAGAAATAAAAAGGAACGAATTGCTGATACAAGCATCAACATGGATTAACTGCAAAAAAAAAAAAGAAAGAAAAAGAAAGAGAGAGAGAGAGACAGAGACAGAGACAGAGACAGACCCCAGACGCTAAAGACTACATACTGCACAATTCTATTAATGTGAAATCCGAGAACAGTAAAACCTGCTGTGTGGATGGGAGAGAAGGGGTGGTCCCTGGAAAGGGGAATGAGAGAACCATTTGGGGTGACGGAAATGCTCCTGGCCTCGTTTGAGGTAGCAGATGCACAGGTATGTACAACTGTCAAACTTCACTTACCACTTAAGATCTGTGCATTTTATTACAAATAAATGACAGATGGAGAGTAAAATTCCCAATAGCAACAGAAGCCAGAGACAGTGGAATAATATCTTAGAATGTATCCCGCAAAACTCTCAGGAACATGGGCAAAATAAAAATGTTTTCACATAAACAAAAACTTTGGGAGATTTTACCTAAAGAATATGCTCAGGGAAAAAAAAATCCTGAAAGGAAGGTTGATATGCAAAAAGAAATGGCAAGTAAACGAGACTTTTGTAATTACTGCCTATAAAAAACAAAAATTATGTCCAATTTAAGGAGTTTGGAAAAAGAACACAACCAAAGTTCTGGACAATAACAACATGTAACTTGGGGGCAGTAGAGCATAGCTAACGTGCTGTGCTCTAAAGCTGAAAGATTAACTTCATGAGATAAATTAGGCATGTACAGCCAAACATCAAGAATAGCTATTAAATAGTAGAGACAAATCTCTAACCCAGTACAAGGCAGAAAAATTAAAGGCTCCTTAAAAAATACAACCACAACAATAAACTTAAGAGTGGAGTAAGACAAAGCAGAATGACATGAAAATGATAATTTTATATGTACCTAACAAAAAAAAGTCTCAAAATATAGTAAAACTGGAAAATGGGATGTTAACAAAAACCTCATCATACTGAAAGATTAATACATCCGCCTGTTGACAGTCCAAATAAAAATTAAAAGACCTAAGCACGATGAACAAATTTTACTTATTGGACATACTTTGAAGGCTGCCTCTAATAACTAAGAGTATGAACATTCTGTTCAAGCAAGCTTACAAAATATTTACAAAAACTGACCAGGTACAAGGTTATGAAGCAATTCTAAACACATTTCAAAGAAGAGGTAGCATATAGATTATACTTTCTAACCACAATGAAATTAAAAGCCATAATTAAAAGGTAACCAAAAATTTCTATACCTTCAGAAATGATAAAATACTCTTAAATCATCTTGAGTCAAGAAAGAAATCCCAACCAAAAAAACCAATTTATTTTAATTAAACAATGGAAGACTATGAACTTATGAGAAACAATGGAAGAGGTTAGCTTACCAAAAAAAGTATAGCTATAAATGCTTATGATAAATTAGAGAGGCTGAAAATGACTCTGCTAAGCATTCGACTTAAGAACATGGAAAAAACAGCAGGATAAATCCAAGAAAAGAAGGAAGGCAACAAAGAACAGAAATTAATAAATGAATAGAACATAAGAAGGGATTAACAAAGCCATAGCTTGTCTCTCAAAAAACCTAATAAAATAGGTTAATCTTGACAAAGTTTGATAAAGAAAAATAAGAGAAGGTACAAATAATTTTAGGAATCAAAAAAGTGGATATAATTCCAGATCCATTAGAAATTAAAGATTAAATATTATAAGCAACTTTATGCCAAAATTTCAGAATTTAGGCAAAAGGACTGTGTTTGTACGAGGTTATATACATATGTGTTACGCTCCTCTCTCTTGAAGTAGTGGTAGTACTAGGAGCAACTGTTAAAAAGGCGCTGCCCCAAGTCCTCAAATGTATAAATGTATTAACTCATTTAATCTTTACACAATAACACACACACAATAAGTCATCAACACACACACACAGAAAGAGAGAGAGAGAGAGAAACAGAGGGAGAGAGAGAGAAGTACTAGCTCATACAGGCACAGAAAGGTGAAATAATATGCATAAAGACACACTGCAATTCCCTAAGCAAGTGAACTCACTGCTCAAGGTAGCGTGCCCATCAATATGGGAGGAAGACTTTACATGGCATTAAAAACAAAAATGTGACTGGAAAGGAAAGAAAGGTTACTGTCGGCCACTTCATGGTCGGCACAGCAACCTGTTTACATCCCCTGCTCTCCTAAGAACCCCTTCCCCACACCTAAAAAGCACTCTTTAACCTGTGGCGTGGAGGGGGAGGGGGAGTGACCACTCAGGGCCACTACGCCTAGCCTGGATGCCTTGAGCCACAACAGTAAGGGGAAGATAAAGAGTTTTTAGCCAAACGGATAACCAGAGAAAGAGGCAGGGAGAAAGATCGGCCAAAACTGAAATGATTTGTCATTCCCGTCCAAATATGCTTTTCTAGCCATCACCATACAGGATCAGTAAGCATATAGGATAAACTTGCCATTTTAAGATATGCTCACAATTACAGGTTTTAGCAACACATGTCCTGTTTTCCACAATCCTAACTGTTCTTGAAATGTTTTCGTCTTACCAGAAGCTTAACGAAGAAGTATGAAAACAGCAGGAACTGCACAAGGAGCTATGAATCAAAAGCCACCTTCTTGCTCAAGGTCCTGGTAAGAAACCAAAGTTCGGCCACCCCCACCTGACACAGAGGGCTCCAGGGTCATCTCCGCTCGAACCTTACAGGTCTCTGCAAGATCAAACCGTCTTCATTTCAAACTAGCTCTCAGAAGCAGGATGGCTGTTTTGTTTGCTTTAGAAAGTTAAATTCTATCTCCTATGGCTGTCACTGTCACACTCTGATACCTTCATTAAAAAACCACATGGCATTCCAAATACAGAGTAAGACAGATTATTCATCAGGAGTAATCATGAAAGAAAGGAATAAAGCTTTAAGAATTGATCAGTTCTTACTCCTAAATGGAGCAACTGGCCACCCATACTTTCACTAAATCCTGAGAAGCTGAGCATCTGTAAACTTAACCTGACGTTATCATTTTGTGATAATAATGTTGTGAAAAAATCATTTTGTGACTCCAAAATTTTGGGAATTCAGAAAGAAATGTAAATTGATCTACGGCGCAATCATACGATATTATCACTACAGTTATAGCTAACACGTACGCTTGCTGTGTGCCAGGTCATACTACATTTAATCTTCCTGACAGCCCTACGAGGAAGGCACTGTCGCTATCCCCATTCTATGCATGAGAAAATTAAGGCACAGAGAGATGAAGTAACTTGCCAAAACCACACCTACGCGCAGCAGGGCTGAGGGTCAAACCTGAGAAGCAGATTCCAGGGCCCACGACGTTAACCATATGCACGCTGCCTACATTTAGAGACACTATCAACTATCACTACACTGTATACAAAGTACATTTTTCCTCCTAACATTACCCGATTACGTATTTTTTTCCTTTTTCCTTTTTTTTAATGCCTACGGCACCTGGTCTTCCTACATAGCCTCCATCCAAGTACTAACCAGGCCTGACCTTGCTTAGCTTCCGAGATCAGACAAGATCGGGCACTTTCAGGGTGGCATGGCCGTACACCCCTTAAGTATTTTAACACATGAAAAGGCATAAAAATTCTCACATGACGTCTGTCCTCTATAAAACAAAGAGGTCAGACACAATTTCGATATTTAAATACTTGTACTTTCCTACCATCAAAGTGTACACTTCTTTGCCTGGCTCTCCTCTAGGCAATTCCTTTTTAAATGCGACAAGTTTATGTTGGAATAAATAAGTGCATAATTTGCAATCACCAGCTTTCTTGAATTAAAATCCACGATAACATAGAAACATTATAAAGCTCTGAAATATTCAAATTTGATGCAAATTCTCCTAAAATTTGATCAGACCCCAGATAAAACCTATCTCTGCCAGCTGATGAAAGCCAACATCAAAGGTGGTAAGTTATTTGGACAGCACGTGACAGTGCGTACCCTGATCATAGCCACCAACCCCTGCAAGTCATCTTGGACTCCTCCTTCTCTACCTCCTACCAGTCCCTCAACCCCAACCCACTGAACCCCATCAGCTTTTCTCAAATAAATCACACCCTCTCCGATCCCTCTGCCACGGCCTTATGTTTAGACCGTCATCTTTCCTCACCTTGTCTTAAGGGTCCCAGGATAACCAACACCCAACACAGACCTACCCTCCAATTCAGTCTCTCCATGGTTTTATAGCTCCTGCTTTTCTCCAGTTCATTTGTTCAATAAAAATATTTAAATCCCTAAAAAAAGAAATTCAGTCTCCCCACAATCAGAAGATTGTGGCCATCTTCTGAACCACAATTCAGATCAGAGCACTTTCGATGCTTAAAACCTTCCACAGGATGATGTCCACTCCTTAAGCATGGACTGCACAGTGACTTTCTTCAAAAGAGGACGGTATGGAAGGGGTGGGGGTGGAGTGATAACGTCACAGTGAAGAAACCTGACGAAACCTACCTCGGCCAGGTGGTCACGCTGACAGCATGCGCCCTTGATAAGACGTGATGAGAGTGGCACTTCACCCCTGTGGTCCTCTTGCCCAAACCCTCATCCTGATCACTAGAGAAACATCACACAAGTCCCATCTGACGAACATTTTACAAAAATCCTGACTAGTACTCTTCAAAACTGCTGAAGTCGTCAAAAACAAGGAAAGTCTTAAGAAACTGTCACAACCAAGAGGAGCCCAATGAGACATGGCAACTAAATGTAATGTGGTTATCTTGGATGGGAGCCCAGGACAGAAAAAGGACATTAAGTAAAAACTAAGGAAATCTGAATAAATTAAATTATCATGGCTTCAGGTAATAACAATAAAACCATATGGGCTCATTAACGTTAATGAATGCACCATACTAATGCAAGACAACAATAACGGGGGGGAACGGTGTGGCGGAGAATGCTCTGTACTTTTAGCAATTTCTGTAAATCTAAAACTATTCTAAAATAAAAAGTTTACTTGGGGAGAAAACCGGTTCCATACCCGCCCCCCGCTGCTACTGTCTCAGGGGAAGAAAACCCATGGCACTCCACGGCCCTCCCCACCTGGCCACTCGCCTTCCTCACCTCATGCTCCAGCCTCACGATTCCTGCCCCCACTTGCTGACTCCACTGCCTTTTTACCTTCCCATGTTTCCCTCACACCTTCCCTCACACCTTCCTTCTCCGCGGTGTCCCTCCCTGTCTCCTCCCACCAGCTAACTCCTACTAATCTTTCTCGACAGCCCAAGGGTCAGCCTCTCTGGAAAGTCTGCTGGGACTCTCCCAGTCCAGGCTCGCAGTCCACCCTCCTCAATGCTCCCATCACCCCGAGGGCCACCCTCAATCACAGCTTAGCCTCGGGTCATTCATGGTCTGCATAAGACACCTGCTGCTATGGAAAGAACAATGGCTTCTTAATTAAGACTCGATTATTATCAGCAGTGCTGCAGCTCCCCCTTATCCACAGGTGACGTGTCCCAAGATCCCCAGTGGGTGCCTGAAACCATAGACAGTACTCGCCCTACTTATCTATGGTTTTCCTATACATACACACCCATGATAAAGTTTACTTTATAAATTAGGAATAGTAAGAGATTAACAACAATATTAATAAGAGAGAACAATTACAACAGTAACTGTCATAAAAGTTCTGTGAATGTACAGTCTCTCTCTGTCTCATTCTCTGATAATAATCTGATCACCAAGGTGGCCACTGAGTGACTTGAGTGGGGAGCACGTACAGTGTGGATATGCTGGACAGAGGGATGAGTCACGTTCCGGGCAGGACAGACCAAGATTTCATCATGCTACTCAGAACGGCATGTAATTTAAAACATAAATTATTTCTAAAATTTTCCATTTAATATTTTTGTACTGTGGTTGACCGCGGGTAACTGAAACTGTGGAAAGCGAACCTGTGGATTGGGGTGGGGGGTCATTGTAATTATTATTAGTAAGAACCAATTATAATACACAAAACAATCCTATGAGATGAGACCTGTTCTACTTTGTCTGGAAGGAGGATTTAAGTGACTTGCGCTAGAGTATGACAGCCAGGATCCGAGCTCATATCTGAGACTGAACCCACGCCGGGCCGGAACTCCATCTTAGCCACTGTCACTGAGTGACGATGAACTTTTAGCTTCCTCGACCCCTGTTGAAAACAGAAAGGATAATGCCTACCTTGCACCCAGCTTTCTTTCTGTGTGGATTAAAAAGGGCACGTATCTGGTACCTGTACTCAATAACAATAAATAGTAGCAACGATTCTCTTCTGTCTCCTTGTCAGACTGAGGTGCTTCCCCAAAGCGGGATTAATATGCACAAAGCAACAAGTTCCCGCACGATGCCCTTTCTTCCCGCCCCGCCCCCCGCAGACGTGCAGACCCCCACCCCCCCACCCAACCCCTGCAGCCGTGGGGCGCCCACACAGCGACTCTGGAGCTCAGTCTGGCTCTACACCGTGGCCCTCCCCTCGCTCCTCACCACAGCGCCCCGCCCCTTAGGGGCAGAAACTCTGTCCCTGGGCGCAGAACTGGCTGCATCGCTGTCCAGTGCCCCAAGGCCAGCCGAAGCCCGATCGGTGTCTTTCCTGATTCCCCAAGAAGGAAGTCAGATTCTGATCAAATGCTGCTCAAGTCAACTGTCTACACTAGAAACTGGACTCGTGTGCCCAGTCTCTAACTAAAAACATCGTATTGTTCTCTCATCCTCCCTGACCTTCACATGTCTTGGACTCAGAATCAAGTCTTCTCTAGAGAAAACACACTTTCTTTCCACCTTATCAACTTACAGACTCATCATTTAACACCAATGAAATATCACCACATATAAACCTTCAACCAGAAGAGGACAAAACGTCTGAGGGCCCCATTAATTTCACAGTGGAATGTCTGATGCTCTGTATCCTCATTTTTCTTAACACTATTCCAAGCGCTAATAATCAGGACGGGCAAGACCACACAGGCAGACCTCGGGGCGCTGCGGGCGTGGTTCCAGACCCCCGCAGTGAAGCGCACATTTCGATAAGGCGAATCACACAAGTCTGTTGGTTTCCCAGTACATATAAAAGATATGTTTACACTATACTGTAGTCTGTTAAATGTGTCATAGCAATACATCTAAAACAATGTACGTACCGTCATTTAAAAATACTTTATCACTAAAGAATGCTAACCATCATCTGAGCCTTCAGTATGTCAGTCAGTGGACGGCCTTACCTTCAAAGCGTAAAAAGTGAGGTATCTGCAAAGCACAATTAAGCAAAGAGCAGTGAACCAAGGTCTGCCCCTCATGCCAGCTTAGCGGTGATGCTCCACCGTCATGAGAAACACAGGGCGCCTGGATCATCCTACAAGACGATAGTGCCCACACCATCACCACTACTCCGCAGCCCAGTGGAAACTTCAATTACTGAACCGTTAGCTGAGGATGTATCTTTGAAATTATGCCCATGTTATCAGAGTTTCCTTGGAAAGAGCTGAGTTAGGAAAAAGAGAACACGGAATTCTTTCTAAAAGTTTGGCAGAGCAGGATGTTAGAAAGGGGTACAGGAAAAGGAGCCTCCAAAAATGCTGACAGGAGTGTGCTGTAAATTAGTTTAGGCTTTCTGAAGGGCAGTTTGGCAATGTTTACCGAAGCCTCCACCAATTTATCCTAAAACAATCATAGAAATCTCATCTACAAAGTTGTTCGTCAAGTGCTGCTGAAAATGGCAATAAATTGAGAACAACTCAAATGTCCAACAAGAGACTTAAAAAGCTTGATACGAGTCTACAGTGGAAACTTCACACGCATTAAGAGAAGCTGCAGAAGTACATTCAATGACATGGGGAAACTATGTGGGCATTTGTGCCGTTGGGCTGGCTCTGACCCTATGAATAAGTGATGTCCACAGCATCCTGTCCTCAAAGGCCCTGATCAGCTCCTGTCGAGTCATTACAGAAGCATCCCATATAACAACTCATGTCCCATTAAAGCTGCTTCCATAAACACAAGTGCACTCACTGCACCACCACCCTGGCAGAGCCGTCTCCTGCACCCTGCGCACCTATAGCAAGAGCACATACCGCCGGCGGGGCGCCCTCGCCCCGGTGTCCTTCCCAAGTCCGACACTTAACATTAGGTTATGCTGTTGACTACATTTTCTGAGTTGTCTTCCCTCTGAAGTCTTATGAGGCTAGGGGATGCTGACAGTATAAAGCCACTGACATAGTTTAATGAAAGAAGAAGAAATGAATATTAATTCTTCGGTAAACCACACTATAGCCCAGAAGAGCGAAATAAAAAACAGCTCTATGGGACAGATTTTTTAAAACCTACATCATTATTACTGACTTTTCCATAACTAACTGATCCAGATCTGTGAGGATTTTATTAGATCCCTAGCTCCACAATCAATCTCTTTCCAGTGCTTTATCCCTTTGAGAAATTCTGGACACCCACACGCAGCCTGGAGAAAGCCCTGCGGGAGGCATGACAAGCATGAAGCTGCATGCCCTGACACCGATGGCGCCAACTTGATCGGACCCAGGCGCAGTGCGAAAACTGCCCGAGTGGTCAAATACCCACACTTACAACAAGCCACGTTCCGGAGAGCACAGAACCAAGTGAAAAATACGACTTTCCACTGTGATTTAAAATAGGAATTAGAGAATTCCTCTTTTTTGATATACAATGATATGCAAACAACTTAATAACAGACTTTTGGGGGTACTATTTCACTCCTGTAAGCAACGATCTTACACTGTACATGTAGTCTGAAGCTACAACTATTACCATTCTAATTCGAACTGTAACGCCTAACCAAAATAAACCACACTATAGCCCAGAAGAGCTTAGCAAAATCACCATGTAGTCTTACTGGTTGCTTTCTTTTAAAAACAAGTCTGAACCAATTTATAAGAGTGTAATTTATACAAGTTCATATATTAAAGAAACATCTATCCTTAATATTATACTTGAGAATGAAAATTACCATACAACCTCTCATTAGCATACTAACCTGGTACTACCACGATTTAACAATGGCAGAAAAACAAATGCTGTCAACTTCTTGATTGTAGTCACAGAAAAGGTATGTCTTTTTTTCCCAATTTGGAACAGACTGAAAATTAATTTTATTATACAAGATATAAAAAGAAACTTAGGAGGGAGAAAAAATGGCGTAGATGGGAGAGGCCCTGTTCATAGCTCTGGAGACCAAATCAAAGTTGTGACAGAAACAAGGAGCAGCAGCAAGGGAAAATCGCCTGGGACCTAGCCAGACAACTAGGGAGAAATCCAAGAAAGCGCCCTGCAACAGCAGAAGGTAGGACGGGGCGAGGACGTGGGGCTGCCTGGTCTGAGAGGCTGAGCGACACGGAGGCCGCAGCAGAAGCCTCTTAAAGGGGCCGCGTCCCCGAGCGGACTTTGGCGGTGACGGACCTGCTCGCTCTGAGCACCAGCGCTTATTCGGCTACGTGCAGGGGGCACCAGGGACTTACAGGGAGATATTGTCGGAGCGAGGGCCGAGCGGAGACTCGCTCTGTCCAGAAGCGCCCGCGGTGTCCACCGTTCCCTGTTGAGCCCTCCCTGCTCCCAGTGCACCCGACACTGCGCCGCCATAGCCGTGACGTCATCAAACTGGATTAGAGAGGTCGCTCAGCCCAGACGAGTCCCTGAAACCCCGCCTCCCTCAACTGTGGCCCCACCCAAGCCACATCCAGGTGTGTCCTCAGCGAGTCAGGTGCTCTTTGCTTAGACTCACACCGGTGGAGGCAGCTGGCCTCGGTTTCAGGTGTGGCCTTTTGAGTCAACTATAAGCACAACATCTGTGGATGGCTTGCTGAATCTTAATAGGTGGCCCTGCAGAGGCAGAGACTTGGGCTAAATTTGGCCTGCAGCTGAACCCCTCTCAGGACTGTGCCACTGGACGCCTACTTCACAAATCCACACTAATAAGACCGGGAGACTGAGGAGCTTTGCTTAGTACATGGAAACATAGACAGAAAGGCAGCCAAAATGGGAAGACAAAGATGCAGAAACCATATGACAGAACAGAACAGAGATCCAGATATAATGGAGTCAAGTAATCTAACAGTTGAACAGTTCAAAGCACTAACTATAAAGATGCTCAATTAACTTTTAGGAAGTGTAGATAAATTCAGTGAGAACTTCAATAAAGAGATGAAAAACATAAAAATGGAAATTATAAAAGGGAACCAGTCTGAAATGAGGAACACATTACCTGAGATGAGAAGTATATTAAATGGAATAAACAAAGGAATAAACACAGTAAATAAAGAAAAGGAACAAATGCCCTATCTAGAGGATGGGAAAACCAAGGACACACAATCAGAATGGCAAGAGATAAGATGCCGAGACTATAAAAATAATTTAAGGAGCATATGAGACACTATTAAGGGTCTAAATATCCGTCTAATCGATGTAAATGAAGAAAATCAAGATGCTGAACAACTGTCTGAAGAAATAATGATGGAAAACTTCCCTAACTTGATGAAAGAAATGGACAAAAAAAAAAACCCAGGAGGCTCAGAGAATCCCCAAAATCAGAGATCCAAAGAGGTCCACACCAAGACACATCATAATTAAGATGCCAAAGTTTAAACGCAAAGAAAGAATATTAAAAGCAGCAAGAGAAAAACAGATAGTTACTTATAAGGGAACACCCATAAGACTGGAGGCTGATTTCGCAAAAGAAACTATGTATGAGAGAAAGGCTTGGCCAAAGATATTCGACAGGATGACGACCCAGGATCTACAACCAAGAATAATTTATCCACCAAAGCTATCATTTAGAGTTGAAGGACAGATATAAAGAGCTTCCCAGACAAAAATAAGCTAAAGGAATTTATCACCACCAAGCCAATACTACAGGAAATGCTGGAGGGACTTCTTTAAGAAGAAAAAACATGTATTAAAAACAAGAATAAAGAATGGTAACAACTACATTCTTATCAATAAGTACCTTAAATAGAAAAGAAATAAGAGCTCCAACCAAAAGATAGACTGGCTGAAAGGATAAAAAAAAATGACCCCTACATATGAAAAGGAAGGGGAGGGATAAAGATATTGCTTTGATGGACCTAGAAGGTATTTAAGTCAGGCAGAAAGATAAACACTATATGATTTCACTTATATCTGGAATCTAAGGAATAAAAAGAAGAAACTCATCAAAAACAGACTCACAAATATAGTGGACAATTTGGTGACGGACAGAGGGAGGGGGGGTTTAGGGGACTGGGAGAATGGAGTGAAGGGTTAAAGAAGTACAAATTAGAAGCTGATGGATGGTCACGAGGATGGGGAGCGTGGCATAGGGAATGCAGTTAGCATTAATACGTTGGCTAGGTGGAGGGTCAGGAGGGGGAGGCAGCAACTGGGGGGATCATTTTACAAACTATATAGATGTCTAACCAATGTACTGTATACTTGAAATGAATTAAAATAAATAAATTTAAAAAAACAACAACTAATTTTTGCCCCAAAAGTAATCTATACAGAGTATCTTCAAATTTTCATATTTAAGGAAATCACTTACAAATCAAAACAAATATCACTTATATAATACATCAGATTTATAGATTTATAGATTTATCAGATTCATAGAGAAATTCATAATTTTCTCTAAAAATCAGCAAAGTTCAACATTCCCCAGACGCATAAACCATGCCAACTTTGGTTCGCATCCACAGGGAACTTGCTGAGATGAGCTGGTTAAATAGACGGGCTCAGAACAGGCTCGGAACTGACACAGGTTAGAATCCCAGGTCTGCCGCCTACAATGTTTAAGACACTGGAATTGCTCCTTAGAAGAAAGCCTTTATTTTCTCATCTGGAAAAGATGGGTACAAAAATCTCTACCTCACAGTGAAAGAATTAAATGAGATAACAATTATGTAAAGTGCTTAGCTAAATGCCTTGGCACACCGTGACCACTCTGCTCACCAAATAACTGATTGCTCATTATGAAAGCCAGAGTAAAACAAGCAAAAAACACCCTAAAAATAATGGCACCTAACTTTACGCTCCTTGGCTATGGCTCTCTTTTCCGACGTTCCTGAACATTATTGATCTAGACCCCAAATAGCTTGTTCAGGTTGAAAAACATCAAACTTTCTGCCTCCTCTCAATTGCCTCCAAATTCAAATCTATTCCATAAACAGCAGCAAGAAATATCTCCACTATACTGTCCACGTATATTACATCACAGTACCTTGTACAACTTCTCTAAAATCCATGCAAGCTCAGAAACTGACTCATAATGTTACAGCTACAAAGAACTTCACAGATGGAGTTTGCTCTGTTTAATCTACAGACCCGAGCAAAGCGCCTTCCTGCCCAAGTAGTGACCCAGTATCGAGGCTAGACTAGCTCTTTAATGCAGGCTCCCATCCTAATTCCAGCCCAGAGTTCTCTTCGCCACGCTCTACATTCAGCCCAGACCTTTCTTGTTTAAGAAAAAAGCATGATTCCTTGTCCTCAGCATTCTGCAGCATGTCACAAATTTCCTGGTAAAACAAGGTGGATATTTTTGCTGGTAAAACAAGGTGAAATTTTTTGTTGTTAATGTAATGTTATCTGCCATCAGAATAGCTAATATAAAAATGGAAGATTTTTATGGGCACTAATGATTCTGGTACCTAGCTATTTGTAAATGTTGATGCAGTGAAGATATATTTGTTTTAATATTAAAGATCTCATAACTTTCTATCAACAAAACAAGCCTACTTATTCATACGCAAAGAGCTAAGTTCAGTAATTCTTCCGAATATTTATGGAGATCCTATGTAAAGTGCTTCTTTTTAAAATCAAATAAAAAGCCCAACAAGCCAATAGAAAAATGGGCAAAGATTTTCATAGAAAAAGCAGCTTCCCTGCAGAATTTCAAATAATTTATGTAAATACTCCCTTCTTCCAGGAGGGGGATCTTAATTACCCCCACTTAAGTATGGGTTAGACTTATTAGTAACTTGACTCCAAGAACTACAGCATGAAACAGGGTGGGTAACTTTACAGTACAGAAACCTGGAAAGCTACCTTGGCCATGTAATCAAGGTTATTAACACAATCAGTGGTTAAGTCATGATGACAACACATACACACCCCCAACTCCACCGTGAGATGCAAAGGGCGCCTCCCTCTGTAGATCCTTCCCCACACCCATAATGCCAGTCTAATCATAAGAGAAAGGTCAGATAAACTGAAGGATATTTTACAAAGTATCTGACTAGAGCTCCTCAAAACTCTGAAGGTCACGAATAACAAGGAAAGACTGAGAAAACTGTCACAGACCAGAGGAGACGGAGAGACCAGAACGAAAAAGCACATTAATGGGAAAACTAGTGAAATCTGAATCGAGTCTACAGCTGAGTTAACAGCAACATCCCACTGTTGGCATCTCAGTTTTGAAAGTGTGACGAAATGGACGGAAAGACGTGAACACTGGGGACGACCAGGTGAGGGGTGCTGATCTGCGACAAACAGGAAGGGGAGGAGGCTTGACAGCCGCTCTGTTCCTGAGACAGTTCATACTCTAACAACTCCCAGAATTAGTGCCATACACAGAAGAAAAACTACAGTGTGCAGCTAATTTTTTAGGAAGGTCACTCATCAGAAAGGACAGCCTTGGACTTGTTTCAGAGAAGCAACAGATGGGAAACTGCCTAGCTTAAATTTATCCTTAATTATCAGATCTTACAGGCAAATGTGTAATGCTTAAATCCCACTAAATAAATAAACCAACATTTCTAATATCAAAAAGAATGGATAAGCCAGAAAGTTTTGTTTTATACTCTAGATAGTTTTCCAGGGTGCTGGTATAGACATTCTAATTACATGGCAATTACGAAGTTCTTTTCATCTTCAAAAGCCATTAACTAACACCTCTGTCTGTGTTAGAGCAATCTTCTTCTAAAGCGAAGACAACCTCACTAGAAAAAGTTAAGATATGATAGCGCCAAGTGGAAGTAAAACAGTCTTAGACTAGGATTAAAACACTAGGGGGTTTTAACACACACCTAACAAAAAGCCAAATATGCCTGTAGCCTTAAACACGAGGACAAGAAGCCACCTCAGAGGACTCACCGTAAGAACAATCCAGGTGGGAAATCCTTAATGTAGACACTAGGCACACATCAGCATCCACCACTGTAATGAGGGATAGTTCGCAAAGATCCTTCAAAAACCTTTCCACAAGTTTCTACCCTGTATGTGTTTGGGTTTACATAGTCAACCTAATGAAATTATGTAAGGGAGAAAAAAAACAAGGCAGCCTTGAGGGATTTTTAAAAAATATCTGAGGAAAGTGAATTCAAAGAATGAAAATAATTTATTTCTACTCAAGTGGATGGGTTCACCAAGAAACATTACAACTCACACAAGCCTAATCTTATTTCTGGAATCCACTGCATTGTCTGGGTCACAAAAATATTTTTGTCTTTTTTATTTTATAGACACTACTAGTGGGAGCGGAGAGAAAGGACAAGATGAAAGGAAATATTTATTGATCAACTATTATGTGCCAGGCACTTTCGTAAACATTAGCTTATACTCACCACAACTCTCTGAAAGAGATATAAAAGCCACTTCTTAAAAACAGGAAGACCATAAAAACACAGGAGAACGTTAGGACAAAGCAAAAGAAAGCAAATTACAATACTGACCACCGGAAAGGTGCCGAGAAGAAAGAATGCCAACAAACTTCAAGACAGACAAAAAAAGTCTGACTGCGAGTCCTGCAGCTTCCTGCCACTCTAAAGTTTAACAGGTAAGATATTCTTTCGGAAGCCAGTGTTGAAACACACACAGAAAAAACTAGTAAAAATGGTTGTCTCCTGTGAAGGGGGAAATGGAAGGCTAAGGATGCAGGAGAAATCTCCTTTTCATTGTAAAGACCGTTTCTGCATCTTTTAATTTTGTGCCTCATACCTTTATTACCTATCCAAATATTCAATAAAACTTTGCTTAAAAAA
>NW_024349797.1:22828208-22984126 GCF_902729225.1 Pteropus medius | reverse complement strand
AAAAAAAAAAAAAAAAGCTCACCTGGTTCTAAACGATAAAAATAGAGCATGCTAGAAGAAATGAGGTTTGGAGAATTTTCACCCAAACATTCTAGCTACTGTAAGCAACTGAGTGGCTCGCACAATGAGGGGGTCAAAGAATCAGGCTCCCTGATGAAAGGACACAATAAAAGACACAGATGGGGGTGGACAGTACAATACTGGAAGGGAACTGTTCAGAGGAACGAGCAGATAGAGCGTGGAGCTTAGCGTGAGGAAGAACAGAAGCATCGCCGTCACATACAACACTAAGTCTGAGGACACAAGAATTAGGGAAAGGTCTGAGCAATCTGATCACTGCCGCAAGCGAGTAGGGGAGGGGGCGCCCGTAATTCACCTCCCAGAATTCCTTCTCTCATCCGGGTAAAGGGACACCCAAGCCCCCAAGTGTTCCCTGCCGGTGGCTCTTTAACGCAGCAAACATTTACCTGGTTTCAGTGTAACAGTCCCGGAACGGAATCCCAGCTCTGCCCAGATCGCGAGAGTTAACTACTCTCTCTAGACCTCAGCTTTCTGTTCCATAAAAATGGAAGAAGTGATTCTTTTCTTACAGAGATTAAAGAAAATAGCATTTTAGAAAAAGTAGCAGAGGTTCTGTCTCATGTTAGGAACTTAATCAATCCAGACACCAGGACTAGATGCCATCACAACGATGTTTTTGAGACTTGGTTACAATGCTCTCATCTACAGCAATTCCAACTTATTCCAGCCAACTCAGCAAAAAGATCCTCTAGTATAAGTTTCCTTTTATTTAAAAGGCCTACGGATAATCAACTCAGGCGACCCTCAGCCACAAAGACTCAGATACACGACAGCCATCTAATTAGGGAACCCATTTATTTTGCAAGTATACTTACTCATATCAACCATTTCCACTCCAATCTCCTAAACTATTTTTTAAGTCTATACCTATCATTAATGACAATACTCAAAACTTACCATCAGATTATTCTAAACAATCGCAGTCAACAACTCATAGAGCAACAATGAAAGTTCCATCATCTGCAAGTAAACTAGGAGTTAACTTTAAAAATGAGAACATTCTCGTTAAGATATCTGGATTCTATTATGCATCCAAGTCTCATTGCCTAATAACAGCAATTATTAGTGAGAAGATAATTAAACTATTCAGTACAAACAAGGGCAAACCATCCGACATCTAACAACTAACATTAAGAACTCTAAAGTGAGTCCCATATTGTTAAACTATCTCAGCGAAGTTGGTTTCTAACTCAACTTTACAGAACACCCCCAACACCAATGAACAGAAATTGGGCCCAATAATCCCAGGGTTTATTCCTTTGTATATAACAACTGAGGAATAACCAATCTCTTGCAAAAATATGCAAATTTCAAAAAAGTACCTGGGACTCAGTTTCTCCATCAGCAAAATGAGAGGAAAGGACGTGCTTTCTAGAGTCCATTTAACAGCCAAATGAAATGGCAGCACCCCGTCCACTTTGAAGCCCCACCTCCCTTTCCCACTCTCCGAGGAAATGTGTTTCCTTTTGTTTTTTACTGAGTGGGTGTGGTGAGGTTCGTAAAATTCGTGTGCTTTCTTCCGTCGCTTCCCCTGCGAGCTCTCGCGCCTTCTTCACAGCCTTCATGCCTTCACACACGACCGCGCTGCCAACCAATGCAGTTCCTTGGGGATCACGATTCCTAGTGCCAGCTGCTTCATCAGTCAGATTTTTTACTGTCAAAAGAACGCATTCTAGCTACTGTAAGCAACTGAGTGGCTCGCACACCAAGAGGGTCAAAGAATCAGGCTCCGTGGCCACGCAGCCAGCCTGACATGGAGACCACCCCGAGAACTGCTTCAGTAGAGGCGTGACAGCTGCGGCTGCTGCACAGCAAGGGCGCCGGGCTGCCCGAAGAGTTGCGCGTCCTTCAGCCAGCCTGGCCCACTGCACGTCACAAGCCTCCCAGTCTCAGCCTTGCCCTGGTGCACGGGGTGAAAGTCACACGTCTGAGGCTAACTACTAGCAAGGGTGGGAAAGCACGTTAGTTTTAGGACTAATGAGGTGGCACATTCTCCCCAAAGATTTCAAAAGGCACGGTGACCAAAACGACAACAAATACTCAGAAGTGATCCCACGCTACCACTTACCTCCTAAGGCCCTTGCCTGTTTTTTCTTGGCTTATTCTGTCCATCGTTCCCTTAAGCTCGGTGTGACGGCTCTCTCTCTCTCCTCACTCTGCAGAGTGGAGTCATTTTCAACTCTACTGCTGTTTCCGGTCCTTCTAGACAACACGCTTATTCTGCTGTTGAAATTTTTTCCCAGACTCTTATACAGAAGAAGGTCTGGCTTTCTTATAGAAACCACCTCTCCCTCCAATTATCAGATATGCTTAGTATATTCTAATTAAATCAATGTTTGTTTCTGGCTGTGTAAATACCATTCATAGCTGAATCATGTTGCATACTATTATTACAGGCCCATTTCTGGGCACCCTGTTTTATCTGGAATAATTGTCTTTTGTTGCTTGATTGGTTTTCTATATACCTAATACTAATTTACTCCCCCAAACTTCCACTAAAAGTAAAAATCTCAACACATCAGATTATCTACCAGTTGTTTATTTCTTGAAGATACTCCTTCGCGTTCTGCACTTGCCACTCTGGGCTGGTTGGTCGACGCCTGCACAGCTATTATCCCAAGATTTCTCTTCACCGTCGCTCTAGGAGTTCCCTTCACCTTCCTTGTTGAATTCCCCATTCCCTGGACCCTGCGGTCTCAGCTAAGCTTTCAGGATTAAGCAAATGGGTCAATGTGCTGAGGATAATGAGAACCAGACTTTCACTGTCAAAGACCAGTTACAAAAAAAGGAGAGTCAGAATGAACCCGCTGGTAATGCATCAAAAATGGTGGCACTGGTGTGAATTTATGGTTTCTAACATATATATATATATATATAGGTACACAGAGGTGCAGAAATAGACTTTAGGGGTGTGTGTGCGTGCGCGCACGCACACACACACAGGTCTTCCTGGTTCTGCTCACTGAGAGGCCTGGAAGCAACGATGCCCTGGCAGCCGTGAGCACCTCTAATGCCCAGACCTTGGTTTCTACAACACTCTTCCTCCACTAAAAGGAATCAGTGCTCCTTAAAGAAAGAGCTGACTCCAGCGTGGGGCAGAGAAAATACAAGATGAATGTGGAATGTTTTGATACACCAGCAAGCACAGAAGTAAATGAACGATGCCGATTTGTCTAAACAACACAAGAGCCAGCTTGAAGGGGCTCCCACTGGACAAATCTGGAATAATCTGAGCATCAAATAAATGATAGTTAAGAATTGCAACATTTTGAATAAAATGGAAAACCATGAATCCACACAGATATAAATAATAAATAAATGACAGAGAATTTATAGAAGCTGCAAACTACTTCCTCACAAAATATTTATTACACATTAAGTATAAAAATAACTTCTCAAATAAGTTTACAGTGGAGAATCCTGGCAGACACCAAAGAAACAAAAATAGTCTCATGTCTGCAACTTATTCTAAAATGGTCCCCCAAAATTTATACATATAGAAAGAAAAGGCAGATAAGCACCCTCCTTGAAAAGAATTTTTAAAAAGCCTTACATGTCTAAAAAATGTCTTTGTCTTCACACTTGACACATACAATTTGACAGAGACCCCTCGATTGGAAGCAATGCTCCCAGAATCTGAGGGCACTACTCCACTGCCACCTAGATGACAGTGTCATCCGGATTCTCAATCCCGTTGTGACTTGATTTGTTCTTTCTGGAAGAGTCTGGGATCAATTTTCTGTTTTAAATTCTCATTGCGATGTACCCATTTGTTTTTCTTTTATTCACTGCGCTGGGCCCTCGGCAGGTCTGTTCCCTCTGGAAATTTATAACTCTTTGGTTCTGGGGAATTTTCAATTATTCACTTAATCACTGTTCTCTCTCGATTTTCTTTTGTCTCTCTAGAACACCTAGTAATTCAGATGTTGAGTCTCCTGAACTTATCTGTTACCTCTGACATATCCTTTTCTGTTGTTTTTGTATTCATCATTAATATTATGCCGTAACTGTTTTAATTCTTTCTCACCTGTGTCTTTCTCTCTCTACACACACGCACAACTACCTAAAAATGCACACGATAATAATGCTTAACTCCTTCAACACACACCTCTTAGGAAGAAGGACATTCTTCTCCATATCCACAGTGCTGCTACTATCCTCAGGTGACATTCATTCATCAGCACTCACTGTGTAGCCCATGCTCACAGTTCCGCGCTTCCTCCTCTCACCTCAAACATTTTCAATCAAGGATCCAGTCAAGGCTCAGGCATTGTCCATTCTCTTTTTCATTCCTATTTGCCTCTACTACTTTTGGAAGATTTCCTGTTTTCTATTGAACATTTTCCCTGCTACCCTATTTTTCAAGAATTATTTCTTGCTTTCTAAATGGTTCCCTATTTTATACCATCCTATTTTTGTCATGAATTTAACATCTTCTTTTTAGTTCTTTAAGCCTTTCGTTTCTGAAGTTTGAACTTTCCTTCTGCAACTTGCTTGCATTTCCCGTTTCTTCGTTCAGTTTCTTTCAGCTGTTGTGTTAGACTGTTAGCACAGCAGCTTTCTTCATGTTTAGGATGACCCTCGACGGTTCGGTCACAGTTGAGGAGGGAGTACTAACTGCAAAGCCGGTGGTAACTGCGTGTGCACAGATTGAGCTTATTAAGAAAGTAGCTCGGCCCACCCGCAGGTGACCAGACAAGGGTCTGTTTCACAAGAGCCACAACAGACTATTTTCTAAAGCTGACCACACTCTCTCCCATCTCACGTGACCTTCTCACAGTGTGACCAACTGGAACTCTTGCCTGCAAGAGGTGAGTGAGGTCTACATTCCCTCCTCCTCCGACCTGAGCAAATGTGTGACTACAGCAGAAATGGTGTGATGGGACTTCTAAGACTAAGACATAAAGAGATGAAACGGAGTCTGCTGATTCCCCTTGGGACACAGACTGTTGGTCAGCGAGCATCACACAAGCGACCCGAGTGCCCTAGCAGCAGCGCACACTGGTCTGCGCAGAGGGACCTCACCGAGCGGCCCCGGGACCACAGGCAGAGAGAAGCCGGGTCGGCCACACTGCCTCACCTGCCCCGTGCTGTGCCGGTTCCACCACCGCGGCCACTGCAGTAGCCAGAGCCAGACTCGCCAGCCAAGCTTCGCACCAAATTCGTAGCCCACGGAAGCCATAAAATTATTCTACGTCATTTAATTTTGGGGGTCACTCTCGGCAAGAAGAATAAGTGGAAGAGATTCTGGCACCTGGAAGGGAGATGCTACAGCAACAAAAACCTCGAACGTGTGGAACTGGCTTTGGGACAGGTGGCAGGTGGAAACAAGTCCCAGGGGAGGCTGCGAAAGCCTGAAGGGCCTCAGCGAGGCGACTGCAGAGGGGCTGAGTGGAAGGAAGAAGACTGTGCCCTGGAGAACCGGCGCCCTTGCCATGCAGTGGCGGGAACCGTGGCACGAACGCGGAAGACCGGAAGTGCGCCTGGCCAACTCTGCGTCTAGCCAGGAGACTTCCGGCAGAAAAGCGACAATGCCACCGGCTTCGCGCCGCCTAGGACAAAACGACAGAAGAAAGAGAAGGGCTGGGGAAAACAAGCTGTTCAACGTACAGAAGTCAGGGCTTGCTGGGATCAAAAACGAAGCCATTTCTCACTCCTGCCTCTCCTGAGCGCGAAATGATTCTCAAAATAAGAAATGGCCACAGGAGAAAAGACCGACTCCAGGTGGGACTGAAAAACTTTTTTTAAAACCTCAGAAAGATCCAAGAAGTTTCCAAAATGGCATCTCGAACAGACCGAGGGGCCCTCTGAAGCCTGCCAGGGCCGCGTCTAACCAGCACGGCTGCCCCGCAGCGGACGCACCGTCGCGGGGGGCGCAGGACTTCCTCACAGATTCGAAAGTATGGCTTTTGTTTAATGGAATGGATTACGAACGGGCACACCCAGAACCTACAAGTTTTTTAAACGAATTGTACCAGTTTGACTGAAAGAGATAAAAACAGTACAAAAGGAAGGCCTTTGTTCCTCCCAAAATGATATGAACACGAAGCAGGCGGAGAAAACTACTTAGCTATAAAAAGCAGCCATTTCTTGGAGAAGATTTTTGCATATCACAGATCTGATATGGGAATAATATCCACAACATATAGAAAGTGCTTAAACTCAACAACAAAAAAAACAACCCAGTTCAAAAATGGGCAAAGGACTTCAACAGACATCTCTCCAGAGAAGAAACAGGCGCACCTCGTTACTGTGCTTCACAGGTGTTGCTTTTTTTTTTTAACAAAAGAAAGGCAAGACTCTCTGCCAGCAAAAAGATGACAGCTCATTGTATTTCCACACTCGTTTTTACTGCAGGGCTCTGGAACCAAACCTGCAAGAGTTCTGAGGTGTGCCTACCTGCAAACGGCTCAGAAGCACAAGAAAAAAGCAGCTCCACTTCACTGATCGTTAGGGAAATGCGAACCAAAACTACAACTAGATATTGCTTCACACCCATTAGGATGAATACCATCCAAAACAAAACAAAACAGGAAAAACGCGTTACTGAGGATGTGAAGAAATTGGAGCCCGTGCGCAATGTTGGTGGGAATGTCAAACGGTATAGTACGGTGCGCCCTAAAAAACGTGAAATAGAATTACCAGATGATCCAGCAATTCCACTCCTGGGTATACACCCAAGAACTGAAGGCAGGGTCTCGAAGAGATATTTGTACACCTATTAGTCACAAGAGCTAAAACATGGAAACAACCTGACTGTCCCCCCACAGAATCGATAAGCGAAATGTGGTGTGTATCTATATAACAAACATTAGCCTTAAAAGAAAAGGAGATTCTGACATGGGCTACCATGTGGATGAACCTTGAGGACATTATGCTAAGTGAAATAAGCAATCACAAAAACACAAATACTCCATCACTTATGAGGTATTTAGAGTAGTCAAAAATCAGAGACAAATTTTTATATATGTATTTAATACCGTTTAAAAAAAACAGCCATTACTTATGGGAAAGGATAACTCAAAAGGCAAAACAAAAGTCTCAGAGTAGAGCCAAACGCCTTAGAAAATCTTTCCCAAGCAACAAAACAGCATCCTAATCAAGGAACTGGCAATGTGTGCCTGGCTGGATTTCAGAAAAGCTACGGACCAGCGACTGTTCCGCCCGTTTTCCCTTTTCTGAACAGATGTGTCTGTTGCAGCTGTCCTAAGCCTGACCCACCATTTTAAGTTGGAAGGAACGTGAGAATGCTTGTCTGAGTTCACATGGGTTCAGATCTAGCACCACACGTGAGGGACCTGAGTTACATGACAAAATCCTGAACTCAGAGTTAAGGTCATACTGGGTAAGAGGGGATATTGGGAGAAGATATGAAGACAACTTGCATGTAACAGGAATGCATGCCAACCAAAGGGGTAAACTGTCCTTCCAACGATGGCCACGACGTCTTCCTACATGTTCTCCTCAAAGTCCGATTTTGATTCAGCTTCTATCAAGAGAGGAATCTATGTCACCTCTCCTTGAAGATGAAGAGACTAGTAACCACAGCAGAAATGATGCTGTGTGACACCTGGAGCTCGGTCATAAAAGGCGATACAACTTACACCTGCCTGGTTCTCTCGGGACCGGCCCATGCGGAGACCACATGAATAAAGAGGTTCTGGCCAGCCCGAGCTGCTCCAGCATCCCTGCTTCTCGGGCTCCGGCCATCACGTGACCACAACCTAGAGAGAAACCCAAGTCAGCCAGAATCTCCCAGTTGACCCCTTCTCAAATCCTGATCACCAGAAACTGTGAGAGATGATAAAATAATTGGTTTTGCTTTAAGGCAATAGTAACGGCAACAATAATGCAACAATAACTGGAATACAGGGTGACAAATGTCAGGAGCTGCACAGACTTTTACATCTGGGCCAGTTTTCTCCCAAAGAAATCTAATCTGCTGCCTCATCTGGTCACAACCGGGCCTGCAAGAATTCTGGGATATTCTGAGGTTCTCGCCATTCAATATGCAAACTTTCACTTAATCTATACACCTTCCCACCCGCCCTCTGATGTCCAGTCCCACCCATCCTTCCCCCTTCAAATCTAATGTCCCTTTGGTTCAACCCCGAAGAATAAACTTGTTCTCTGCTGGAACAGGAAAAGGGCAGTCACTAGGCTGCTGGAGTAAAGCCAGAATCTAGAGATCTAAGGACTTCCTATCCTAGAGCCCTCCAGTTTAGCCCCATCCACACCACACTGAAGCCTTTGGAGATTCCCGCTTCTGCCACTCCTGCCTGCTTCATACCAGTGTCACGACATCCTCTGGTTTCAGCTTTCTTAGTTCTGCCACAGTAATTACTACTTTACCTTAACCTATTTTTTCAGTTTCCAAAACATCAGTGGCATCCCCAGACTGCTGTACCGTGCGTAGTATCCTGTTACCCAAGGCATCAAACTCAATCTTTTAACCTTCCTTCCTGCCAGCCCTATAGTTTGTTCGCATCCTCTCAAATCTAACCTCTTTTCCATTTCTAATGCTTAGGTCAGCCCTCACATTCAAGTTTAGACTATACAATCTTTAAAATGACCTTCCTGACTCCATTTCCCATACTGCAATCTCTCCTATAATGTCTCGATGCTTTTCTGCCCTACTATGCTAGCACACACTAAGAGCACAGCTAATATAACTACTGGTATTACCATTAAGTCAGACCGATACTTTTATAAAGGTTATCTCTTAATCCTGAATATCAACCTTGTGAGATAAATACGATCCTCACTTAACGAAGAAAATAGTTCAACAATTATCTGTAAAACTGAACTGTCCCTCATTTTCTTCTTGCCAAATCATCTCAATAATCCAACCCAGCTCTAAAATCTTATATCCTACAATTCAAAAAGATACTGGAGGCACTACATACAACTTACACTAAATACAGATTTTCAAGATCACAGACACTTGTTAACACTGGCATTTAATTTAACAAAGTACTTTTATTCATTGTTTGATTCCTTCTATTCCTACTTATGCCTTCTCTCAGATCAAGAAACTGAAAGAATATTGGGCCAAGATACGGTCGGGGCAGGAGTGAAAGGAAAGGGGTAGCAAAAACTAAACACACCCAAAGGGAATGGAATAATGACAACTGCACCAACCCCTGTATTAACCACTCTCGTTCCCAAATACTGGACCTTATCAAATCGCCACGGCAGGTCTCCCAAATGTTCCCAACATGAAATCCAGAAACCTAAGGTTCTCTTGATGAACATGCAGATTCAGTGCTGCTCAAATACTCACGTAACTTCTCTACAAAGAGAAGTCTGAGTCACAGCTACACGAGTTCAAAGCTAATAAATGAGGGTACAACCATCTATGTAAAAACACCCTTCATACTCAAACTAACAGACTACCCAAACCCCACAGGAACTGTGCTAGACGCAGGGGGATGAAGCGGACACAAAACATGAACCCTAGAGCAAACAATCTAGTGAGCAAGAAATATTAAACCTTGTGCAAGTTATTTAACCTCTCTATGCCTTGGTTTCCTTACCAGTAAAATGTAGTTAATAGTAAAATGGTTAACTGCTTCCTAAGATTGTCCTGTAATGCACTGATCATAGTGGCTGGCACACAGAAATGCATAAGTATTAGCTATTATTATTAAATAACTACTCAAATAATTCTTTATAATCAGACAAGGAGTTAATAAGAAGTGTGGTAGCCTCTGGGGAACTGTGACTTAGAAGATATAGGTAGGTAGGAGAGCAATTACATTTCACTCTATATCTTTTTGAAATTTAGTTGTTTTATACCAATGACACATTACCTATTAAATATTTTTAATTAAAAAAATTAAAATTTCAACAACATAAGAGACAGGTATTCATTCTCCATGAAGCTTCCTTGGTTAGAAAGTCATTCAGAGTCATAAAGGACCACCTAAAACACCTGTCGTTGTTCTAGAATTTAGTTACTTGTTCTAAGATAGATCAGGTGTTCATATCTAGTCCATACACAGTACTGACCTTTTAAGCCTAAGAGGCCAAGCTTACAGTACATAATCAGTTATCTCAACTAATTTGCTTCTATTCCAAACATTCAATTAATTAAAAACATGCCCAGTCCTTTCCACTATAAAGGGTTTACACAATTTCACAGTTGAATTCCAAACTACTGTTTAGTTACCTTCCCCCACAGAAGGTAAACCATCCAAACATTTTTTAATGAGAAAATTTTATTACATTCCGAGCTAGATCTGCCTAGCAACAAGTTATAAAGTCATGTCATCCTATTTATGTTCCCATGGATACAGCCATGAACAGTACAGTGGCAGCTGTACAAATCAAGAAAAGAATCCCGAGAGAATCATATTTAAAACCTGTATCAAAAACAATACTATAAAGGTAGGAATAACATCTATCTAGCACCAATCCCATTAAAATCCACCTCTCCCGATGAGTCTCAAAGCCGTCCATTAGACTCTCCCTCCTGAAACCTACCCCCCACTCAATATTTCTAAAGACAACTATTAGTAAGGCTTCAAAAACAACCTCTGCATCAGAACTGATAATGACCTCAGGCTATTTGTATGTGCGCTATTCCCAAGACTGGTGCACAGTTCTTTCTAATGAAACAAGTTTGTCAAACTGGCTTGAACACAGGTAGAAACCCATTCTACATTTTATCTGTAAAGTTAAAGGTTTTTATTGCTTTTCTAAACCAACATCTAAAAAATACTGACATCTGAAGTAAAAGAAGTGTATAATTCAAATTGTGAAGAAGACAATTATTTTAAATTTGGATATTTATTTCCAATGTTTAAACACTGTAAGAACTATAAAAAACTAAACTGTGATACACTGAGACTAGAGAAAAGAAAAGGAACATTCCCTTCTGGCAAAGGGCACTCTTCCTTTGTTCAAGTAACTTTTCCCTAAATTGTAAAACTTCTAACAGTGCAAAAAACGAGCAAAACTAAAGAAGATAAATAAAATAAATGATAAAGATGATAAATCAAGATAAATAAAATGATAAATCTGTCTACACAAAATTTAAAACTTTTGAAGAGCCAAACTACACATCAACAAAAAGAACCCCACATTTACAAAACTTATATCAAAGGGCTAATTCCTTTAATATACAAAAAGTTGTTATAAATTAATAAGAAAGTAAAATGGGCAAAAGTCTCAAATAGGCACTATGCAGAAAGAAAAAACAAATGGCTCATAAATATACAGATGCTTAAGTTTATTAAAGGGCTGATAATTACTCTTAAAATCTGAACAAAATGAAAAACAAAACAGCCTTTGCAGAAGGCAATTTGGTAGTTTATACTGAAATTTTGATTCAACTGCGCCACTGCTAGGAATCTACAGAAAAGTGAACCCGCTGAGCAGAGATTATATGGAGACAGACGATCATGCAGAATTCATTACTACAAATATCAGTAACAAAAAAATGTCCATCAATAAGGTCAAATTATGGTTCAATCCATACAAACACTCTACACAATCATGAAGAAATATAGCTGCTTTGGGCCCATTTCTGTATATGTACATATACATTCTAATAAATATATACTGCTTCAGTATTTTTTATGTCAGGAGATTTTAGGAATATACAGAGAGGAAAATTTTTAAGTTTGCACAAGGAAAACCGGGAGAGGGAAGGAGGACTTAGACATTAGAAACGATAGATATACACACAAAAGAAGATATTGCACCAAAAAAAAAAGGAAATATTTAAAAGGCAAGCAATCTGAGAATACGTATTTGCAACAGATGACTAAGTGTTAATAACTCAACCATAAAAACCCTACTCAATGAGAAAAGGACATAGAGACAACTCACAAAGGAATACACAAAAAATGTTCCAACTCTCTGGAAACTGGAAAAATACGCATTAAACAAGGCAATCTTCTGCTTATTAAATTTATCTATTTGTCAAGTGTAAGAGTATACAGCAAAACAGACTGCAGTATACTGCTGGTACACGCCTTCTGGAAAGCAACCTGGCAATATGTCTAAAGAGCTTTAAAATGTTCATACACATGACCCAGTAATTTCACTTTTAGGAATCTATAGAAATAATCCAAGATATAAGAAAGTGTTATAAATACATGGCGAGTCATTACAAATTATTTATAAGAAAAAAAGTTTAAGGCCAAACATTGCCAACAATAAGGAGTTGATACATCTGGTAATCTATTCCACAATCATCCAATCATTAAAAGTTTTGAAGACCACAGAAAATTATTAATGTCATAATAATACTAACAGTGAACTTACATCTTGTCAAGCACTGTCCTAAACACTTTATATGTATTAATTCACTTAACAATCCTGTTGGAAAAATATTAATGACATAAAGCAATGGTTCTTGAGTTGTCTTGAGTCAGAAACCACTCTGAGAATTTTATTAAAACTATGGATCCTGACATTTTCCACCCAAAAAATCCACATATAACATTTTGCAAACAATTTCACAGGGTTTGTAGGTCCCAAGTTAAAAAACCCGATGTTCAGTATGCTTTCAGCAATGTGATGAAATTGCAGCCAGATGTAACCTTTTGCCCAAGGAGGCCGCACCTACGCACCCAGTGGAAGGTGAAGCATAGACGGTGTAGTTGGGAAGGATCTTTGTCCAAGTTACCAAAATGGGGGGTTGAGGAGAATCCAGAGAATTCTGAAGTCAAACCGGAGGTCAAATCCAAGCTTTGACAACAACTGGCTACAGCACATGTCACTCTGGGCACGTGAGTCTTAGTTCTCTCACGAGTAAAACGCCAACGCTCTTCCCAAGACTGCTGTAACGAGCACATATAGAAGGTGATCCTCCCACGTGATTATTTAATAATTTTAAAAGTTAATATGTCAAAGTCATCTCAAAAGTAAATAAAATTGCTAACATTTTCCGACTCTCAATACATCTGAGCCTGTTCGATGAATGCAAATAAAGTTCAACAGTCACTCTGTTTTAGCCACCTCCCTCCTCCCCTTCCCCAGTAGACAAACAGCAGTATCCCAAGGGAGCCTTCCTTACTACAAATGTAACCAGTTAGAGCTCCTGTGTCATTAAAAATGCAACAAAGAACACCTGTGGCAAAGATGTCATAAATCGATAAAATACTTTTATGTGGCATATACTAGCTGAAATCACTGTTGGGGCACCCTCGGGCCCTGGATGGATGGCAGAAAGTAGAGCTTTGTCTGACTACAGTCGCAAGAGCAAGTTGTTCAGCCAAAAGGATCTCCAAACTATTCAAATCTGCAGAGACTTGTTTTGGAGAGGTTTGTTGGCCAGGATGGCCAACAAGGATGGCCAACAGAGGACTGTGGCCAGGATGCATACAGAGGCTGTGACACCGCGTGCAAGCGAGGGGTTTCCAATGACACCTCCTCCATTCCCACCCCAGCAAATACAGCAGGGCCTCAGGCAGGCCCTCCGCAGAAGCTGCTTTCTCTCTCCCCCTGAGCAGCTTCAGCGAAGGCCACCTGGACCTGCACCCTGCACGCCTGAAGCAAGACCACATGCAGGAGCACATGCATGTAGGTGTGAGACGTTCTAGAGGCACCTCACATCGAAATGGATCTTAAAGGTCATCTACCTGCCAATACACAGAAAGACACGATGTTTAATTTTAGAATTTTCTTTTACGGTTAACTTTTCTATTAAGAACAAATTCCATTTTGGATTACAAACTAACTTCCCTTCAAAGTACAGAGTAAAAAAAAAAAAAATCTACCCCATAAAGTTTTCTGGATCCCACCTGGCCCCAGGTCACAAAGGAACTGTGAAAGCCCTTACTACAGCTCTCCAACCATCTTGTGGGTCCCTGTACCAACCTTCTGTAAGATTAGAAGAGAACTTGAGAGCTGGAAGAGCCTCTGAGATCATCTGATTAACTGCAGAATGGAGCTGTCTTAGGAGATTAGGTTCCAAGTTATCGCATAAGTGAAAATGGCATGGTCAAAATCAACTTTGAAAAATATCTCACAAAAACTCCCCACTGGGACGTGGCTCCAGTGTCACAGGGAGCACGTCTGCTTTACACACAGAAGGTCCTGGGTTCGCGCCCCAGTGGAACCACAGTCCATGGTCTACGGTCATGCCACCCTGAACAAGCCCGATGTCTGATCTCGGAAGCTAAGCATGGTCGGGCCTGGTTAGTACTTGGATGGAGACAGCACCTAGGAAGACCAGGTGCTGTAGGCATAAAAAAAAAAAAAAAAATTCCCCACTGGAGACAAACAAAATCATCTCAGTAAACTCAATGCCAGTTTTCCCCTCCACCATTAAAATGAAGAGCTCCTTCTGTAGTCACTGAGCTCTCAGATTCAACTTGCTGCCTTGGGTTTAGAAGTCATGTTCAATTTAAAGCCTGAGAACCATACTTAACACAGTCATATGTTCACAGAGACAATCACAAGGAAAGAGTCAAGGTTCTTGCTTCCTCCAGGGCACAAGCAGGACACCTCCAGTTCAGTCCTAGAGAATTCCAGTTTACACCCGTTGATCTGGCATGATTTTTAATAGGTTCCTCCCGTTCACTCTCAAACACAGTCTGGACTAGTCTATCAACGACCCCACTCCCACGCCCTAGGCAGTCAACCCTCGCAAGCAATCTGGGCCGGCCCACAACTCACGTTATCGAATGAAATGCAACAGAAGTGACGATGTCCCAGTTCTGGGCCTACATTTCAAAAGGACTAGCAATTTCTGCTTCCTCCTTGGCATGCCTGCTTTGGGGGGACCTGAGCCACTGTGTAAGAAATCTGACTACCGCACTGAAGATCCTCCCCAACTGGACAAAGAACCGGCCCTGAGACTACATGGAGAAGACACAGGTCCGGCTGTCCCAGCAGCTCAGTGAGGCCACCGATGACACCGACCCCAGCCAGCCCCAGACGGCAACCACATGAGACGCTCCAAGCAAGCCCAGCAGGCAAGGCCAGCAGAACGGCTACCCCGCTGAGCAAGAAGCAGGAAATAATAGTTGTTAGTTTCAGCCATAAAATGTGAGCGGTCTGTTACACTGTCCCTGCGGCAGACAAGGGGACTCCTGTAATGCTTCATGGAATAGTCCACACGCAGGTGGAGCGGACAGATTACTTCAGCCAAAAAGGACAAGATCCTTTGTAATGGCAGTAACCGCCATCCTTCGAATCTCCTGGACGAGGCTCAGACCTTGGACACAGAAAGCTACCAGAGGCCTGACCCGGGGAGGTCTGGGAAGGTGCAAGCCGAGAAAGGCCTGAGGTTTAGTCATTGCTCCAGCCTTGGGGAGGATTCTCAGCTCTGAGCGGATGCTCTGTGCTGAGCATATGCTAAGCAGACACTTAAACAGCCTGCCCAAGCCTCCGAAGTTCCTGCATGATGCAAAACAAGGTGACATCTCTATATCTAGGAAGTGGCATATAATGTAAAAATAGTCAAGAACACAGGATCTAGATCAAGTTACTCCAAGCTGGGTTCTACCACTTACCAACTGAGACCTCAGGCAAGTTGTTTAAGCTCTCTAAATCTCAGTTTTATCATCTGTACCATGGAGATGATACCACTTATGTTGTAGGATTGTTATAAAGATTAAATAAGATCGTCTTTGTAAAGCTCTTTCAGCACACTGCTGCTGCTCTCTCTCTCTCACACACACACACACACACACACACACACACGTAAAGCTAGCGGGAAAGGAGGTGAGAGGGCTGGCAAGGTGCCCCAAGAATTACGTCAGCTCATCCAGAGGTAAGACTATAAAAGGTGTGTCTATAAAAGGCATATAAAAGGCATCTGTAAGCCAATAAATGCGTTCATTGTTGAGAATTGCATGCTAGAAACCTATATTTTGTCAACTTCATGGGAAGTCAACTCCATGTTTTTAAAATAATCAGAAAGTTGTTACTGAGACACAAACTGGCACCAGGCACAAGTGCAGAAGCTGGGGTATAAAAGGCTCCAAGACTGAAATGCCTCACTTCACAGAGCTTACCTTCTAGTTGGAGGAGTCACACGATAAACGAGATAAATAAGGAAGTATGTTGGATAATGATAAGAGTGAATGAGAAAAAAAATTAAGCAAGCAAGGAAGGGGAACAGGAAGCACCAAGGATGCAGCTGAAATTTTTAGACAGACTGACCAGGAAAAGCCTCACTGAGAATGTGACATTTCAACACAGAGAAAAAGAGCCATATGGATTAAGGGTGAAGGGAAAGGCAGAGGAGCAAAGAAAAAGCGCTGCAGGCAGAAGAAAAATTAAGGCAAAGACCCTAAAACAGAAGCATGTCTCACAATGGTCAAGAAATAGCAAGGAGGCCCCTGCAAATGGAGCGGAGGAAAAGAGAAAGTAGCTGGAGCTGAGGCCAGGGGTGACAGCGACCAGAAGAAAGGGTCTTGTGGTAAATTTTATATGTCAACTTAACCAGGCCACAGGGTGCCCAGACACTGGTCGAACGTTATTCTGAGCGCATCTGTGAGGACGGTTTTGGATGAGATCAACATCTGAATTGAGAGACTAAGTAAACTGCCCTACATAATGTGGGTGGGCCTTGTCTGAGCAGTTGAAGGTCTGAATTGCACGAAAAGGCTAAGTAAGAGGGAACTTCTCCAGTCCAACTGCTTGCGCTCGAACAATGGATCTCCTTGTTCTCAGGCCTCTGGACTTGGACTAGAACTTACACCATCACCTCTCTGCATCTCTAGCTTTCTAACTGCAGATCTTGGATCTTCTCAGCCTCCACGGTCACATAAACCCGTGTGTGTGTGTGTGTGTATGTGTGTGTGTGTGTGTGTGTGTGTGTGTGTGTGTGTGTGTGTGTGTATACATATATATATGTATATATATATACACACACATATATATATGTGTATATATATATATATATATATACACGTATATATATATATATATTGGATCTATTTCTCTGGAGAACCCTGAGATCAAAGAGTAGTGATCTACTGGGTCTTGGGATGAATAGTTCAAATAAGGTAAGGAGTGCAAGCTGACCACTGGATTTAGCAATACGGAGGTCACTGGTGACTTTATGAGAAATTTTGGAGGAGCAGTGGTAGCAAAAGCCTGAGCGAATGTGTTCAAGAGAGAACAGGAGAAAAGAAATGGAAAACAGAGTATAGACAATTATCAAGAGGAATCTTTTTAAAATAAAGGAGAAATAGCATGTTTATATGCTGTTGAGACTACAACAGAGAAATCTGATGACGCAAATAAAGGATGAGTAAGTGATGTCTCTGAGTAGATACAGGCAACAGGGTCTAATGTACATGCAAAAGAGCTGGCCTTACCTAGGAGCATAAACAGTCAGAGAAGATAAGGCAGAGGATCAGGCACCGGTATGGGACGGTGGCCCGCACGGCAGTAGGAGCCTGTGGAAGTTTTCTTCCAATTGTTTCCATTTTTTCCCCCCAGTGAAATAAAGAAAGGATAGAGAAAGAAGAATTGAATGTTTAAAGTGAGATATTTAAATGTGATTTAGGTGAATAACTGCAGCAATAAAACAGAATGTGCCCTATAATGGGCCTGCCTGATTGTGGTGATCATGACTTTAAAGTGAGACTAGTCAGTATGATTTCTCCAGCCACCTTCGGCTGTGAAAATGCAGGCGAAGAATAAGCAAAAGGCTGGATTAAACATGCCGTGACAGATGCCGTCCGCACGCCTTCCCCCAAATTCACCCAGACCTGCCTGCTGCTCTACTTCCCAGGCCTAGCCAAAGCTCATGAGCTTCGAAAGCCCCAGCCCACTACATGTGTTGTGTCTCCTCTCCTAGTATCATCAGCTGTCTCTGCCTCCCCCGGGGGGTAAAAGCTGGACTTTGGCGGCCTTCACTGTGGCCACTGTGAAGCCACAGCAGCCCCAATGCTCAAATTCGGCTGCCTCTCCAGCAGCTGCCTGGAGAGCCCAAGTAAGAAACTCGAAAGCACAGAATATTCTAGACTCTGTGGGGCAACTTTGACCACTAAGAGACAAGAGATGGGAAAGAGCCTGAACTGTCCTCTCCACATACCTGCCCTCCCGGGAGTGTTCTGAGAGGCGTCATGATTCTCTAGAGACTTCCAGCATGACCTAGCAACCAGCTCGGGTTCTTGTGAGGCTGTGGCCAGCTTGATAGCATACCACTTTGTATTTCTTTTCTCTCCGTCTCTGCCTCACTTTCGTTTTCACCCCTCGTTCTAACTTCAAGTATCAGCACATAAGCTTTAGCTTTTCCGGGTGAATCCAAGCTAAGACGAGTTGTGGCTCACCCAAGATCGTAGATAAAATGAGAGAAAACAAGGAAGTAGGAGTAAGGATGTGTCCTAATGACAATGTGATGGGATTAAAGCGAACAGACGCAAGAGAATGATCAGGGAAAAGAGGTGGGAGAATCAATGAACTGAGAGTCAGGATGGGGCTGAAGGCTGCGGGCAACAGGATGGTAGAAAGCTCAGGAAGAGGCGGGAAAAGTGTGAGGCCTGAAACTGAAATGGCAGAGGAGTCCCAGATAATGGCAACTCAAGGGAAGGGGTGGCAAAGATGGAGCGGAGAACAGAAAACCTGGCAGAGAGGCCAAGGAACTAAACAAGCCAAGGTATTTGAAGAATCAGGGTCACCGTGATTTCACTGTTGGGCCATTTCAGTTGCTCTGGGATGAATTATCTTAAAGGATACCGAAATGACAGAAGACTACAAACGCTGCTGTACTGAGTGACAAAGAGAGAAGCTACTTCTAGTAACAGACTCACTTGGATCCCTCCCATTGAGGACAATGAGAGAAAACTGAACTAAACATTAAAAACATCTGCTTGAAGGAATCAGCGGACTAACAACGCAGGGGCCAGAATGCAGGAGAGACTGAAGCTTAGGAAGGAAAGTCCAGTTACCGAGGTCACTTTCCCCAAAAGACATTTGCCAATTCTAGAAGGGACCATTAAGAGGCTGAGCGACTGAGTAATACATCTGACAGGTTCTTGGAGCTAGAGCAATGGACACTGGACTCCAAGCACTGCCGTCAGGAAGGGGAGGAAAAGACAGCGGTCAGTGACTGCCTTTTTCTTTGGGTTGGGATTCCTAAAGGCTATACCCTAGGAGTTAAGGATGACACTGAAGTAAACAGACCCTCAAAAGGACTGCAGTTCAGCTCTGAACCACTTCAACTGGGTCATCTGCAACTGGATTAAGGTGACTCTAGACTGCTGGTATAAATAAATCTTCTCCAGAAGAAAATATTATCCTAGGCCTCAAATTCTTTTTTTATAAACAATTTTGCAAGTTGCAAGCTTGAGATAAAACACACAATCAAGAATAAACAGGCACATGAGGAAATAATACAACATCAACAAAAGACAGAAGACATATAAAACAGAAGTATTCCATATATTAGAGACACCACATTTAAAAATAACTTACTTACAATGTTCCCAGAGATAAAAGTCAAGATTTAGAATTTTAGCAAAGAACTAGAAACTATAAAAGAACCAAAAAGAAGTTGTATAAGAAAAAGACTATACAACTGAAACTAAGAACTCAATGGATGAATTAAAAAACAGACACAGGCAAAACGAGAAAGACAAGTGAGAATAAAATATCTCAGATAAAGCCCGGAGATATTAAAATTTGGAAAACACAGATCAGAGGTTAAGAGGCAGATACAAAACAAATATGAAACTGAAATTCCAGAAAGAAAGGAGAAAGACAATGGATCAGAAGCAATAACTGAATAGCTGGGAACTTCCTAAAGTTAATGAAAGACAGCAAGCCACAGGTTCAAGAAGCCCTAATGATCCTAAACAGAGTAAGCCTAAAAAAAAATTTTTTTCATGCCTAGGGACATCACGACAAAATGGCTAAAACAAAGACAAAAGGTTTTAAAACAACCTGAGGGAAGAAGGCAGATTATCATTATATTGACAGTTAATCTGCTAAAAAAGCCAAAGCGCAATTAAATATTTCTGAACTGCTGAAAGAATTCTATATCTAATAAAAATTACTTTCAAGGATGACCTAAAATAAAAACATTTTCAGACAGACTCATCACTAGCAGACCTACACTAAAGAAAATATCAAAGGGTACTCTTCATGCAGAAGAAAACTAAACCCAAACATAAGCTCACATGGTATACAAAGGAATAGTGAGTGACAGAAAGGGTGACTATGTGAATAAATCTAAACAAAATAATCATAAAATGATAGTGTGTTATAGGAATTAAAATATGTAAGACTTAAAATATAAAACAGCAAAGCTACAAAGGGAGCACAAGGAGGTAAATGGAGCTGAGTGTTCTACGGCCCTTGCATTGCCCTTAAGAGGGTAGAAGCACCCAGTTCACATCAGATTGATAAATCAAGGTGTAAACTGTAATTTCTAGGGGAGAGGATTCTAGGAAGACAGCGGAGTAGAAAGTACCAAGAATCTGTCTCCCCGCCTAGACAGCAATACACTTATAGAATCTGTCCAATGTAGCTATTTTGGAACTCTGGAGTCTACTGGAGGCTTAAAACTTCCAGAGAAAGGCTTAAATGGTAAATTGGTTAATTTTGGTCAACTTCAGCTCTGGCACAGTAGCAGCCTCCCATCCTCCACCTGCGGCCATGGGGCAGGTGGCTGTGCATCAGTTCCTAAAGCAGCCTGCTTGCAGGAGCTGGAGTGGGCACAAAGGGCCCTGTCCTCCAAACACTGGGAATCTGCGCTCTGATCGCTGGCTGCTGCTTCTGATCATGGAGGTGCAGACCAGAGGCGGTGGCCATTACTGTTTCACCTCCCTCCCTGTAGCAAGCCTCTCCTCCTCCAGCTGCAGTGACTTCCAGGGTAATTTAACAGACTTGCACCCTTCCCCCACTTTACTTTCCCCTTTTCTCCCTTTCTGAAGACAGACATGGATGACTAGGCCATTCAAAAGTAATTGCACATACAAAGAAAACTAGAAAGTGACTGCGCGTGCCCACGGAAAAGATCACACTCAGTAAAAAATCTGAGAAGACTTTAAATTAACACCTGAGGGTGACCTTTGGCACAGAGAGAGCCTGCAACAATTAGAAAAACAAAAATAGCAAACCTTCAAAAATGAGAAAGAAATCTGATTTCCACATTATTAAATTCAAATGTACAATATTCAACAGCAACAACAAAAAATCATAGTATACAAAGAAACAAAGTATGGCCCATTCAAAGAAAAAACAATTTCAACAGAAACTATCCCTTTAAAAGAACTGATGGCAGATCTACTTAGATAAAGACGTTAAAATAATGGTCTTAAAGACGCTCAAAGAATTAAAAGAAAATGTTGAGAAAGTCAAGAAGATAATGTATGAACAAAATGGAAACAGCAATAGAAAGAAAACCTAAAAAGAAACCAAAAAGAAATTCTGGAGCTGAAGGTGCAATAACTGAAATGCATCATTCACTAGAAGGATTCAAAAGCAGATTTGCGCAGGCAGAAGAAAGAACCAGAAATTTGAAGACAAGACAACGGAAATTATAGTGTCTTAGGAATGGAAAGTAAAAAGATCGAAGAAGAATGAACACAATGCAAGAGGCCTGTGGGATACCGTCGAACAGACCAACATACAGATTGTGCGTATCCCAGAAGAAGAGGAGAGAGAGAAAGGGGCAGAGAGAATATCTGAAGAAATAATGATGGAACATGTCCCAAATTGGATAAAATACATGAATATAAACATCCAAAAAGATCAACAAACTCCAAGAGGAATCAGAGATCCACATCGAGACACAATATAATCAAACTTTCCAAAGTCAAAGAGAAAATACTGAAAGCAGCAAGAGAGAGCTCATCACGTACAAAGGAGCCTCAATAAGATTATAAGCAGATTTCTCATCAGAAAGTTTGGAGGAAGGCAGTGGGCCAACATATTCAAAGTGCTAAAAGAAAAAACCGTCAACTAGGAATCCTATATCTAGCAAAACTTTCCTGCAAACAGCTCTAAAAAGGAAGCAAATAAATCACATGCTACAACATGAATGAATCTTGAGGACTTTATGCCAAATGAATATGCCAGTCACAAAAAACAAATACTGTATGATTCCACATATATGAAATACTTAGAATACCTAAAATCACAGAGACAGAAAGTAGAGTGGTGATTGTCAGGAGCTGGAAGCAGGAGGGAATAGAGTTCTTGTTTCATGGGTATAGAGCCTCAGTTTCACAAGATGAAGAGAGTTATGGAGATGGATGGTATAATAGTTAAACAGCACTGTGAATGTGTTTAATATCCCTAAACTGTACACATAAAAATGGTTACAGATGGTAAATTTTTTTTGGTTTTGCCCGTAGCGTTTTTTATTGTGGTAAAATACACATTATGTGCATTTTACCACAATAAAAAACGCTACGGGCAAAACCAAAAAAAAATTTGTAACTTCTAGGATAACCATTAAGAGAATAGTATTTTTAAAAACAGCATATAACTGTACCAAGCTAAGGAGAGAAGGTAGAGTAATAATAAACATTAAATCAATGTGAAGGTCAAAGGAATAAAAAAAGAAACAGAACAGGTGGATCAAATAAATAGAAAGCTTTGAGTCAGTGGACCTACATATAAATATATCGGTAAATACTTACATGATACTGTAAATGGAACTAAATGCCTTAGGTAAAAACAAAGATTTGCTTTTAAGATTTGGATAAAAACCTGTTTACACATACCTAAAACCTCGGAATAAAGAAAGGTTGAAAGCACAATGAAAAAAGACACTGTGCAAACAGTAACGGAAAGAAACTGTATCAACATTAGACAAAGTAGGCATTAATGCAAGAAGCAGTATCAGAGATAAAGAAGAACACTCCTACTGGCAAAGGCTCCACTCCTCCCCAGCGAGCTCTGGAAAGGCAGGTCACAGGAGTGAGTAATCTGCTGACAACATATTCATGGTGAGGTGATTTTAGGGAATGGAAAAGAATGGTACAGAAGTGGCAATAAAGAACAAGGAGACCCAGCAATTCCACTTCTGGGTATTTATCCAAAGAAATCCAAAACACTTATTCAAAGAGATCTATGCACCCCTGTGTTCGCTGCACATTATTTACAGTAGCCAAGACATGGAAGCAACCTAAGTGCCCATCAACAGACAAATGGATAAAGAAGATGTGATATACATATATACGATGGCATATTAACTCAGCAATAGAGTGAAATATTAACATTTGCAACAACATGAATGGACCTAGAGGGTATTATGCTAAGTGAAATAAATCAGAGAAAGATAAATACCATAAAATTTCACTTATATGTGGAAACTGAAGAACAAAATAAGTGAACAAAACAGAAACAGATTCACAGATACAGACAACAAACTGATGGTTGCCAGATGGGAGGGGGATTGAGAGGCTGGGTGAAGAGATTAAGAAATACAAATTGGTAATTACAAAATAGATACAAGGATGTAAAGTACGACATAGGGAATATAGTCAATACTATTGTAATAACTGTGTAGGTGCCAGGTGGGTACTAGACCTGTCAGGTGAGCACTTTGTAAATTATAAAAATGTCTAACCACTATGCTGTACACCTGAAACTCATATAATACTGAATGTCGACTGGAACTGACAACCCACTTCTAGGCCCATGTGAAATCACGGATGGGTGGCCCTGGACCATAATCATGGCTGACTGCTAAATTCTGAGAATCAAAACTTTGGTTCAGCATATAAATTTGACAGATGTCTTGATTTGAATTTTATGTCTATGAAAAATACATACATTTAATTTTGCTATAAATATCACCACTAATTATATGTAATATTTCCTCAAGGAAAAGTAAAAAACCAAACGAGGATATGAGGAATGATATGACATGAGGAATGCGGGGCAAAAAGCAAGTCCCACCTGAAGGGAACGCAAGGAAAACAGTGCAATCGGAAGACAAGGAATTTTCAGTCAGAACGAGGGCGTAGGGAAACTCACAAAAGAAACAGGATTGGGGGATTCTGCTGATGTACCTCGAGTTTCAAAAGGCTCAGTGTGATGGTTTCAAGAGAAGGTCCAGGGTGGGCTCAAAAAAATAAATTAAAAAAAAGACTCTTATTAGAGATTAGAGTCTACAGGATAGGGGATGACTATTTACTAAAAAAAAAGCACACAATGAGATGGAACAGGGATGGCAGACAGTGACAGCAGCTGGGAGTGACAAGGGAAAGGCGAGTGGGATGTGGGTCTTGCCAGGAACTCCTGAAGTCCTGGGGCTCCCATTTAACTTCCGCTGAGGCCTCTGGGCTGACAGAACAGCGGTCTCGCCCTACGCACGGGAGCATGTTCTTCGTCTCTGCTGAAAAAGGCTGCGAGTTTGAACCAGGACGTTAAAGAGCCAGTGAACCTGTGGTAGCTGCAGAAGGAGAGTGAGTCTCAGAGAAGTTGAGCCCGTTTCACAGCCCTCCCCCAAGCCCACCTCTAGGATCCCCAATTGCCCGAGCCCCAAAGGTTTTTACATTGTTTTTAAGAACGTTAAACACAATTATTCTAATAAAAGAAATGTTATTTTTGTGGATGGTAGTAAAGGGTGGGACAATTTACCAGTTCCGTGCCTTCATATTTTATTCACTTATTTATTCAAGAGATTTTAGCCGACTATGTGCTAAATGGTGTTCTGGACTCTTGGGACACAGCAGTAAATACCGACCCGTGACTTTCTGGAGTTTATAACTAAGAACACACATTAAACAAATATGTACATTTGTAGTATGTTGGCAGGTACTACGAAAATAAGACAGTAAAGCAGGAAAAGGAGCGCAATGGAGGTTTTCGCTTTAAATAGGATGGTTCAAATATCCCCTATGAATTCTTCTTGCCCCAAATAAATTTAATCAGAAATCGATCAATCCTCTAAATCCACCTACCAGTTTACAGAAAATATAAAGCACAGATGAACATGTTAAAAAGAGCACGGGGCATGCAATCAGCAAACCCAGAATGAGGAAAACTCACCACACAATCCAGTGGTTGTCTACAGCTAAATTATAAGGAAAACAGAAAGACGGGAAAATTTATATATTAAAACTCATTGTAAAACAAACAAACAAACAAACTCACTGTGTGCGCTTTTGCTCAAGATGGAGTAAGAGAGACCAGATTTATGCTGCCTCCATCTTGAAAAATTAAAAAATTTAAAAACGAAATAAAACAATGGTCTTCCAGACAATAGACATCAAGCAACAAAGGTCAGTGATCCTCGAAAGATGGGAAAGATGAGCCCTACAACTGTCCCAACTTACTGATGTAAGAGAACTTCCAAGCCATGGAGCCAGGAGAGTGAAGTGAATGGTTAATCATATAAAAAATGCTCAATATCATTTGCCAGTAGGCAAGTATAAGTTAAAAACTACAATGAGATACACATATCAGAATGTCTGAAATGAAGAGGACTGACCACACCAGGTGTTAGCAAGGTTGTGGAGCAATTCTTATACACTGCTGATAAAGTAAAATCTGGAAAAGTTTGCGGTTTCTGAAAACAATTAGCACACAACCACTGTATGATTCCGCTCCTGAGGATTTACCCTAGAGAAAAGAAAATATACGTTCACGTGAAGACTTGTAGAATATTCACAAAAGCTTTATTTGTCAAAGCCAAATAAAGACAACAGAAATAACTCAAATGGCCATCAAGAAGTAAATGAATTAAAAAATTCTGGTGTATCCATACAATGTAATGCTACTCAGCAATAAAGAGGAATAATCAATAAAAAAGCCACACAAAATAGTACATAATTTAAGATTCCATTTATACAAAACTCTAGAAGATGCAAACTAGCCTATAGTGAGAGAAGCAGGTCAGTGGCTGCTCAGGAGTGGAGGGGCAGACAGCAGGGATCACAAAGGGAACTTGTTGGGGGGAATGGATCCCTTCGGTATCTGGATTGTGGTGATAATCTCACAGGTGTATACATGTCAAAACTAATCAAACTACAGACTTTAAATATGACAGTTTATTAAATGTCAATTATACCTCGATAAAGCTTTTTTTTTTTAATGCAACAAGTAGATGTTTGAATCCTGATCTGAACAAATTGTTTAAAAATAGTTGACTGAAAATTTAATTATATTAGGGAGTAAGTATTAATTTTATTTAAATGTGATTTCTGTAAAGATTTTTTTGTTAGTGTTGTTTTTTATATTTAAAGACTACTCTTTTAGAGCAGTTTTAGGTTTACAGCAAAATTAAGAGGCAAGCAGAGAGATTTCTCATATATCCCCTACCCCCCCGACATGAACAGCCTCCCTATCAACACCACCAGAAGGGGACATTTGTTACAACTGACGAACCTACACTGACATGTCATGATCACACAAAGTCCGTACTGTACCACAGGGTTACTTTTGGTGGGGTGCACTCTCTGGGTTTGAACATATAATGATGCGCATCCGTCATTACGGTATCACACTGAGTATATCCACTGCCCTAGAAATCCTCTATGCTCCACCTAGGCACCCCTCCCTCCCGCTCCAACCCCGGCAACCATGACACCTTTGCAGTCTACACAGTTTTACCTTTTCCGGAATGTCATACAGTTGGAAACATACAGCATATAGCTAGATTTTAAGTATATTTTAGAGATAAGACACTTACGGATGGATCGGTAGGTCAAGATAGGCCTCACTGAGAAGGTAACATCTGAGCAAAGACTTGAAAGAAGTGAAGGAGATAAAGTCAGAGACGTAATCCAAGAGCAGACTGAGCAGGTCTTACAAGGCCACTGTGAGGTCTTTTGCTTTTACATGAGTGACGTGCAGCCACCGCGAGGTTTTGAGCAGCAGAGAAACATACTGACTTACATCTTAACACACAGAAGCAGGATTTACTAGAAGTCTCCTGCAGTCATCTGAGTTACGGATGATGGTGGCTTACAGGAAGACACCTATAGGAGTAGAGACAATGAAGTAATTCCATTCTCCAAGCGAGGAGAAATGGGCTGTAGAAAGGGATACGAAAATGACACAGGCAGTGCCCGCCCTCAACAGGCAGTGAAGACAAAGCTAATAATTACTAAAAAAGAGAGGAGTGGCTATGAGAGAGAGGCAACGAGGTACAGGAGGAAAACAGACGAGGTGAACCCAACTTAGAGGAGACACGTGAGAAGAGTCCATGATAATTCTCAGTAAATGTTGCCTGAATTACATGCAGGTCTCTCACTTAATCTCAAGCTCGTATATCCCATTTCAGTGAATGGCACCATTGATCACCACGTCAGCTAAACCAGAAATCCAGGAGCTACTGTGGCCTTCCAGGAGTCCTCCTGCCCCGCAGCCAATCTGTCACAAAAGTCTGTCTGTTCCAACTGAAGACCTTTCCAACCGATCCTCGTTTCCCTCCTGCATGACCCTTCTCACAGCAACCCCTCACCAGAACTGGATTCCGTGAGGCCTGGGATGTCCAGCGTGTTCACAGTGCCTAGAACAGTGTCTGGCACACACCACATGCATATTTAAAAGTTTCTGAATGAATGAGTGGTCTTGCCTATCTTCCCGAACCCTCCTCAACACAACAATCAATGATCTTTCCAAACTGTCATTCCATTCACAGCGCCCTCTGGCTTACAATTCTCCAGTGTTACTCACTAAAGAACGATCACTCTCCTAAGTGGAGCAGTGTGGTTTTAAAATGCATGGTCAATACAGCATGTATAATTTCATTAAAATGTGACACTATTGCTTTCATAGTACAAACATTAGGGAAGTTGTGCTATTTTTATGCATATCAGAAACATGAGTCTTTATGGTTGTTAAAAATTATTTAAGCAATATTTAAAATAAATCCCAAATGGGAAGCGACTGCTAATAAGTACAAGACTCCTTTTGGGGTAATAAATATGAAATCAGATCATGGTAATGGTTGCACGATTCCAAATAATACTAAAAACCACCAAACTGTACACAGAAGAATAAATTTTATGGTATGATTATATCTTAAAAAAGCTATTATTTAAAAAGAAAAAAATCAATTCCTTAGCTTGGCTGGCACACAAGGCCCTTGTGACTGGGTCCATACAGACCGCCACAGCCTCAGCCTCCTCTGCTGCGGCGATGACCTCCCCATGCTTCAACTGTATCACACTAAGAAAGTCAAGCCCTCACTATCCACAAGATCTAAATAAATGGCTCCCTCAGCCTGGAGTATTTTTCCTTCATCTGCCCTTCAAGATTCACCCACTTAAGAGGCACTTCTGGAAAGCCATGCCCTCCACACCCAGTTTCAGCCACCTCACCTCATCACACCCAGCCCCCAGGATTTCAGAGCAAAGACATACCTCTACCACATGGCATTTATCACGCCAGACTAGGCATTTTATGACCACGGAAAACAGTTAACTATCCAATACATAATTAAGTCTAATATATATAAAACTTTACTTTCTGTAATGTATAAATGTCAATTAAAAGAATATTTACCAAACTCTGACTAAAACATTTTTAATTAAGCAAGTATGGTAAAAAACTTACAATTATTAAATGTGGTGTATGGACATATAGGGTTCATTAGTATTCTATTCTTTCTCTATGTTCAAGTTTTCCATAAGCAAAAATGCAAATTTCATGACGTTTAAGAAAACTACAAGTCTAATATCCTATGACAGAAAAGTTCGTGTTCTTAGACCACCAGAAGTAGAAGCAGTCCACCACTTTCTCACATAATGAGTTCCTAAAACAGGTAAAAGGCATGTGTAAAAGATAATAGACATGTCTTAAGGGGAATTATATTCCTGGAGAGCTAAAAACTAAAAAACAAAACAAAACAAAACAAACAAACAAAAACACTTAATTATATCTCATCTTACTTTTCCAGAGTATAATTCCAATTTCACAATGTTCTTAAACTGGTTTTTTCCTTCACAATTAAACAGTCAACCAAGGAATATGTAGTAGGGGTAAAAGTTTCACGCTTTTAGAATGCCTAATTATCATTAGCTTTGTCTCAACTGCATTAAAGTTTGTAGAATCTACACTTCAAAACCACAGGTATATCAACACTTTCACTCTGTCATTGCTACTTGCTCTTAATAAGGCAGAAAGTGTGGTTTTAAAATTTTTTTACAGCAATAAAACTTAACATGCAAAACTAAATAAACGCTCAGCTACTCTAGCCGACACCCTGCTCTACAGCAGGGGAAGGGGCCTGCATCCTCACCCCCAACCTATGCTGCGCCAACAGAGCTGTGCGAAAACGGGCAACGCCATGGAAACTGACCTGCTGCCAGCGAGCAGAACACAGACACCCAACGACAGTTCACCAGCTAATGTAGAAAAATCTTAATTCCGTTTAGGAGTATCAATACATGGCATATGAAAGCGCCAGATGTTTAAAAATCAAAAAGGCGTCCAGCTGAAAATGACTAGGAAACAATAAAAATTCTATAAGAAGTGCTTCGAAAGGAATACGCACATACTCAAACACACACACAAATGCTCATCTTACTACATCCCAGCAAGATGGAGGTCCAAACAGTCCAAGAAGGAGATATTTCTAAATTATACTTTCCTCAGAGGTTACTTTTTTAAATTCTGGGCTAGAATCATCAGATATCAATGAGCAGGGTAGATCAGACTGAGCGCTTTATCACAAATACTGAAATGAATAGTGGCTTCATAAACAACATAAAATTTGGTATTCTAGTTTCTAAAAGCATTATTATTCGATTTACAGAATGTTTCCATGAACATAAAACCCACATTTAAAAGTTTAAGAGCCATAACAACTTCAAGAAGAAGCCGAATAGATTAGCGGTAAAAGAAAACATATAAAAACGTGTTTTCTAACAAAAAGGAAATATAACCAATTCCTCTACATTCCTTTTTTTTTTAAATCTAGACTTCTGCTTCTATCCGAAGTGGAGTGACATGAACCGGACTTACCCTACAGTGGCTTGGACAACTAAAAACCTGATGGAGCAACAGTTTTGAAGACACTGGAAACCAAGTAACAAAGTACAGTGATCCCCGAGAGATGGAAAACAAGTAAATCCTACAACTGCCCACGTACTGCCTGGAGAGAATTTCTAACTGGCAGCCTGGGGAGGAGGAACCCAGGGAAAGGCAGGCAGTCTCCCCGAGTCGAGGTAAGCTGAGTCCAGGGAAGCCACGCCGGCGAGTCTGAAGGGCAAGATATCAAGAAGAGCCGCACAGGAGAGCTCCGGAAGCCCGCAAAGGGCCCCCACCCTGCGCATTCAGCAAAATACTGACCAGAACAAGCCGTGAAAATCTTTGAGGTTTCTGGATAAAGAAGCACCCAAAAGAATAAAAGAAAAACACTCCAGGGGCTCACACAGTGCGCAGAGTGCCTGCTGCCAGGAGCGGAATGGACACCCTGAGAACTCAGGGCTCCTGAGGGGAGGATTCAGGAAGGTATTGACCCAGGGGAGGAAGCAAGCCCCACACCAACTGCCACTCTGACCCCGCCTAACACAGCTTAAAGGCAAGATCTGGAATAGACAAACTACTTCCTAAGAACTTAACCTGGTTCGAGAACAGAGCTCAAGAATATTTATAGGAATACAAAAATATCCAGCATCCATCAAAGTAAAATTCATGATCTCTAGCATCTGAACAAAAATACCAGACAAGCAAAGAAGGAAAAGACAACCCGTAATGAGGAGAAAAATCAACTGACATGGACCCAGAAACGATACAGATGATAGACTTAGTAGACAAGGGCATTAAAATAATCATAGCTTTATTTCAATATCTATTCAAGAAGTTAGAAGATTGAGTATGCTAAGCAGAGACATGAAATACATTTAAATAAAAAGACCCAAATCCAACTTCTAGGTAGGAAATCTATGTCTGAGATGAAACAATACTGGATGGGATTAAGGGCAGATTAGACACTGCAAAAGAAAAGATTAGTGAATATAAAGCTATAGCTATAGGAACTATTCGAAATGAAACAAAAACACTGAAGTGCATCAGTAATGGGACTCCGAACAGCCTAATATACGTGTAACTGCACCTGAAATATGCATAATTCATTCTATGTCAATTATACCTCAGTAAGGCTGTTTTTAAAAGCCTTATCTTTCAAAACAAGGCTGACCCTTTATATTGCTGATTTTTTAGGTCCTACATCTATCTTCAGTATAGCCATACATCTTCGTAATCTTTTTAGTTTAATTAGGTGTTAATGACCACCTCGAGAAACAAAATTCTCCCAAGCTTTCCATTTCTCAAGAAGCTTTCTACTTGCTTTCTCAAGAAGTCCTATTTCGAATACTTTAATGGCAGTATTTTAACAAATACTCCACTAGAGAAATTTAGTACACGGCCACATATTTATCAGCTGTAGTAATATCACACTTCACCACGCACCGTAATTAAAGAGACAAAACTTCTGAACTAATTACAAAAACGAAAAACAATGAAACTTTCAATTCATCAGAGCTTCTAGATCAGTGCTGTCCAAAAGAACTTTCAGGAATCACGGAAATGTTCTATTCCGCACTCTTTAATGGAGTTGCCAGTAGCTACATAGGGATACTGAGGGCTTGAAATGTGTGACAGAACTGAATTTTTAATTTTATTTAATTTTAACAAATTTAAATTCAGTTACATGTAGCTGTGGCTACATTATTGGACAGAACAGCTCAAGATAATTAGAAAGAAAATCTAGATTGAAATTTTTAAGAATTAGAATTTTCAAAGTAATCTTTTAAAACATTTGTATATCTTACATATTATACAATAAATTCTAAACTAATAAACACCATAAAATCATAAACACGAAAAACTGGTATTATTTAAGGTTCAAAGGAGCATTTCATCTAAAATTCATTCCTGGTTTCTTCCAGTCCCCACCCTCCGCCACAGGAAGGGTTCCGGTGACCACGCGACCTCATCCATATCTGACAGCACCCTCTGTGCACCGTCATCAGCGATGTATGAGGGGTGGGGGAGAACGGGAAATGGGAAGTAACTAAAGGGTATGAGGTTTGTCATTTGAGGTCACAAAAACATTTTGGAACCAGACAGGGTGGCGTTCGCACAACACTATGGATATACTAAATGCCACTGAATAGTTCACTCTAAAATGGTTGATTTTGTTATATAAATTTCACTTTGACTAAAAAGGTTTTTAAGAAAGCATCTAAGCCAGATGTGCTTCTCTAATTCATACAAATTCATTAAAAGAAGGGCACAGAAAACAGAGAAATTTAAAATCTCATTTTTCCTTGGATTTCCATTTCTTAAATCACTGAACTTGGTGCATAACTATCAAATGTCTATTCGAGGAAAGTCAGTCAAACCAAGCACACGTTCTTATTAAACTCGAAACCACGTTCGGCTCTGACAAGTTAGCAGAAGATAAACCTGAACTGGTGGCTCAAACGACCGGGCTACCATCCGTCCTCTAGGAAAGCAGAGGTACGCGACACCGCTAGAGCCCGGAAGGCCGCCCGGTCCTAAGGCACCTGCTCTACGCCGCCTGCTACTCTGATCTCCACATCTCCGTGCTGCCAGCGAAAGCGGACGAGCCGCAGTCCACAGGCTTCCACACCAGTAAAGTAAAGCAGGAACTGTAACTTTCAGTGTGAGAATACGTGTGTATGTGTGTGAAACAGCACAGAAATACTCTAAGTTCAGTGACCAGAATGTTTAGCCAACCTAAAAGTTTTAATGAACCTATTCAGACATCAGACCATCAGGTAGCGTTTCTCGGCCACTAGATGAAACCGTTAAAAGAAGGATCACCGCAGCCCAACTGCAGGGGCAGAGAGGCACCAAATGCCCTCAGTTCAAATCCAAAGTAAGCCTTGAAATTCTGGGCAGACAAAAATTAGTCCTTAGTTAAATTACACTATAATCAAATCAAACATGGCAAACCTCACATTTGACTCAATCAGAATAAGGGTTGCAATGTTCTTTAAGTATCTGGTCTTTGAAAAATTCACTAGTAACACCAAGAAATATATACTTTGGGTTTGGGGGACAGGCAGAGTTAGTTTGGTTCCTGTTTTCTGGTCAGGGAGGGAGGATGAGAATAACATGCAAGGGGAAGAAATTAGTTCCTGACCAATAATAACCAGTTAGCTGTACAGGTGAAATATAGGTTTTTTTAAAATGCTCTCATAGATATTTTAATTTGTGTATCATTTCACACCGTATTCAAGACATGTTTCTTAAATTCATTTCATAGCTCAAGTTCAATGTGAACCTGCAGAAAAACATATAGGGGGGGAGGAATATATTTAAATATTATATTCATATCCATTAAACTAACGGGTAGCCGACATAACACCGTCCTTTGTAACCTTCAGTCATACAATCACAAGAAATCGCTCCCCTCAAAAAAACCTGCAATTGTATTTTAGGGTCTGAACATGGCTGTTTCAACGCACATGCAGAAATAAAGCAACTCACTCCGACTTGTCCCAGTTGACCAAGCCAGAAACCACCCAGTTCATCTATTTTCCTTGCCAGGAAGAGGAGGCGTGTAACTGGACACGAGGCAGGCTCTGGCAACCCCACACATAAAACCACAACACCTGAGGCCACATGGAAGCAACACCAACAGACTCTGGAACGCTCGCTGCTCCTAAGTGTGTCTTCTTCAAGAGGACTTCTGGCATATTCTTCCCTGAGATACACTGGAATGAAATTTGTGTGCAACTTACAATTAATGGCATCTTGGAATTTTTCTTTCCTTAATTATATATAGAATCATGGTACATCTTACTACTGATGGCATCTGAGAACGGGTTACCATGAGCAAGATATTAGGTTACCAAAACAATAAACATCCCGGCGCCTGTTACCTCATCTGGAAAATGGAGATAATTACCTATGATTGTTGAGACTGTTGTGTTTATAACTTAATAAAGTATTCCAACCAGCCTGGCACACAGCAAGCACCACACTGGCCTAGCACTGATGGGGCATTCTCTTGAAGGTGTCTATTAATGACAAGTCACACCTCCCCATCCACACACTCGCCCATTCCTGTAGAATCAGCAGCAAATCCGTAAGACAGGGGAATTTTAGTCCGTCGCACACTAATATCTTTTGTAGGAAACCAACTGACCATTATGGAAAGTAAAGTCCTAACTTTAACCTCTAACTAGTATGCTGCTATTAACTACAGACTGGACAGAAATTAAACTGGAGCTTTTCAAGTCATGTGAGTCAACTGGTTAGGTTAGTACACCAAAAGAATTGAGGAACACTGAAACAAAACGAAAAGACATGTCAATTCTCAGTGACATTTATCTTAGAAATTAGGGGACCTGGTGACGAATATGACATGGGCTATATACCAAGACCAATCTCTGAGCAGAAATATATTCAATCAGGGATGTATTTTTATTCTTTCCTAATCAAAAAAAAAAAAACCTCAATCAACGCCCCCATACCAAAGAGAAAACAAAAACTATGCAACCCTGACAAAGGATTAGAATCCAAATATATAAAGAACACACACAGATCAGTAAGAAAAAGACCAACACCCTATACAAAAGTAGCAAAAGATATATTCACAAGAGGAACCCGAGTAACCAAAAAACACATGACACTTAACCTTACCAGTAATTTAAAAAATGCCAACATAAACCACAAAAGGATAGCACTGAAAAAAAGTTAAATCTAGCACCATAAGAAAAAGAACTCATATGCCTTGTTAGTGAGCATGTACTTGTTGGAAAGCATCAAAACATAAAAAATAATTTGTGCAAAATTATTTATATGCACAATTAATTCCATTTACAAAAAAAAAGACTGACAATAACAACACACTGTTCATCATGCGCAAGTACGTATGGGAATGCTGACGGCCCCGAGCGCGCCACCCATAACCCTTTGAGAGGGTGGGTGCTGAGGAGTGTAATTAGCTGACGCCCCGCAGGCTGGCACCTTGGGAACCACTGCAGCAAGCAGATGGAGGCCAGGCCAGTGACTGAACACAGCGGCTCGAGAGCAGGGCCATTTCTGCCCAGGCGCCCCTCCAACGATCTGCGCCGGCAGAGATTCTCCCCAAGCTCCTGGATCCATCCTTGATCTCCCTTCTCTGTTTCCTCAGTAGGTGGAGGCTTTGGCCATCTCTCCTCCTTCCTCTCCTCTCCATCCTTCACAGGCATTTACAGCTATGAGTTTCCTGCACATGTAAGTCTATCTTGGCATATGCTTCTCAGAGTCTGCGAAAGAACTATGACAGGAGTAACATAAATCAAAATCAAGTCAGTGAAGGTAAGATGGAGGAACCAGCCCCCCGCTGCACCTGAGGCGGACATGGCCTAATCCGAACGGTGTTTAATTACAGGGGGAGGTGCATAGCTGTGTGTTAGCTTCTGTTCACTTTGAACGTTTTTTTAAATAAATCTACCTTTATAATTCTATCCTACCTTATGGTAATTTGCAAAGACATTCAAATTACGCACAATAACTATCTAGTCACTTTAATTTTTGAAAGTTTAACTCTTACTTCTGGCTCTAAAATTAGACACATATTACGGTTCCCAATTATTGCACCCACTAACAAGGCTCTGAAACATCTAAGACAATGAAAGTTGGGCCTCAAGCCTACCTGGAGATAGTTTCAATGATTAGGTACTGAGAGACAAATACGAGCCACTGTCCAGGCCTTACTTTCCTCACCAACAAGAAGTTTGGATTAAACAGACATTATAATTTTCTCTCATTATTTTGAGAGAAGGAAAATCCAGAAATATCAAAGAACTCATTTTTACTAAGTGTGTGCAATTTTTACTAAGATCCATATCTTTACAGAATTTGACTAATTTGAAAAAATAGGGCTGTTATTTCATTTAAATGACATCTTAATGTTATTTTAAAATATTTCTTTCTCTCAAACATTTTAACAAAACACTTTTTGCCACCTTACATCAATGTTAATGTACTGCAGTTAAAGAAATCGACAGACACCATAAAACTCAACCAGAGTTTAGATATATGTATTAATAAGACTTCTAGAATCCAAAACAGAAGAAATTGTTATATTGCAACTATACCTCTATCATTTCTAGGATCAATATTTTCCACAAAGGCTATTTAAAGCTGTGGAAATTAATTCAGTCCAAATCATTGGATCAGCACTCAATCTCTAATTCCTACCTTTTTCAGATTTTTACTGTGCTAGAGTCCCTCTGCCAGAAAGTGATTTCAAGTTCTTTGTTGTTTTAAATATAAACACTAACCTATACTCCTTAGTAAAGATCACTGTTTTCCATTACAGTAAGAGGACAAATAAATAGAAGCCTTACTTTTAAATCATACATGGAACCTCTGAAGAAAGGTCTCACAATTCTCACAGCCCAAGCTCTCACAGGCTAGCCTATATTGCTCCTGAAGGAAACATGAAATTAAAAAGGTGACTATAACTGATATAATTATAAACTATTAGTGATGAAAGGAACCTGTTTCATGAATGAGGAAATTGAGGCTCCTAGAGATAAAAATGACCAGCTCTTCCTTATATCACCTTCTCTGTCGCAGACACAGGGCATTCAATCCCGACAACCAGAGTTAGGTGCCTCCCTACCTCACTACTTAATTAAGTAGATCACTCACAGGATTCATCATTACCCTAACCGCTCATGTGGGTGAATACTGCCTCAGTATGTTTAAATCACAAACCATTCACCATAACTTATGAATCTTAGGATAGCTATAAAATTGATTTTTACAATAAAACTAAAACACAGAAAATAATGTGTTCAAAGAAGTACATCAGAACTACCAGTAAAAAAAAATGAAAAGCAGGTTGAGACACCCTGTTCAGTAAAATTATTCCACATTAAAGCATAACGTATTTTATTAATACAAGTCAACTGAGAAGCGACAGTTGAGCCAATGACAATTTTCAAATCTGATTAAGTCTATCGAATGCAATGTTCCAAATACAAGTTGCATGCTTAAAGACCCATTACCACAAAAATATTTACCATTAATACTTCCTCTTCTGTAAGAATCATAATTTTATTAGTGAACTGGGATACCGAAAACCAAGAGAGAAGTTGACATAATAACACATGCTTCAGAAAACAAAGAACTTGAGTCAACCTTAAAATCTGTCACTGTGCTTCTCTAGCTAGAAGACAACAAAGAGGAGAGTACCAAACAAATGAGCAAAGAAACACACAGGCTACAGATTCCGCCTTTGCATGCTTATTGGGAACCGTCACATTTTTGTACAGAAAACATTACTCATTTCACAAGAAATTACGCTTTGCGAATGTAGAAAATAACTAACCAGTGGTAGGACAGAATAGGCATTCCTCCGTTCCTCTATTCTATGATTACCAACTTCTAACAGAAACCAATAACAACTCAGCATATGCTATATGGCACTGAGTATGGAAAGACAGCCTGGACACCATCCGGGAACAGAGTCTAAGTTAAAGGTACAGAACTACATTTTACTCTTTGTTTTTAAATCTAACTGATAAAATGTTTTCTATCATTGTGCTACAGCCCACTGACTTTGTCTCGGTCTTAATCAGAAGAACCGAACCAGCATTTCAAGACTACAGTGCTGTATCCGCTTCATTCACTAAGTGTGAAAGATACAAAAATGAATCTTCCTTGGACTATACACAGAATATCAGCTAGCCCTAGTTTCAACCATTTGCTTATAAAGCTAAATAGGGACAAGCTGGAATAATGTGGATAAATGTGACTTTAAAAAAAATTAAAATCAACTTCCACTCGCACATCTTTACCAAAGTGGGGGGGGGAAAAAAGGCCTTCTGATGAGTTTCACATTCACCTATTTGTTCAAACTCTGGTTTTAAAAAAAAAAGGGAAGGAAGGAAGGAAGGTCATTCATTCAAAACTCGGGCAGGGAGAAAGAAAAAAAGAAAAAGCAGTAACAATCACAATCTCGATCCATATTTTTAATGACTTGTACTCACAGAAAGAACTTGTCTTAAACCTAAACATCTAAAAATATTTGTTTTCCCATGAAATAATCATGGTAACTATTTCTATTCCAAAATGGAAGTTTTCTCTTCCCTTAGATTTTAAATTAAATGAGACCACACACCTGAAAAATAAATCACTAGGAAACACTAAAGTCCCATAATTTTCAGCCATATCTAGGAATGGGTCCCACTGCTCAGATTAGCAAAACAGGATTTGAAATTATTTCATACCAGTTAGATACCTTTCTAGATTAAAGCAAACAAAAAACAGGAAATCTTGAAATGCTAATACCAAGATCCAATCACAATTGGCAGTAAGACTATGGGACAAAACATTTACAATGTTTTACTTTTTGAATGGCAGATCTCTAGCAAATTTATGCTTATAACTATTCCAACAAAAATGCAAGGACAGCTCAAAATCAGATCCTATTACATATGCTGTTTCAAAGAAGACAACAACTCCAAAGTCAGGCTCCTTACTAACAGTGCAGAGCTAGACATCACTATTTAGAAGAACGTCAGAAATCTAATCCCTGTGGTTGCCCGTCAAATGTGCCCTTTTCCTTAGTCACACCCAACATATTTAAATAAAGCTTTCTAAACTAATATAACTAAAAAGTACCAAAAAACGACCAATTTACTAAAAGATTTGTGCAAGCTGGTTTTTAAAAATATGTGGGGGAAACTTGGTGACAAGCTTCGCTTCGTGCTCTGTGTATTACAACAAAGATGGACTTGACCTACAAAATGAAGATAGGGTCAACTGTAACCAAAAAACAGTATGCTTCCCCTGGTGGCCAACCAAGGAATGGAGAAGGCACGTATAGAAAAGAAAAAGCCTGGTCTCCTAGTTCTATCCTGTCACTCTTATAAATGAGAAGAGACTACCAAAAAAGGAAGATGTGGGGGAAGGGGAAACTATCAAAAAGACTAACATGAGTTTAAAAAATATACATAACTCCGGGTGTTAGACTACGTAAACTTAAGAGATTTAATCCACCGACCAAAATTTGGAAGTCAAATATGGGAAAAGTCATTTACTTCCAGAGCACCCAGAGCTCACTCAGGGATCCCTATGTATTTTCACTTCAAAGAACACCCAGAGTTTAGTACTTCAGTAAGAGCTCAAGAGCAATCGCCTCTTTCAAGGAGTTGATCCGTGCAATTTTCTGCAGTCCTGTTTCCAAGGAAAAGCATTTATGCATTTTTCTCAAATAAACTAGCGGTATAACCTACATAGAGAACCTCCAGTTCCACAGCCCTGCATCCAGGAGGACTGTTAGCTCCAGTTCTAAAAGATTCTCTTTCGAATTTTATTTCTCGGGGGCGGGGGGGGGGAGGGAGACCGCAGGGGGAACCCATGGCCTTTCAAAAACATTTTCTATACCAACAGTCTTTACAGACAGCCTCATACAGAGACGGGCTAGACTCTCGTGCATTAAAATCTGACGAATTCCTTTGTCTGATTGGATTTTCTGGTACCACTTTAAATTTGCTTGCACACAGAGCAGCAGCAAGGGAACTACATGTTCCATTCTAGGGTGCAGGGGGGTGGAAATCGTTCGTTGGGCTAAAGCTTCTGCAGGTTCTATTCTTTCATAATCCCTTCCTTCCCAAAGAAAAGAAATAAAAGAAATACACATGCATTTACAAATAGGTCCTAAAACTGCCGCAGGCCAGCCTGTGCCCGGGCAGGCGCCCCGGGAAGCACACTTCTCCAACTGACTGGGGGAGGTCGTCACTCCACCGGCCCCGGGCTGGAGGGGGGACGCGGCGCGCAGGGCGGGCAGGAGGCGGAAAGGGCCTGGGGCAGCCTTGCCGCGGGAGGACCGGGTCCCGGGCGCTCGCGGGATGCTAACTCTCCGGAACGGCCACCCCCGGCCCGGGCCGAGGCGCAGCGCGTCCCGACCGGGGCCCCCAGGCCAGGGGTGGCCGAACGCACGCCGCCTCGACTCCCCGGGAGCGCGGGGGGCGGTGCACGGCTGCACGGCACGCCGGGGTGAGAGTGTCTCCCTCCCGTGCGGACCGCAGGGCGAACACACAAAAAGAAAGTTGTCCAGGGGCGGTCCGCCCCCTCGGGCCGCCGGCCGGCCGGGGCGCTACTCACCGGGGTCGAAGTCGGGCACCACCGCCTGGTACTGGGGTCCGACCCGCATGCCGCCGCCACCTGCGGGGAAGCAGAGCACGGCGGTCAGCGCGCGCGGGCGGCCGGGCGCAGGCGGCGCGGGGCGGCTGCCACCTACCGTGCTCCTCGTCGCTGGACGAGCCCGAGCTGCCTTCCTCCCAGGAGTTGCTGCTGCTGTTGCCGTTGGGCGCCGCCGCCGCCAAACTTTTATTCTGCCCATTATTGGGGGCGGCGGCGGCCGCAGCGGCCGAGGCGGAGGAGGCGGCGGCCGCGGCCGCGGCGGAGGCGGCGGCCGAGGCGGCGGCTGAGGCGGCCGAGGCGGCGGACGAGGCGGCCGCGTTGTTCCTCCCTCTCCGCTTCCCTGACACCTCGGGGCCCTTCTCCACCATGGCCGGCATCGGCGGGGGCGGGCTCCTGAGGAGGGGCGCCGGGACGCGGCGCGGGCGGGCGCGACTTGGGACTGGGGGCGGCCCTGGCGGGCGGAGCGCGGGGCCGCGCGGAGCCGCTTCAAGCCCCCAGCGCCGAGCCGAGCGCAACTTTCGCTCTCATCGCCGGCCGCACTTCACTGGCACTAACTACTCCGGGAGCCGCGGGCGGGAGGCGGGGGGCGGGGCCTGGGCCCGCAGAGGGAAGCCGCGCGCAGCCCAACCCGACGCGCGGAGGCCCCGCCCCCCGCGCGCTCCCATTGGCTCTTGGGGCATTCGGACGGCGAGCGGTAGTCCGGTTGGCTCGGCGCCCCAGTCTATCCGAGGGACGGGGCGGGAGAGAGGGGAGGGGTCTCCGGGCTTCCGTTGGTCAGGTTCGGTTGACGCGTATCGCCCACTGTACGTGGTTCGAGGTTTGCAATCTCTCTACGCCCCATGATCCATCTCTCTAGGCAATAGCGAGGAGTTAGCTGCCCTCCCCGCCCCCTCCCTCTGCCGCGGCTCCCACCCCCTCACCTGCGGGCACCCCCCGCGGACTCGACCCCCACATTCCCCGAAGGACCCCACTGAGAGTCCCACCGGCTTCAAAAAGTAAAATATGCGCGGCGCGAGAACAGAAATTGAATGCAAGGTTGGGACTACTTTCCCCCTCGCGCGGAGGATTACACCACAGTTTGAATGGGTCTATACAAAGAGGCGAAACTAATTGAAAGAAACTAATTGCGCCCCCACCTTCCCCAAGGGATTTCGGGGTGCACCGGGGCCCCCGGAGCCCTGGTGCAGAGGACGGGGTTCCCAGGTGACAGTGTCCCCTGGAGGGAAAGGAAGCACTGTGGGTGCTCGTGGGTTTTGTAGAGCGTTCTGCTAATTGGGTGGGGGTGGGTTGGAAGTCACTGCAATTGCCCGAGTTGCGGGGCGCGCCGCGACTGCCGAGGCCGGACGGGAGGGTCCCAAGCAGTTCCTGCCCGCACGCAGAGTCCAGGGCGCGAGGTCCCTGCCATCCTGATGGTCGCTTAGAGATCAGTGTAGGGGCTGAATTGTCCCGGGGGGAGGGGAGCACTTACAGAACCGGGGAGGGGACTTATGGAAATGGACTAGGGGCCAGGAAGGGTAAAGAGGAAGACGCTATTTTCATCCCAAGCCCTTGGTAAGGGAGGAGGGTCAACTTCCTCCGAGGCAAGAGCCACTTTTCCGGATCTGCTGCCTGCCCAGCCTCCCCCACTCCACCCGGGGCAACCGGCGAGGAAGAGCACGACCCAGCGGGAGACATCCCTGCCCTGGAGAGTGACCACCGGCCGGCCCAAGGGCTGCTTTATAGCTCGGTGGGGGGATGGGGGAGTGTGTGACTCCTCCGAAGATCCGTATCGGCCCCACCCCCACCCCACCCCCCCAAACCACACGCTGTTCGTTCATAATTAGGAGGCGAGAGGTCTGTAAATGAATTTTTTTTAATGAAGCGGATGGCTATTTTTCTCTTAAGTTACTTCAAACCTGAGCTTATTATGGGGACAGTTTACAACAGCTCAGGTTATAAATAGCTACAGGGAGAAATCTGGAGTTTTATGGCTTTAAAGCCGGAATAAATAAGCAAGGTGTTCTCTTCCACGTTTTCTGCTGCATGAACCATTATTATTAAGTTCAATGAAGTGACCACGTTTATTTCTGCTTAAATGGTCTTTAAGAAAAAGGGCTGGGAGCCCTCCTTGTGGAGGGGCCCTGACCCCACCAAGTTTAGGGTCTAAGCTCCTGGACTCCCCTTAAAGGTGGAGCCCTCTCCTTAGAGAGCCACTGGCAGAGCAGCTGTGTAAGCCCCGGCATACTGCCCGCCAGCAGGCCTGGGGTAGGGTGTAGATAGCAAAGACAAGGGTTAGGAATCAGAGGTGGCATGGGGGAGGGGGCACCCGACTGAGGGCTGTGACTCATCTGGAGGTGAGCACTGCCAGTGAGGAATGAGGTTAAGAGTAAGATGCCCTGCTCATTTGGTGTTTATGCGAAGTTCTACCACCAGACTCTAGAAAAAATGGTCTACATGGGCCCAGAGGTAAAACTGAGTCATTATTAGGGCAGCAGGCATGGCACCACACAGGGAGTCACCAGCCTCCACGCACCAAATCCCCAGGTTGGGGCTACTTCCTGTCTGGGTTACACTGTGTGCATCACTGGACTGTCCAACCATTTACTTTTAATTTTTTTCAATTACAGTTGACTTTCAAGATTAGTTTCAGATGTACAACATAGCCATTCACTTTTTACAATAAATATTTATTAACATCTAACATGTGCCAGGCCGTGCATAGTTTTTCCCCAAGGCACTGTGGATACTATATTGGCCTTGAACCTGGCAGATAATAATAGTATCTACCTCCTGGCCTGGTGGATTTTAGAATCCATCTCTCCAACTCATAGCCCCTTCCACCGTAGGGAACCTTCCAATATAAAGGAAGCTCCCCCCTATTGTTTTCAGGGTGGGGGTCCACACATAACTCTTCTGGTCGGGAGTTTGTGACCTCAAACTTCAAACTGGCACTCTATAGAGCTAGCAGCCCTACCCTGTTTTTCAGTGACACTCGCCCACTCTCAGACTAAGATTTCACACCCTCTCTCCCCTCTCACCTACCACAGCCCTCCTGCCCCCACTCCCAGCCACCAGCCTCACCTCTTTCAGTGAGAAAAACAAGCCATCAGATGGGATCCCTGTCATCTTCCAGTCCCCCAAACTAACACATCTCCCTGCCTGGCACCGCCCCCCTCAGGCTCTCTCACCTCGATCTGGATCTTGGGCACCCTCCTCCTGCTCCCCTCCCCTTTCTGCTCCCCGGGAACCATCAGCCTCTTTCCCCCGGGTGGCCATTTTCCACAAAAGAAAATTCTCCCTTGCTGCTAGGTGCCCTCCCACCTCCTCCCCACATCTCTACCCCGCCTAGGAAACCCTAAAGACACGTCTGTGCCTGCCTTCTTCCCCTCCCAGCCTCTCCTCACCCGGCCCTGGCAGGACAGAGTCCCCACTCAGCTCTTCCTAAGGTCCCCCTCAACCTCCCTGCTGCCCAATTCAGCAGCCACTTCTTGGTCTCACTGGGCCTCTCAGCAGCACCTGAGTCCACCGTTCCTCTCAGAAACTCCCTTACTTCTCTGGCCCCCAGACCTGGGACCTCGAAGCCAGTTCTAGTCCTACCTCAAAGACCATAACCCTTCTGTACCGTCTGCAGCCTCCACCCCCTCCTTCCATCCTGTGATTGTTAGGGTTTCTCCTGGACCCCCTGCTCCGTGCCTAGTACATATTAACTATTTGTTGAGAAATGAATGGTTGAAAATACAGACTGCCGTGGGTGTACAGAGCAGAAGCCAATTCTAAGGAGGAGAGGGTTCCTGGAATAAGGGAGGTCTGACCAAGAAGTGAATAAATATGCCCTAGAATGGGGGGTGGGGGACTACCTGCCCCCAGAGGAAGCCCATCCTCAACACCCTCCTCTAAGGGGTTGGCTTGGGGCTTCCCCATCCCTGACCAGCATGTGCCCCAAGCCTGGCCAATCAGAGAACCCCAGCCCTCTAGCTCCAGAGATTGGCTCAAGTGTGGGCACGTGACCTGGCCAGGCCAATCAGAGCCCTTTCAGGAACTTTTTCTGGAGTTCTCAAGTAAGTGCCTCTTTCTCAAATCAAGACCCAAGGACTGGGAAATCCTAGAGCCTCCAGAGCTGGCAGGCAAGCCAGGTGCTGGGAGCTGGAGGAGGGTTTGCCCACCCCAGTCTGGGCCCTGCTCCGGGGAGCCAACCACCCCCTAGTCTGCACAGAAAGAAGGGTTGAGCCCTGATAGGGTCTTTTGAACTCTCCCCGCTACCCACACCGTATAAGCCAGGCCTGAAAGCCTGCCTGGCTGTTTAAAATTGAGCCATTTGAGTTTCTGTTACAACTCAGAGAATCCAGAATAACACAAATAATTAGTCATTAACCTGGTGCAAAACAAGGGAAAGACTATGTAGGTAAAGGAAACAGCACTTTCCCCTCTCCAGGGAAAGAGTTAACAATAATAGCTAATATCTTCAGGGTGTAACCATGCCTGGTTCTGCTCTCAGCTAGAGCTCTTCTAATCCGCCAATAATCCCATCGGGTGAACAGTTAGTTAAGAGCAGCTCACCCACGCCTTGTAGTAAAGGAAACTGAGGCTCCTAGAGGCGAAATAATCTGCCTAAACAAGGCAGCTTGTGAGTGGAAGAGCCGGCAGGTCTCTGCCACAGCTATGCACCATGTGCCCCCGCCCCCACCCGAGAGACTTAGGAAGGCTGGGAGGGCAAGGGGGAGGAAGGTGTGCAAATGCCCTGATTGTACCCGTAGTGTTTATAATTCTTATTGCTGCTATTTTTAAGTTTTGTTAGATGGTTTCTTAGAAAATCCTGCTAGGCAAGGAATAGCTTCCCTGAGGCTGGAGCCAGGCAGAGAACAGTGGGAAGGGCGGGGTTAGTGGGGGTGGCAGGAAAACAGCCCTGAAGCCAGTCTTGGGAAGGTTCAAACCCCCAAAACGCTATTCAGAAATAGAGACTTTGGGCGGGAATTTTTAGCCATCTCAGAAGTTCTTAACCTAAAGTTTGTGGATAGAATTAGGGGAGACAATGAACCTGGGAGGGTGATTACAGCTTTATTTAAGTGAATCTTTAACTGAAATCTAACGTTTTCTTTTATTGTGAGTGTAGGCGGTATTAGCAATGGCTGCGACTCTGTCATCCAGACAAGTCATGATACTGTCTCGTCACATTACAGTTGTTGGAGAGATCTCAGAACAGTGTGTACACTCATCTCCAAAATCACAGAAGGTATTAAACCCACTGCCAGATCTTGTTGCTTAAAGTGTTAATAACTCAACGAATAACTCAAAATGGATCATAACCTAATCATAAGAGCTAAAACTATAAAACTTTTAGGAGAAAACACACGGGTAAATCTTCATGACCTAGAGTTAGGCAAAGGCTTCTTAAACAATTCCAAAAGCATAAGGAACAAAAGAAAAAAAAAGATAAATTGGACTTCATCAAAATTGAACACTTTTATGTTGCAAACCATACCATCAAGAAAGTAAAAACAAGTCTACGCCCATGCCACCCTGAATGGGCCTGATCTCGGAAGCTAAGCAGGGTCGGGCCTGGTTAGTACTCGGATGGGAGACCGCCTAGGAAGACCAGGTGCTGTAGATGCAAAAAAAAAAGGAAGAAAGAACTCCCACAACTCAGTAATGTAAAGATGAATAACCCAGTTTTAAAATGGGTAAAGTATCAGAATACACATTTCTCCAAAGAAGATACACAAATGGCCAATAAGCCCATGAAAAGGTGCTTAACATTAGCCATCGGGGAAAATGAGATCAAAGCTGCAATGAGATGACAATTCCTGGCCACCAGAATGGCTGTATTAAAAAGGAGAGATGGTGATAAGTGTTGGTGAGAATGTGGAGAAATTAGAACTCCGATACTCTGCTCCCGGGATGTGAGCTGGTACAGCTACTTTGGAAAACAGTCTGGCGGGTCCTCAGAAAGTTAAACATTAGAGTTACCATATGACCCAGCAATTCCACTCTTAGATACATAACCAAAAGGATTGAAAACATGGCCATACAAAAACAGGTACACAAATGTCACAGCAGTATTCTTCACAATAGCCAAAAAGTAGAAACAATTTAATGTCCATCGACTGATGATTAGATGAACAAAATGTAGTCTATGAGAGACAGATATAAAAAACAACATGGGAAATGACAAAAACAAAAAAAATTAAATTAAAAATGAAGGCTATGATGGAATCTTATTGAGTCATAAAAAGGAATGAAGTACTGACACATGCTCCAACATGGATGAAGCTTGAAAAAATTATGTGAAATGAAAGAAGCCAGTCACAAAAGTCACAAAATCATACATATTTGTACGATTCCATTTATATGAAATGTCCAGAATAGGCAAATGTATAGAGACAGAAAGTAGATTGTTGGTCGCCAGGGGCTGGGGGAGAAGGGGAATAGGGAGGAACTGATAATGGGTGTAGTTTCTTTTTTGAGTTGTAAAATCGTCTAAAATTGATTGTAGGGATGATTGCACAACTGTGACTATATTAAAAACTGTTGAATGCAGTTTAAACGGGTAAATTGTGTGATATATGAACGCTATCTCAATAAAGCTGTTTTAAAAAGAGATGATTAAATATCGAAGAAGAATGAAGAAGAAAACAGAACACAGCACGTCTGCCTGGGTTTGGGAGGAGCCAGCTGCCCTGCTGGGCCTGGAGATATCCGGGCTGGCTCTCCACACCAGCCTCCTGTCTCACGGGCCCCTGTTTGGTCCCTCCCTGCGGTGTGGGCTTGCAGCAGTGACCCTCGCTTCAGTGACAGAATCGGGAGGCCCAGCGGGAGGACTCGGGAGGGGAAGTGGCAGGGCCCGGCCATTTCCTGTCCAGTTGACCCCGCTCTTTATCTAAACACCTTCAGGAATGTTTCACTCTCTATCTAAGGGGCCTCCCCAAGAGGACTTGGGAGCTGGCCTCAGGCCTGGGATAAGTGTGGGGCTTCCCAGGGTGACCATGTGGGAGGACAACTGAGACAGACCCCGGCCCTGAGGAAAGTCTCCATGCTGGAGACCAGCGGCCATCCAGCCCCAGGCCTGCCTCAAGATTCCCCACTTTGGGGGACTGCTCCCTTCCTGGGGTTGCTCCCCTGCTAGGCCACGTGGCCCAAATTGTGCCCACTAGTCTTTCTTGTCCCAGCTCACAGGTCGCCTCTTCCAGGAAGCCCTCTGACTTCCCCGACCAGCCCAGGTCCCTGTGATCTTCCTTTCTTTTGGTTACCGGTCACTTATGTGTGGCATTGTCTTTCTCTCCTACTCCGTAAGCTCCGTGAGCCCCCGCCTATGCTACTGTTTTTGGGACCGCCAGCCCACCATGGGCCTCACTGCCAGTGGGGGCTCTCTAAACCAGCGCTGCTGACCTTGTCATGGGGTCAGGCTGGGACACTGAAGCAATGTCCCAGTAGGAGCATAAATGGTGCCGGGAAATAAAAGGTGAGCACAGCTCCGGTGTCCCAGGTCCCAGGTCCCCGTGCCGGCAGGTGCAGTGACTCCGGCAGCCTCCTGGCTGCACCCTGACATTTCGTTCCTTAGAGAAGAGTGCTCCTTTCCTCATCTGAAACCGCCTTCCCGTGTGTGGTTCCCTGTCTGAGGACCCAGCCTTTATCTACAAGAGTGACCCCTCCCCACCCCCCACAGGACCAGCTAAACACCCCTCCAGACACACAGCCAGACTGCCGGCCTGGAGTGTGGGAGGAGTGTGAGAGGTCTGTCAGCATTCAGTCTTGGGGGCAGGTCGCACATAGGTGCCAGGCTGGGGAGGGCCAGGAGGGGCCTTACCCATGGCGAGGCAGCACAGCAGATGCCTGGGCCGCACCCTCTCCCCTCCCAACCCTCCATCCCCTCTCCACAGGAAGGCCAGAGATCATCTTCGAAACATGGACTTGATTTTGTCCTTCCCAGCTGACAGACCCAGGGGGCTTTCTGCTGCGGTTACAGTTCGAAGCCCCCTCAGCTGGCTCCAGCCTCCTCCCCCCAGAAGCCCACCTCCCTCCTTAATCTCCGCTTCCTGAGCATCCCTCACGTCCTTGGGGACTTTGCACAGGCTGTTCCTCAGCCTGGAGCACCTTTCCCGATCTTCACGGGCTGCCTCCGCCTTACTAAGAGGGCACCTCCTCAGGGAGCCTTCTGGGCCACCCCACTCCCAGGTGACCCCACCAGTCTCCTCCCTGCTGTGGCCCAGCCTATCTCAATGATAGTTATGAGACAACTGTCTCATTATCGCTCTCTCGCTAGACTCTGCCCTGGCACCAGTGCCCGGCCGTCCGTCTTTCTCACGGCCGTGTCCCCCGTGCCGGTGCCAAGAGGGGAATGCATCTCAGTGCCCTCCTTGTGCTGCTGGGGTGACGCGGGGGACGGCGAGGGCTGCGAAGGCCACCGTGGCCGCTTGTGCAGGAGGGACTGCCATGACCTAAGGCCCTCAGCCCTGCCACGGTGCCACCGGCCTCCCTCCCTTACAGCCCTAGCGACTGACTTGCTGGTATCCGTCCCCCTCACTGGCCCAGCACACAGGGCACCTCAGTCAGGGTTTGGGGTTCTGACGGGTGGACCACGAGGGACTCATCCTTTTAGGTGGGGGGACAACGTGAGTCATGTCAGAGTCCTTTGACCAAACGCCTAACATTTTCGAGCCAGTGGAGGAATCAGGCAAACCAGGCCAGCTCACCCCATCTCCTGGGTGTGGGCTCCGTGCTCAGGCCTCCCTGCCCCTGCGCCCCCTCTGAGGGAGGGGGTGAAGCCTGTCCCAAAGGGCTACTTCAGAAATCGCGGAAATTCTCAGAAGGAATGGAAAGATGGCAGGTGGAGCCCATTCGTCCCTGCGCTGGGCCTTGCCAGTAAAAACCCAGCGACAAAGACTCCGGAAGGACGCACGACAGCCGCAGGATCTTGGAAGCCGAGAATCAGATGGCCGAGTGGTCAATGACTTCGCTGGTCCGATAGGGCTGGTTCCGAATCCAGCCGTGAAGCCCCGTGTGACTGGCACACCCCCAGAGTACCAGAATCTCTGCTCACTGCTCCTGCCCCGGGGGTGGCCTTGCAAACATCCTGCGACGTGGAGGAAACCAGCTCCCAAAGGGCACGCAGTGTCTGATCCCATCTATACGAAATGTCCAGAACAGGCAAATCCATAGCGACAGAGAGTGGACTTGGGGTTGTCAGGAACTGGGAGAGGAGGGAATAAAGGTGACTGTGCAGTGAGTGTGAGGTTTCCCGTCAGATGATGAAAATGCTCGAAACTGGAAGAGGCGGACATGCTTAATGCCACTGAATTATACATTTCAAATGGTTAACATGATCAATTTTATGTGTATTTTAACACACACACACCGAATTGAGGGACTAAACTTAGAGCCCAGCCTTCAAATTCAATGTCAGGACTCACCTATAGGACCACAGGTGACAGCCGTGCAGGCGACAGGCTGCTTCAAGTGACCCTATGCCTAGACACAGCCATGGGCCCTGCACTCTGCCCCTGGGCCTTCCTTAAAGGACTAGCTTTGCATTCTGGGGCTGTGACCCAAGGTCGCAGAGGAGGACGTGGCGAGGCCCGAGCGGGAGGCATGGCTGTTATAATGACAGTGAAAACCCCACGCGGGGCCGAGTGCCCACAGGTGCCAGGCGGCGCTCAGAGCAGGATGCCCTGGGCGGAGGCGCTCTCCTTACGAAAGGTCTAGAGCCGGCCCCCTCGCACACTGGCCCCTTGGCGATCTCAGGCAGGCTCATGGCTTCAAACAGCGCGTCTCCTCCAGTGTCCCCCACATCTGCGTCCCCAGCCGGGACGCACGCCTCAGCTCCAGCCACCAGCTCAGTCCGCCCAGGGTCGTCCAGCGGGCGCCGCACGTCACCGAGCCCCAGCCCCACCTCGGGGATGTGTCAGCTCCTCTCCCGCGTGCTGGCGTCACCATCTCGGAGGCACCTTGGCTCCTCTCCTCCTCGAACTCCACATCAGTGTCCACTCCGTCTCCAGACACACCTGGAATCCAGCCCCGTCTTGTTCCGCGTCCGCCCCTCCCTGGTGCGGCCCCGTCGCCTCGCTCCTGGATTGTGGCAGCCTCTCTGCTTCTGCCAGGGACCCACTCATCAGAGGAATATGACGAAAACGGAAGTCAGCCCATGTCGTTCCCCTGCGCTAAACCCTCCAATGGCTCCCGCCTCACTCGGCATGAGAGCAAAGACCTTCCAGTGGTTTCCAGGGCCCGGCGCCAGCAGGCCCCCAGTGCCCTCCGCGCCCGCTTTGCCATCCTGCCTTCTCCATCCCATCGCCCAGCCGTAGCCTCAGGCCTTCCCGCGCATCCTCCAACAAACCAAGCCCCGACCCCAGGGCCTTTGCACCTGCCGTTCCCGGTGCCCGGAATGCTGTTTCCCAGAGGTGCCCTCTGCTCACGACTCGCCTCTTGACATAGCCCTCGCTCTCTCAGCGATTCACCCCTGACCACCTTCCTGAAAAAGGCCACTCCACACATGCCAGCTTTATCTTCTCATCTGCACGTGTCTGGCCCCCCCATGGGAAGGCAGCCCCTTCAGGTCGGGGCCTCCTGTTTGTTCACTGCTGTTTGTTCACTGCTGTTTCTCAGAGCCCAGAGCAGTGGGAGGCCACGGTGGGCTTCCATAAATAGCTGAGAAACGAATGGGCTGTTTTAGAGTGGGACCCCGAGGCCCAGAGGGGCAGGGTGACACAGGTGTGGCCGGCATCACGGGGGTGTCCTCCAGGCCTCACCCCCAAGTTCTCAGATCCTTCCAGCTCGCGGTGCTTGTTATTTTTGTTGGTGTCTACCCGTACGGAAGACAGAGTGTTCTCATAGCATCTTCCTGCTGAGAAGGCAAATATTCAAAAATACTTTGACAATGACATTCTCCAGTTCCCCGAGGCTGTGCGAGATGCCAAAAATGATGTGACTAATTAGCGGACCGACTCCCCACACATCCTGGCATCTGTGTCTCCTGGGGAGAGGGCAACAGGCCGAGACTCTCTGGGTGCTGCAGCGAAGCCTGTTGATGGGACTCCCAGGGGAGACTGGGACGGGACTGAGAGACCCTGAGCACATCTCTGGACCTCCCTGGCCTCAGTTTCCCCATTTTTAAGAAGAGGAGCTTTTCGGCTCAGTTTCAAGTCCAAATGTAACCTGGCACAGGAAGCCTCAACGCCCAGTCCCCGGCTGAGGGTAGGGGCGACGCAGCACGTGCAGGTGCTGCCATGGTCTGACGCGGCCACCTCAGCCTACGCCACTTCGCTCAGACCCGCTGCCAGGCTTCCTCTGCTCTCCACGGCCGTGCTGCACGCCTTGAGTGTCCACGTTGCACGAGGTACTGGGGACATGGTGACAGGACTTTCTATGAAGCTCAGCCTTCTGCAGGCGCGTGCCCTCTGCCTCCTGGCCCCGCCGCCCCCACAGTGTCCAGCACACGGTCAATGCCTGCCGAAGGGATTCTGATCAGCCTTCCTCCGTCCAGGGCAGCTCTCTGGGGACGGTGGGAGAGGGGCTGGAAGGACAGTCCCAGAGGAGGAACAGCCCGTGCGAAGGCCCCCAGGAGGGAAAGAATAGGATTCGTTCCTGGAAAAACACTCTCCACGGCCCGAGCCCAGGCCCGGACTGGAGACGTGGTTTCAAGTGAGGCCTGGGAGCATGAAGGAGCTTGAGTGTGAAGGGGCTTAAACGTGAGGGTGAAGGCGTCGGGCAGGCTTTGTCCTCTAGGTCGGGGGGTCGGGGAGCAAACTATTGCCCACGGCCAAATCTAGCCCACACCTGCTTTTGTATCGTCCGTAAGCTAAGGATGGGTTCACATTTTTTTAATGGTTGAAAAAAATCAAAAGAAAAATATTTTGGACACGAGAAAATTACATGAAATTCAAGTTTCAGTGTCTAGAAATAACACTTCATTGGCACACAGCCACACTCATTTGTCTACACAGTACACGTGGCTGCTTTTGCTCCGCAACGGCAGAGTTGAGGGGTTGGTCTTAGGGCCCACAACGCTTACAATATTTACCTTCGAGAGCTTTTCAGAAAGTTTGCTCATCCCTGCTCTAAGGAATGGCTACCAGCCAAGGTAGTGGTTCCCAAAGAGGGTTCCAGGGAATACTCCCTATGAGATGCTCTGGGACAAAAGGGTTCCCCAGTGCAGTAAGTCTGGGCTGCTCTGCCTGCTGCATCCCGCTCCCTCCAGAGAGGAACAGTGATCGATACGGCAATAAAGGCACTGAGAAGTCCTGCAGGAAAGACTCTAATCTAACTCCTGTGAATCATTAGAGGTATTCCACAAATATTTGAATCCTCTCCTTCAAGGAAGGTGGGAGGACTGCCTATCTCCTTGCAGGTAGGCATGGCTGGGTGACTCGCTTTACCACCGAAATGTGAGTGCAAGTGGCAGGTATTCTCTGGGTGGAAGCCTTAAGAGCAGTGGGGTCACTTAACACTTTCTCTTCCTCTTCCCCCGTCATGGTGACCAGTGAAGCGCCACCATCCTGAGTCCTGGAGTGAGGACACTTGGAGCAGAGACGCTGCCAGTCCGGGATGGGCAGGAAGCAAAAGTAAGAAAGTCGCTTTGCGGTGTCGTTCCGATCAATGGATGGAGGTGCGAGCGTGTGAGACATCCCCGCCTTCCACTCGGCTTTCTCGTGAACCTAAAAAACTCTATTTTTTAGATGAGCCGAGGAGTTGAATGGATAGTTCTCCAAAGAAGATGTATAAAAGGCTCACAAACATATCAAAAGGTGCTCACTGTCATTAGTCATGAGAGAAATGCAGACCAAACCACAGGGAGATGCTACTTCAGTACGAGGGCCATGATCAAAGAGACAGACGATAATGAGGCTTGGTGACGATGTGGAGAAACTGGAACCCTCATGCGCTGCTGGTGGGAACGTAAGGTGGTGCAGCTGCTTTGAAAAGCATTCTGGAAGTTCCTCTCAAAGTTACAATAAGACCCAGAAATCCCTCTTCTGGTATATGCCCGGGAGAAGTCAAAACATATGTCCACAAAAACTTGTACACAAATAGTCATAGCAGCATTATTCGCGAGAGCTAAAAAGTAGAAAAAAATTTATTGTCCATCAGCTGACAAACGGATGAACAAAATGTGGTCTGTCTGAAGGATGGAATGTTATTCAACCATTTAAAGAAAGGAAGTATAACATGGAGGAAGCTTGACGACATTGTGCTACGTGAGAGAAAGTAGTCTCTCAAAAGGGCCCGTGTTATAATTCCATTTACATGACATACCCGGAATAGACCAATCTACACAAGCAGAAAGATGAGTGGTTGCAAGGGCTGGGGGAAGTGGGGAAATAGTGATTTCTAATGGGTTCAAGGTTTCTTTGGGGGATGATGAAAATGCTCGAAATAAATCGTGCCAGTTGCACAATCCTGTGAACATGCCGACAACCACCGCGTCATACGTTTTAAATGAGTGAATTTAATGGTATGAGAATTATATTTCAATAAAGCTGTTTAATTTTTAAAAATCTGTAGGCAATTTAAAAAAGATTCCGGGTTGTTATTGCTTTCACTTATCCTGGCCCATCCTGTACGACATAACTCAGAAAACGGAAGTGACTTGCCCAGACCTCACAGCGAGTGGGCAGCAGGGTTGGGATGTGGAATGGGGACTCTGACCACAGCGGTCCCGGGCTCGGGGTTTCCCAGGGGTCTGAGAAAGAGTGAGTGCCTCCCCCCTGCTCCCCGCTCCACCTGTCCACCCTGGAGAACAGCTGTGGCTTCCTAGAGAGACTGCCTGGCAGCTGCTATACAAGGGCAGCTGAGTCCCCAAATAGAACTGCAGCCTCGATGGAAATCTGATGACCTCCCCACGCAGCCATGGACACAGAGCCACCCTTCTCTCAGGCTCAGCTTGGGGCTGAGGGAGTCGCAGCCACGTTCAGGTCCACTCCAGGACTATAGCGCACGTGGGACAGGTGGTTCCACCTCCTAGGTGGCTCCGATACCGAATATAGGCCCCATTCATTCATTCGTTCATTCTTTCATCAAGGGCGGGCTCCGAGCAGTCATAGGCCAGGCACTGGGGCCAGCACTACATCAAACAGACCCCCTTGGCTCTGGAGGCCACTGCACCCCTCACTCACCCTCTGCCAGCCCCATGTTATGTGGCCACAGCCTACCCCAGCTCCAAACCTTCCATGAGTCCTTTCTAGCAAAGGGCCAGCTCCTCAGCCTGGCCCTGACGGGCCGGTCCCACCACTGGTGTGCCCAGGGCTCCTGAGGAAGGGACCCGGTCCACTTGTTCCCAGAAGAGGCCCTGCTCTTTGGTTCTCATTCCCTCGCCCAGAATGCCTTCCCTAGCTTGTCTAGTTGGTCCAAGTCCCCGCTGCTAGATGATGGGGGTGGGGGTGGGGTGGCAGAGAGGCCCCTGGCTCTGCCCCGTGTGGGGGGCGAGGTGGTACTAACCAAGGCTCTACCAGTCAGAGCTAACCCAACTGAGCCTCTGCCAAGTGCTTCCACGAATGAACCCCTTGACTTCCCTAGAGCCATCATCCTAGCATTGTCCCCTTTGTGCACAGAGGTAATCTGAAGCCTAGAGGGAGCAGTGACCTGCTCAGGGCCACAGAGTTAGAAAGTGACAGAGCAGGGATTTGAACCCGGGAAGCCAGACCTTAGAGCTGCCCTCTGAATGGCGGTGGCGCATTGCCCGCCCCCGCAGGAAGTGACCCCAGGGCAGGTGGCCTCGGGCCCCATGTTGACCATCACGGGGGTTCCGTCTCCCCGTCTGCACAATGGGGATGGTGAACCTAAGATCTCTTCCTACTCAGAGGACATTCCAACTGCTCCACCAGTACGCCAGGCCTGGCGGTGCCAGTCCAGTCTGCGCACTGGACTTAGGACAGAGACATTGTCCCTATCCAGGGGAGTGTCCTCTCTGGGGCTGTCAGGGGAGACAGACCAGTAAAGGGACAGTGCCCGCAGGGTGAGTAAGGGGCCGTGTGAACTGAGGCGAAGAACAGAGCTTTGCAGGCAGACAAGGGTCGGAAGCGTGGTCCGTGCAAAGGCGGGGGAGGGGCCAGTGTGAGAGCAGCCTCCGCCCCAGGCACCCCTCAGTGCAGAGAGTCAAGCCTGCTCTGCCATCCAGGGGCCACCTTGGGAAACGGGGCAGGGTGGTGCCACTGTGGGGCCAGGTTAAGCTCCGGGGCAGCTATCCTGATGACCTGTCGCTGGGGTCTCAAGCTCCCGACACCCGGACCAGGAGATTTGGTTTAGCCTTGGCCCAGAGACCCAGGGAGGGCGGGACACCTGGGACTGCCCTGCAGGCGGGGTCCCAAGGGTGCCTGCCCAGTTCACAGCTGTTTTTGGTCTGTTCCCAGAGGCTCTTCCTTGGAAAACATCTGCTTCCTGAGCTTTGGGGTATACGTTCATTGGAGAATTTCTTTCTGGGAATGAGTGTGGGTCTCCTAACTGCCTGAGACGCTCACCTTGACCAAAGAGTGAAGTTCCTACTGTTGAGAAGGCCCATTCTCATTCCCTTTATGCCCTGCCCGCCAGGAAACTCATAGCTACATTTGATGCTCAATTACTGATCATCCATGCACTGGAATTGGGTAAATGCATGTCTCCCCACATTCTCGATTGTTTAATATTATCTATTCCCACTGGGCCTGGAAGGAGACCACCTGCTAACTGCAGACACTCTTCAGGTGCCCATGGGGGCCAGGGAAGCAGGGCAGGGGGGTCAGGGCACCTCAGACCAGCTGAACCAGGCCTTGGAGAGCCTAGGTGCAAGAGAGACTGGAGTCCAAACCTCTGCTCACCCCCTCTTCCAGGTGGGGAAACTGAGGCCCACCTTGGAATAAAGGGGATGACTAGTGTCCCCCAGCCTGTGACTGCAGACTAACAGGACCCTTGAGAAGACACCAGAAGGGCACGAGTGTCTTGGAAATAGAGGGACTTGGGCCGCTGCCACAGCAAAAGTGCCTGGTCCTGTCAGGGCCCTCGAGCTGCGGCAGGTGTTGGGGGAGGGCCAGGCCAATAAAGGGGGGTCGCCGGCGTCACTCTCCTGCCCCCCACTGCCTGGCCCCGCTCCGGGAGGGGCCGCCCTGGGTTTCGACGTGTGCCAGTTTCCCCGTCCGTGTGATGGAGGGAGGAGCCTGGGCCCTTCAGAACTCAGCACACACACCCCAGAGCCCCCTCGCCAGGACCTTCCAGGTTTATTTATTTTTGCCGAGGGAGGAGGCGAAAGAAAAGAAGAGCCAAACAGCGAAAACCCGGAGGAGCCACTGGGACTCTGCCCCCGTTGTCCAGATAAGGAAACTGAGGCACGGAGAGGCTGAAGGCCGGGGCTCCGGCAGCGGCTGGGCCGCCAGGCGTCCGCGGGGCGCCCAGCGCGGCCGGTGCCTCCTTCCGCAGCCCCTTCGCCGGTGCGGCGCGTTCTTTGTCTTTCGCGGTCACCATGACTACGGTTCCCGACTGCTCAGGCCGCACCGCCTCCTCCGGCCGCCGGCTGGATTTCTCCTCGGCGTGGGCAGCGAGGAACCCTGCAGGGTGGGGGGCGGAGGGGAGTGGAAAGCGGCCTCGGCAGCGCCCCAGAGCGCGGGGCGGCCCGCGAGGGGCCCCGGCTGGTCCGAGGCCGCACAGCGACGGACTGGCGGGGAGCTGGACTGGCCAGGCCAGGCTGCCCCCATCCCGGAGGACTTCCGGTCACCCCCAGGCCCGGCCTCAGTCTCCTCACCAGGCAAATGGGCACGCTGTGCAGGACAAGCCCTGCGAGCGTTCAGGATGTGGAGACCCTGATTTTTTTCTCCTTAGGAGGTGAGGACAGGCCCCCCAGCCCTTGCCCCCGTGGGTCCCTGCGTGCCCGCTGGCTGAGTGTCCTTGGGCTGTCCCTCCCCTTTCTGCGCCTGTCCCGCCCATGTCACATGGGTGCGATTCTACGTGGTTTCTGGAAGGTCACGGGAGCCTTGGGACACAGCAGGTTCCAAGTACTGTCATTCTAAATCAAACGTGGTGAGTTGGGTTGAGCCGATTTCTTCACCTAATGCCCAAGGAGCAGCGTAAAGGCAGGCCCGGGCTGGTGCTGGGCTGTGGCCGCAGGACGCCCAGGTGGCCCCACCCAAGCTGAGCAGCCTGCACTGACTACCCCACCCGGATACGAAGGAGAGCTGAGCCAGGATCTGAAAATGTAGGAAGCTGCCAGGAAGGGAACAGCATAGGCAAAGTCCCAGAAGCCAGAAGTCTGGGACCCTCCACCAACGTGAAAGAAAGTCCAGGAGCCCAGAGGAGCAGCTCAGAGCTGGGATGAGGCTGTGGCCTGGGGGAGGCCTGCCGTTCCTTTCAGCTGTGACCTGTGCAATCCCATAGGCCCTAAGGTCCTGTGCCTTTAAGAGACCACCTAGGGTTTGATGCTTTGCTGCTGCCGGCTTGAAATTCCCTTTTATTTATTTATTTATCTTGCCATCTTGAAATTCTTAATTTTCGAACAAGGGGCTCCGAAGTTTCATTTTACATTGGGGCCTCCGCAAATTATGTAGCTGGGCCTGCAGTGGGGACAATGCAGAGCCAAGGGGGTTTTGTTTAATTATTTCTTTAAGTCGCGGTAAAGATAAATATAAAATTTACCATTTTTAAGGGCACAGCTCAGTGGCATTAAGTAACACACATCACATCGTTGGGCCACCATCGCCAAGTCCATCCACAGAATTCTTTTCATCTTGCAAAACTATAGCTCGGTCTCTTTTAAACACTAACTCCCACCGCCCCGGCACCACCATCCTGCTCTCTGTCTCTAAGAGTTTGACGACTCTAGGTACCTCACACGAGGGGGATCAAACAGTGTGTGTTCTTCTGTGACTGGCTTATTTCACTTAGCATAATGTCCTCAGGGTTCACCCGTGTTGTAGCAGATGCCCAAATGTCCTTCCTTTTTAAGGCTGAGCATATTCCGTTGTGTGGATCTATATGTTTATTCATTCAACTGTCAGTGGACATTCATTTATTCCCCCACCTTTTGGCTACTGTGAATAATGCTGCTATAAACACAAATAGGTGAATATCTGTTCTGTTCCCTGCTTCGGGCTTTTAGGTCTTTAGGCGCAGTATCTAGAAGTGGAATTGCGGGATCACGTGGTCTTTCTAATCAAGGGAGGGTTTTCAGCAGAGTGCTGTGGTCAGGTGGGGCCATGAGACACTCACTGTGTGGGTGGCAAATTGATGGTAGAAGGCTGATAGCCCCATGCGGTTGGAGCATGGCCTGGGGACACGGCCTAGGTGTGAATTCAGCCCTGCCATGTGTTGGCTCTCTACTGGGGAGTCATCGCTCTGTACTCCATGTCCTCAGTGTGAAAGGGATGACTGTACTGGAACCTTTTGTTTTAGGGGATTGAATGAGTTACTGTGTGCCAAAATTTAGGGCAATGCAGAGTACGGGCGCAGTCATCGCCATTGCTATTCCTGGAGAGGGGCCTTTGGGACAGAGAGCCTGAGTCTGGTGAACCTGGGGGAGCGGGGAAGAAACGGCAGCCAGGCGGGTCCTCCGTCAGGCGGGGGCTGGGCACAGCCACAGCTCTCCACACCTGGAGAGGCCATGAGCAGGCCAGGAGCGGTGTGGGCTGGGGCGGGGGATGGGGCTTTCTCTCCAGCCCACGTGAGGGTAAGCGCCCAAAGTTCACAAATCGGGGGACCTACGAGAAGTCCCCCACCCCCTGGCCAGAGCCAGTCATGAAAAGCTGATGTGAAAGTGGCCGATACAAAAGCAGGGTGGCAGTTCAGTGGGGACAACACGGGCCCAAGATACAGAACCAGAAGGCAAAGCTGTGGATACGGAGTAACGCTTGGGAGTGGGGCGGGCGTCCTGTAGGCAGGTGGCTGCTCAGAGCCCAGCTGGTGAGTTTTATTTGCTTCACTCTGCTTTCCACATGGAGAGGACCCTATGATATGCGCTCCACTCAAGGTGGGATAGGGGCCACAGCAAGAAGCTGCAGAAGTGGGTTTGGGAGAGTCCCCAGACCCGGGGGTGGGGGTGGGGCAGTTTTTGGATCTTCATAGAACAAACCCAGAACCGAGCTTCAGCCAATCCGTGTGAGGCACTTCTGAGCACAGCGATTGATTGGGAAGGGGCACATGTCTGCCAGGCTCCCCAGGAGCACCTTCCCGGTGCTCTGAGGGTAAAGCCAGGAGGCTCCCAGTGGCCTTGAGCCGCTCACTGTCACGCCAGCTCAGCCTCACTGACGCGACCCTCCATCCTTCTCAGCATTCAGTCATTCGCTCATTTCTTAAAAAAACAAAAACAAAAACAAAAACAAATCTACTAGTACCAGACACTGGGGGTACAGCGCAGTACCTGGCCTCCAGAGGCGCGCAAGCCACCAGAGGAGGCGGGGGACTGAGCACTTCGCGACTCCTGGCTCAGGGTCTCTGCTCCGCGGTTCCCCTGCCTGCGCCGACATCCCCATTGCCTCTTTTAATCAACTTTTCTGCTTCCCCTCAAACCCTTCCAAAGCCATCTCTCCACCACCCCAGGACGGGCGGGTCCCCTTTGTACACATCTATATTTTCCTGCCCCCCGCACCCCACAGATGTTAGCACAGCCCGAATTGCGGTCTGCTGATTCATTGGTAGGTCATGAAATCAACCTGTGAAAAAAATAGCATTTTCTTTCTTTTATGCAAAATTGTCATTTAGTGCAATGCATTCACTTTTAAGTCTCTAGTTCCCTCAGTTGTGACCAATGCATGTGCCAATCATGATACAGATAATTTCTATCCCCCCAAAATGTTCCTGCGTGCCCCTCCTGCATCTACCTCCTGGCCCCAGGCAAACACCGATCCACTTTCTGTCAACATAGAGTAACTTTTCCTGTTCTAGGACTTCATATAAATGGAATCACACAGTAGGTTTTCCTTGGATGAGGATTCTGTTACCCACCACAGTGTCTGTGATATTCATCCATGGGGGTGGGGGGGATATATTTAGTAATTTGTTCATTTTCACTGCAAAGCAGTATTCTTTTTTACAAATATAGCACATTTGTTTATCCATTCACCAGTGGATGGATAATTGGGTTGTTTCCAGTTTGGAGCAATTATGAATACAGCAACCAGCATTTTAAAAAATTAAATGATAGGCTAAACCATTCTACTCTGTAGGGGGAAGCTCTGTTCCATAGCTTTTGTTTCATTTCTGTAATTGAATACGCGTGTACAGAGTGCTGGATAGAACAGAACCGTTTCAGCCAAGGGGAAGCAGCCAGCTGGGGGGGAGTGTACCCCAGGAGGCCTGGGGCATCCTGTGGCCCCAGCTCAAGGCAAGCGGGGGTCTGTATTAGAACTCAGCAGACCTTGCTCTGGGCAAAAGTGGAAGTAGGGAAGGTGGTCTGTGCCGAGAGAGAGACACCTGCCTTGACCCAGGGACCTGGAGCCAGGTGGGTGGGACCCCCCAAAGGTCCCGGATGGCTGGCTGTACTGTCACTGTTCCCAGGCCCCCATATACTTACTCTCTGACCTCTGCCCTCTTTCTAGGGCTAGGGAAAGCCTGGTGGTGGCTGACCGTGCCTTATTTAGCAGCCCTTCCTCCAGGCCGGTCCCCACAGTCAGAATTTCTCCCCTGTTAGGTCCCAAGCCATGATGGAGGGGAGGGGGGACTCCAGGAAGGAGCCCAGACACCTCCAGGACCTCAGACTTGGTGACATTCTTTGCTTCTGGAAATCCACCTGTGTCAAACCCAGGGTTCCTAACAGAGCAGCAAGTGGGACTTGTCCCAACTGTCCCCAGAAAGAGGAGAGAGCCAACTTGGCTTGGCGTATCCTAGGTTTACAAGAGGGGCTCCCGGGCTCTCGGAGCAGAAATGAGTCAGGGTTATTTGTTGACAGCCATGTCCCTCCAAGGTGGGGGCAGCCATGTTCATTATTTGGCGGAGGAAACCGAGCCTGGGAGACGAGGAGGGCTGGAGCCACGGGGGCGGGTTGCTTGAACCGACATTCTGACACCTGCCTCGTGGTTCAATTCGTGTGGACTTTCCTTTGGAGCCCAGTGCAGCTGCTCCTCCGCTGGGAGGGACCCCAACCCCGCTCTCTGCCCTCCTATCTGGCTCCTGCCTCCTCTTCTATGACAGGTGTGTTGTCACCCCCGTTTTACCGATGAGGAAACTGAGGCCCAGAGAGGCTAAGCAAGTTGCTCAAGGCCACTTTAAAGTATCTGCAGGGAGTAAGTGGTGAAGCCAGAATAATCGCCCTCAACCAGTGTGCTCAGGGCAGGGCACGCCTCAGCCAGTGCCTGGCCCCACAGTGGCAGGTGGGCAGCCCCAGACACAGCCCTGTGCCCTCAGTGGTCACCAGGCCTGAGAAGCCCCCAGAAATCTCTTCCTCCTCCTGCCCTTACTGCTGTTCCTCTGCCCCCTGCTTCTGTCCGCCAAACCTTCCTCAAATGTTCAGGCCACACCTCTGCTGGGGCCTGGGTCTGCAGCCTGGGACACGTGTTCCCAGCCAAATCCAGACTCCTCGGGGGGTGGGGGTGGGGCAAAAGAGAGCCTGGCAGGGTGCACAGAGGTGTCCCACCTGCAGCCGAGTTAACAGAGCAAAATCCTTATTTTGTGGGGACTGGGTGCCCTAATGGGGCTCTCTCCGCACAGGGGCCTGGTAAAGGAATAAGACAGTCCTCTCAGCATGTCGCTAGGTGGAAAGAGCACCTGGACCAGCAGCTAAGTGAGTAAAGCAGGGCACAGATGTGTGTGTGTGTGTGTGTGTGTGTGAGAGAGAGACAGAGACAGAGACAGAGACAGAGAGACAGAGAGACAGAGGTAGACATCGACAGGAACTGGGGGGATGTTAGGAAAACCAGACAGCCTAATGGTGGTCACCATTGTTCCGTGACATCTTGTGCCTTCCCCATGTTTTACCAGAGCATTTATTACTTTAATAGAAACAAATCACACAAGATCTACTGAATTAAAAGCAAAACAAAACCCGATTGCAACCTTCAGAGACTTCTTAAGAAATGTCTATGGAGAAGGGGGCTCCCAGGGGTGGGGGGACTCTCGTTGGGCCTGCGACTCCTCCCTCGTCCTGTGGGAGAGACCCCTATTCCCTGCACCCCCCACCACTATCCTCCCAGTCTGGGAACTCGGCTTCCCAGTCCCCACGCAGTTACCGTATTCTCCCTGCAGAAGCTCTAGTTACCGTATTCCCTTGTGTATGTGCCATCGAGTGTACCCAGAGGCTACCATTTCCCCCTCAGCCTCTTAGCCCCTTCCCCCAGGGCAAGGAGAAGCCCGTGAATGTTCTGGGTCCCTGGGGATTTCACTGTTCACCCTAGAGGATGTTTCTCCTCCCCTTATCTCTCTCTCTACTAATTAATGTGCATTGTTATCCAAATAAGGCAATAGTTTATACACAAAATAAATAGGCCTACAAGGAAAAGCAGCAGCCTCTCCCACCTGCCCCACCCCCGACCCTCCCCACAGATAACTCACTTGGCGACTTCTTCTGGATTTTATCTCCTTGTTTTTAAATAACATATTCGAGCTGCTGTTCCTAGATTTACCAATCTGAGCCATTGTCTGTGGACTTCCTCCTAGGGAAGACGAGGCTTTGGTTTTCTCAAACTCCTCCCTGCAACACACCATCTCTCCGTGTCATCTTTATTACCAACGTATTACCATTTTGGGTTGAACCAATATTCAGTTGTTTCATCATAATGATTATATAAAAATTGTCACTGAGCCAAACACTATAACCGTATAACTATGGTTACACTTCCCATGGTTTTACTTTTAGATTTTCATGAAGTTAATCATTACCATTGTTTAGGCTGCTCAGAAATGGCTCCTATCATCGCAAGAAAAAGAAAATTGTGACTATGTGTGCCGATGAATGTTAAGCAGATTTATTGTAGTGATCATGTCACAAAATATACGAATATTGAATCACGATGTTGTACACCTGAAGGTAATATTTTAAATATCAAAAATGTCTTAATAAAAAAAAATGGCTTCCAAAAATGCCGGCCACTGGCATTCACATCTTCTGTAGCCCTCATGCAGGCAGGGGGTGGGGACAGGGAAGTGGGTGGGCCTGCTCAGCTGAGAGCTGTGAAGATTTGGGAGTGTATCAGTTTTCTGTGCTGTATAACAAATGAGCACAGACTTGGCAGCTTAAAGCAACACACATTTATTATTTCCGTTCCCAGGGGTTAGAAGTCTGGCTGAGCTGGTCCTTTGCTCAGGGTCTCAAATAGCTACAATCTAGGTGTCACCCCCTGTGCATTCATCTGGAGGTTAGCTGGGGGGAAAAAAATCTGCTTCCAAGCTCATTCGGTTGCTGGCAGGATTTATGCTCTTGTGGCTGTGTGACCAAGGACCCTGGCTTCTTGCTGGCTATTACCGGAGGCTGCCTGCAGTCCCTTGCCACATGGGCTTCCTCAGGAAGGCTGTTCACTTCATCTGGCCCACAAGGAGAATCTCTTCTTCTGGTTGGCTTCCACGGACGTGTGACATCCCATCACCCCTGCCATATTCTATCGGTTAAAAGCAAGTCACAGGTCCTGCCTGCACCAGAGGGGATGGGGTTACACAGGGCATGAACGTCAGGGGGCAGAAAATCCTTGGGGTCACCATAGGGTCTGTCATCCACAGGGACTATCATCAGATGTCTTCCCTGCCTGCCACAGTGCCTGGGCCGAGCCCCGCCAGTTTCTGCTGGTTCATGGGTGCTTTATGTGGGCACCCCAGGGAGGCACATCTGTCTGTGGCTGCTTCCTCCTCTACGCTGAATTCCATCAGTTTCTAGCTTCCTAAAATGTGTCAGGCCCCTCATCCGAGGTCATCTCCTCTCCCGTGTTTATGCCGTTTTGAATTCTTTGCCATCATTTTTACGAAGTTTCCAGAGGTGGAGATAAGCACATTGAATCTCCGTCCACCCTCCCCCACCCGACAGCCTTGTGCTTTGATGTGGTCTTCCCTGCCCCCTCCCTGCCCATCCTCCACCATCCACTTCCTGCAGCCACCAAGCCCACCCAAACCTAGGGGGCCTCTGTCTGCTCCTTGCCTGCACCTTAGCCTCAGAGAGACACTGAGACATACTTCAAATTCTTTACACTCATGTCTGATGTCGGGGTTTTCCGGGCCCACTGTGCTCTTTCCCGCCTCTGCGCCTTTGCACATGCTGCTCCCTCACTCTGGAACTCCGCCCCCACCCCGCCTCCTGGCATATCTCCCCGGGATTCCTAGCATCCGCAGCCTAGGGCCCCTCTCCCGGGAAGCCTCCTCTAACTGTCCCGTCCAGCCCAGCACAGCCAGGATCTCACTGCAGCGTGCAAACATCTGCAAAGCAGGCATCGCACCGGCTCTCTCCGCCGCCCACGAAGCCACGCCGGGGCGAGGAGGCATCACGGCAGCGGTGCATGGTGAAGCAAGGAATTCTTTCCTTCCCCAGCTGGGAGAGCCCCGAAAAGGCACGGAGGCTAGAGGGATCTACTAAAATCCTGGTCAGACCCTCTTCGCCCCTGCTTGAAACCCCTCTGGGGCTCCTCAGCGCGGCTGGGCTGAAATCCAAAGGCGTGTGGCCCACAATGCTCCGCGGCCCTTGGCTGCTCCCCGCCCCCACCTCATTGTTCTTTCAAGGGAGCCCGGGAACCCTTTCCAGTCTCGGGGCCAAGTTGCTTGGAGCACGTTCTTTCCTTCCTCCACCCTTCACTAGTCCCGTCCAAACTCACCCTGCTGGTCTTGGTGCCTCCTCCTCAAGACATGCCCCCTCCCCACGGTTCTGTAGCTCAGATAACCTTGTAAGGCACTTACTTGGGTGTGTCCCCAGGCTGAAGCCCAGTGGGGCAAGGCTGCCTCCGTGTCACTCGGAACATGCCCCCATGTTATCTGAATGAAGGATATGGAAAACGCGACAGCAATACCCACTTTGCAGGCTTAGGGTCAACAGACAGACCACGTCCAGAGGGAACTCAGAGTCAGGTGGGGACTTGAAGACACTAAGCAGCCTGAAGCGAAAGCTTCAACAGACAAGTCCAGTCTGGACCCATCCTCAGAACCGGCAGATCCCAGGGGTCTGTGACACCAGGCCCATGCTCTTTGCCTCTAACCCTGGCTTTTCTGCCCCCCTTGGAAGATATCCTGGCCTGAGGTGGCCCTGGCAGCACCAGGTCACCAGCCTACCTGCCGGCCTCAGTGACTTTCTCCAAAACCAGTAGGAGGTATGCTGACTGCCAGGTGCAGAGCTGGGAGGGTGGGGTGCCCCCCACCAATCCACACGCCTGCCTGCAGGGTGGCTGGGTGGGGTCCCCGGGAGACCAGCGTGCTCTTATCCAAAAAAGAGGCCGTGGAAGCCTGGCAGAAGGCCCCTCACCGTGAACACAAGGAGCAGGAACGCCCGCAGACTCTTACACCCAGCCCAGTGCCTCCTGGGCAGGTGGGGACGTGGAGGCTGCAGGATGGCCTTGCTCCAGGCCCCATGGTGGTCCATCCAGGCAGCAGGGCTGGGCAGGAGGAGAAAGGAACTGTCTGGTACAAGCCCTCCTCTGCGGGCACCCACGGCACCCAACAAAGGACCCAGTCCTGGCTGGGTGGTGAGTCGCTAAGTCGAGAGAAGGCTTCTGGGATAAGGTGGGCCTCTGGGGCTGAGATGGCAGAGGCAGGGGTGATGGGGGGTGATGGGGGTGGGGGTGGGGGGAGGATGAGTGGGGGGGTGGGGGGGGGGGTGTTCACACACACAGGAAAGAGCACTGAAGAGTCCGGTTCCTGCCCAACCCCATTCGCTGCGTGTAAAATGGGCCAACAATCCCTCTCCCCATATGGCCAGGGGCCATTGGAACTGAGAGGTGGAGACCCGCTGAGAGCTGCGGGCAGCGCTGCAGGGGGGAATTTTCGAGGCGAGGCCAGGGTTTGGAAAGCAGTGGGATTATTCCTCCGGATCCGGGCCTGGGGACAGGGTTCAAAGTTCCCGTTTAATCTCCTCGGCGGGAGGAGGAGGGGCGCGGGCGCCGTGGGCTGCGGGAGGCGTGGAGCCCCAGGTCCGCAGACTGCGTGTTCACACGCGACACCCGCACCTGCAAGCCCTAGGGGAGTCTAAACGGCTGCTCAGTCCCCGGGCTGTGCGGTGGCGCACGGCGTAGTCCTCCGGGCCGAGCTGGGGCAGGTGACTCCATGGTGGTGCGTCCTCACTGAGGAATACGGTACAACCCCAGAAGCGGCACACACCGAACGAGGACGGCCAGGTCTGAGTTCACATCTAGACCCCAATCTCCTGAGACCACTTGGGAGGCCGCCGAGCCCCTCGGTGCTTCCCTTTCCTCACCGGAAGCCGGATAATAATAATAATAATAAATAATAATAATAATAACAATAATACCTGCGGGTCTCACGCGCCGCCCCCAGCCCCGTGCTCCCAGGGACAGGAGCAAGGCCGCCCCTGGGAGCGGAATCCAGGTCACAGAAATACATGTAGTATTTTCTGAGTTTTCCCCAGGGACTGCTTTAGTCAGTCTTGGAAAAGGAAACGCCCTCTGGGAGGCCCGCAGCGGGAGCATGGCTTGGAGACCGCGCCATCGCCCCATTCTACAGAATCCGAAGCGAGGCTCAAGGGTGGGGTGGGTCGGGTCATCCCCCGGGGCCAGGCGCGGCGGGGGCCGGGGGCTGGGGGCCGTGGGGGCTGAGCGATCAGAACAGGCGCCCACTTGGGCAGGCCGTGCGCGCCCCTTCCCCGCGTGCTCGGTGGCGGGGGAGCCGGGGGGAGCAGAGCCGCGGGCCTCTCGGGTTTCATCCCGCCCCCTGCTCCCAGCAGCTCCGCACAGATGTTCTCCCGCGGGGCCTCTCGGGCCGCGTTTCCGCGCCCCTGGGTCGGTTCCTGAGGGGGCGGGAATGGGCCGCCCGGGCGCCGTCACCACCTGGCAAAGGCTTAGCGAGCACCTGGCCGATGAGGAGCATGGCTGGCTGGGCGGATGGGCCAGAAGGGCCGCGAGGCTCAGGGCCCCTACCGTGTGCCAGGCCCGCTGCTGGCGGTGCCTTCTTCCTTCCTCCCAGCTCCCCAAGCAAGAGAGGAACGATTTGCTCGCTTCCTGTTACAGTAGGGGAAACTGAGACCCAGAGAGGTTAGGTTGCTTTTTCAAGCTCAGCATGCAGGCTTCAAACCGAGCCTTGAAGGCTGGGAAAGATCTGGACGTTTGGAAAAGGGAGGGTTGCATGTTAGGCAGGGGAACAGCTTGGGAAAGGCGACGAGGTGGGCAGGTTGCAGGGCGATGAAGGGAGGTGAGGCCAGGTGGGCGGGCCCAGGACTCTGCATTCCGTCTGCCAGAGGCTGGGCAGAGGCTTGGCGGGGCACTCTGCAGCAGCAAGGAGGCTGTCCAGGGCCTGCTGGAGAAATTTCGAGGCTGGTCGGGAGGAGCTGGGGGGAACACTGAGGCCAGCCTTGGCCAGGGCACCTGGGGAGTGCTGGGAAGCTGGTTCTGGTGTCTGCATTTGCTGGGGACAGGGGCTGGAGTCTTCCAGCTCTCTTTGCACAATCCCTTATCTGCAGCCTCAAAAGGTGAGGCACCAGTTAAGAGGTGTGGTGTGCTCCCCGGAGGAGGCGCCAGGCAGTGTGACAGCCAGGAGCTCCCAGGGCAGCAGGGGCATCAGGGGCTGAGGGCAGAAGGTAGCCAGCAGGCGCCAGGCAAACGGGTTGGACCGGCTGGGGAGGGGGCACAGACTCTGGGTGGGGCACTTGTGACTTGCTCCTGACTCGATGCCTTGAGGCTGGTAACCTGGGAGGCCACTCCCGGGGTGTCAGCCTGGGAGAGGTCTGGGCAGCACTGGCCCTGTTGAGATGGCAGAGGGTTTGGCCACAGGCTGGCCCTGGCACCCACCCCCACCTAGGCCCACCCCCAACAGAAACCTGAATGCCTTCTCGGTCCTTGTCCCCAAACCCCCAACAACTGTCCCTGTGCTGCAGCTGCTCCCACAGAGTGGCCCTCACTCTGCCTTCCTGTGACCCCCTCACTGCTCCAGTGAGGCAGGGCCCCTCAACCCCCTCCCCAGCTTTTCTTGGCCACCCTTGGACACAGAGTCCTCTTCTGTCCCTTCTGCAGCCACTTTTCCTGGGGGTGAGCTCCCTTCCCCACCCTCAGCTAAGGGCGCCCACAGTGCCAGTTCCAACCTGCCTCTTTCTGAACTTCAGACCCCAACACTGGCTCCCCGGGGGGAAGTACTGCCCCTGTCTTGCAAGCCCCTCAGACACCGTGTGCCCAGCGCCACTTCCTCGGCGTGGGTCGGAGTCCCAGCCACTCCAGCCAGCTGGCCGCGGGATGGCAAATAAGCTCCTTCCCTCTCGTGCATAGGATGGGGGTAACAATAGTGCCCACCTCATGGGGGGTGCTGAGTGGTCAGTGTCAGCTTCTTGGAACAGCGCCTGGCACAGTAAGTGAGAGGTTGGTTACCAGTGTGTCTGAATCTAAGAGGAAGACCTCTTATCCAGCTCAGTGGGGACTGTCACTGAGAGGTTGTGGTAGGCAGCCCCAAAAGGTCCCCAGGGATGCCGCCTCGTAGTCACACCCTGGCGTGTCCCCCAGAAGTGATGGGGTTGCCGCTTTGGGGATGAAGGTGTCCTGTTTCGCATGCCGGCTCTGAAGATCTGTGCCCAGGACCCTTCTAGGATTTGACATTTGCCTTCCGATCTGTACCTAATTCAGTAGCAATTTTTAAAAACAATTACTTTCAACGAGTCGTTCCAGAACATCGACAGTGTCCCCAGACACACGGGCTGTCTCCCCGCACTTGTGTCCCAGCAGCTCGGGTACTCTTGCGTGAAAGGACTCACGCTAACACGCTCCACAGGTATAAAGAGGTTGTGAGACAAGGCCCGTGACTCTCGATGGGTGGGGCAGGCGTGGAGCAGCCCCTGTGGGGTGGCGGTGGGGGGCCCAACCTGGGGTGGGTTGGGAGGGTGGGCTTACGGGTCTCAGGGCTCCTTGAAGGTGTACCGCTCCGCTGGCGGCACGGGTCTGTGTGGGTTTGGGAAAGGGTCTGTAGCAGCCGTCGGCTTTCTGCTCCTGTGCTTCACAGAGGGTGCGGAGTGGCTCAGGCAGTGAACTGGTTAAGTGCAACTGGGTCGAAGCTTCCCGGGCGGCTGCACCTGCTCTGCTGCTGTTTCCCTCCGGGTGCTGTGGTTCTCCCAGCTTCTGGGGCTTCTAAAGGCTTAAATCTAGGGAACATCTCTGTCACACAGCCCCGTTTACCTCCATATTTCATCAGTCACCAAGTCTCGGTGGTTGTGCCTCCCAGATATCTCTTGGGTCCCCTTTTCTCCCTCCCAGTAACTCCAGCCCCCTCCAGTTCGGCTCCTTCCGGAAGGCTGCAGTGGGCTCTTCCTGCTCCCTCGCCTACACCCTCCCGCCCCTCCCCTTCACCTCCCCCTATGCCCCTCCTAGGGCTCCCTACCTCTGGGTGTGTTTTCAAGCCAGGCTCCTCCTGGCCACCTGCTCACCCGGACTGCAGACAGAGGGTGGGCAAAGAGCCTGAGCTCTGGTCCTACCCGCTGAGACCGCTTATCTGTCCTGTGTCCTAGTTGTCCCAGGTGTAAGAAGGGCATAGCAGGGGCTATTCTTCTTGCCCTTCCCTGGAGTCGAGGAAGATCACACAGGTGAAACGGGTCCAAAGTCAAGGGCTTTGTGAAGGGCTCTTACCGTGAGTGTCATCCCTGTGATCAGAAGCATTGAGAAACAAGGTGGTCAAAGCCATAGGATGGCCATTAAGAAATGCCACAAATCAGCAAAACTGCACCCGGCCCTTCCCCAGAGTGGTAGATGCAGAAGACCTGGGTTCGAGGCCTGGTCAGTCAGCTTCCTGGGAAGGTGCCTGCCAGGCAGACTCTCCCTCCTCAGACACAGGAGACACAATACTTTTGGGGATCCATGAAATGTTGAGCCACAATACTTTTGGGGATCCACGAAATGTTGAATTTTGTTTAAAATCAGAAAGAAAAAAGAACTTTTAGGGTGAAGAAAGTGTTTTAATATATGTGATTTACATATTCCCGTTTATACCAATGCAGTCGTAAAATGGAACGTTCATATTTTTCATGGAGGAAGGAGCCAGACAGGCGGGGTGCCTGGTGCACAAAAGCCAGGTGGGCCTCTGGGCAGGGTTTCAGGTGCTGAGCCTCAGTTTTCTCACCTGGAGAGTGGGCGTGGTCCTGCGAGCTCCGTGAGAAGGAGGAGCCCGTGCGCGCTGGGGGCTGGCCTTGGGGCTCCTCCATCCACCATCTACCAGGGATCTCCGATCACCGCTGTGGCACTTGGGACACGGCTTAAGAGAAGCAGACAAGCACCAGGCCTCACGAGGCTTAAAGGAGTTGATCGAGAAGGCACGAAAGGAAAGAAAGGAACGGGGAGCAGAGTGAACCAGATACCAGGAAACCTTTGGAGAGGAAAACGGGCTAAGGAAACACTTTTCCTCCCCCTCCAGCTGACGAAGGGGCACGTGAGCCGGCTGCATAGAGCCCCACCACCCCCTGCTGGGGCTCCTGCAGACTGGGGTGCCTGCAGACTGGGGGCGCCCCTCCCAAGGGAGGAGCAGAGCTGGGGAGAGACTGGAGGCTCTGGGTCATACCCATAGCAGCATCCTGGGCTAGGCCATTCGAGTGCATCCTCTACATGCACTGAGCTCCCCTGCCTGTAAGGTGGGAGCAAGGAACTCACCTGCCTCGCAGGTGAAGAAGCTGCCACTCCAGAGAGGTTAAATGGTAGACTCAGGGTCTGTCCAGGGGGTCATTTTCCAGGCTCAGCTGTGGCCCGTCCATCTCAGGGAGCGTGGTGCTCTGCCCGGAAGATGCTCGGTGGAGGAATCCCAGACTGGCTGATGGAGGGGTGGGGCGGGACTGGAGTCTGTCCCAGATACCCGAGTGTGCATGACAGAGAGATTTGTCACCTAGAGACAGCCCAGCCCACACCCACCCACCCCCACACATGCCCCTGTAAGTTGTCACTCAACACGCTCAACCCACATGCAGTGCTGGTAGACACTGGTGGGACACACACACACACACACACACACACACACACACACACACGCACACACACACGACCTGTGGACAAGCCCATAGCTCCAACCCTCTCGTTTTTTGGCCTCATTTACTCTGAATTCAGACTCTACCCAGCTCAGCGCCCTGGGACCAAGTCGCAGGGGCAGTGCTGACCTGTCCTCAGAGGCCAGGCCTGGGTCCCTCAGGCTCCCCTCTGAGCTCCGGCTCTCCAGTGGCCTCCAGTGAGCAGCCTGGGAGTGTGTGGGTGGGAGCGTCTTTTGGGGCTAGGCTCCCCCTGGCCTGCTGGGCACCGCAGGGAGAATCACGGGTGCTGAGGGGTGGGGTGAGGGGGCATCAGGAGGGAGCACCAAGAGGGGCCCTGGTCTCTTCCAGCTCGGCCTCCTGCTGGGACCCCTGCCAACTCCCGGCTTCCACTTCCCGCCATGGCTCCAAGCCTGGCAGCCCCGGTCATCATTCTCACAGTTGAAAAAGGAAGGGGAGGCCCCACCGAAGCACAGCCTCCAAGTGTGTCTGGAAACTTCTGCAGGGCCCGGGGTGCTCTGAATCCCCCTGGGCCTCAGTTTCCCTCAGGAAGATGGGCCCAGAACCACGAGGAACCCTTGCGGTCGGGGTGGGGTCCGGCGCGTGTGCCCTCACCGGCCTGCCAGGCTGTGGGTTTCTTGGCAGGAGCCGGCGGGGGCGGAGAGCAGCCGGCTCCAGGGCAGGAGCAGAACCGCGCCCCCCTCCCTAGGCCGGGCCTCCGTCCCCGCAGCCAGGGAGGCCGGGCCTGCAGGCAGCCAGCAGCCGCAGACGGGAGCCAGGCTGTTGCTGATGGATGGGGGAGGGGCTTATCTTGGGTCAAAGGTCGCCCCCTCCCCTTGCCCAAAGTGCTCTGAGACAGATCTTTGGCCATCTCCAAAGGCCTGGAGCTCGTCTCCACGTCTGTGAACGAGGGCGCGGGCGTGGGGGATGGGAGGGCGGGGCCCTGCAGGCCCCCCTCCCGCCCGCTGCTTCACCTCCTTCCCGGGTCACCAGAGGGGCTGTGGACCCGGACGCTGGAACCCAGGGCTTCGAATCCCAGTTCCCGGGAGTCCAGACTCCAGAACCCCGGAACAGGGAGCGCTGGACCGAGAACGCCCCCCAGGGCGCGGCTGCGGGGGGTCGTGTGAAACCCTTCACTGTCCCTCTGCTTAGACACTTCCGTTCGCTCTCCTGGCCCTGGGCCCAGCAAGGCAGGGTGGAAGGGAGCGTCTGCCTGCGCGGTCTTGGGCTCCTTCTCCGGAATCCGAGTGAGGGAGTCCTGCCACCTGCCACCTCATCCTGGAGGCTCCTTTCATGGCCCGGAGGGGTGCGGGGTGCGGGGCACGGAGCTCACCCACCCGCCCGCGCAGCCTGCCCGAACTGCAGTCTCTGGAGGGATGCCTTGCTGAGCCCGGCCCCGCCGACCTTGGCGACTGGGGGGCGGGGCCTCGGGAGGCTCTCGTGTCTGAAGCTCCCAGTCCGCTGTCTGCTGCAGGCCCCTCAGGCTCGAGGGCTGCCAGGCCTGATGTAACCGAGGCTTGCGCACCGCGCCCCTGAGCCTGTGTGAGAAGCCAGGCCAGGCACCCCGCACACCCCGCTGGGGTGGCTTGGGAGCTGGCACATGCCCAGCCTCAGGATGGCCATCGTTAGGGGCACGTCAGCAAGCCCAGGGCCCCCCTTAGCTCCCGGCTGTACCCCAACGTCTTGGGAGGTCTTGGGCAGTGTTCCACGACTGGAGCATCAAGTGACCAGCTGACTGGTTCCTGGACCCCACAGAGCCTCATGAGCCTCAAGCGTGGCTGCGGCCAGGCCTAGGGCGGGGGCTCTGAGCCCGAGGGGCAGCTCTGGCCAGCTGGGCCCCTGGCGCAGCCCCACCCTGGGGCCTGGTGGTCTATGCCACACAGGACTCTGGGGACCAGCCAAGCCCTGGTATTTCACAAGCTCCTGGGTCCTCAGTCTCCAGCCTGTAAAGTGGGAACACCGCCACCTTGAGGGCTGTGGTGAGGACCAGATAACACTGGGGAAGTAGCAGCTTGCTGTGTGGCTGGCCCCATGCCCAGCCCACGCAGCCCTCCGTCCACCATTAGCCTGGTGGCCTTGGGAATGTGGCCCCAAGAATTTCAAATTGGAGGGGCTAGAAGCTGGTGTTCAAACATCTGGAACCTTCTACAAAACCCAGGCCCACCGTGGGGTTAGGGTTTGGGATCCAGCCCTCCACCCCGGATCTTGGAAGGCCCAGGGAGCAGGCAGGCCACTGGAGGGCAGGGGCTCAAGGGAAGACTCCATGTGGCCTGTCACTCCGTAGACCCTGATAAGTCCAGGCAATCGTGGGGCTTACTCAGGTCTGGAGGAAGACAAGGAATTCTGCTCTGTGACAGGGACGTGCTGCCCTGCTGCCTGACTACAGGGGCCGCCCTGGAGGTGGGGCCGAAGGGACAGTAAGGGAGGTGGGAGGAGTCCCTCCAAGTGCCTGGCAGTCTGGGTAGCACCCCTTGGTTGCAGGCACCTCACTCACTGCTCCCCAGGCCTGGGTCATAGCCAGATCCCCACCAGTTCCCGAGGGCCCCTTCGCCCTCCTGCTGGCCACGGGAGTCTCGCTCCGTGGGCACGCCCCCCCCATCCCAGCAGAGCAATAAACTTTCATTTCTTCGGCTTTCTTAGAGCTCTTCGGTATTTATTATCGCAGTAACCCGTGGGAGGAGGTTAGGGAAGGAAACTCATAGAAGGGCTTCTGCGAAAAGCACCATGGGGTCCCCTTCCCTCCTGCCTGGTCCCCCTCAGCTCCGGCGACTCCTCCCTTGCCCACTGTCCCTCTGCACCAGGCCCCGCATCCCCCACCCCCCGCATCCATTTCCGGTTTCGGTCCTCTCTCCCTGCCACCTCCGTGACTCTGATAGAGACGCTTGGCATCGTGTCCGTCCCCTCAGGTCCCTCCTGTCTCCGGAGGACCTGGGCAGCCCCCATCGCCCGCTCTGTCTGCAGGACAGTTGCTCTTGGTTAGATCCCAGGCGCATCCCAGCTGTGTGCTCCCCCGCCCCATGGTCTTCCAGGCTGTGAATCAGTTTACAAGTTGAAAATCAAATAATCAAGTTTTACACTCTTAAGAATCTGTAAACCTTGGCACAGGCAACTTTTCAACAAGAGCAGTTCGTATCCGGAGTTTCGGCCTCCCTGGGCTCCTTGCTGCACGGTCACGGTCACGAAGTGTCAGGGCAGGGAGGGGCCGTGGAGACAGTCTTTCTACACCCGCATTTCACGGAGACCAGCAGGAGCTCAGAGAGGGGAGCGGGCTTGCCGAGGGGCACACAGCTTGGCAGTGGTTGGGACAGAGATCGCTCACCTCACTGGCTTCCAGGCTCCTGCACCTGCCCCAACCCCTCCAGCAGTCCGAGGAAATGGGACCTCTGATAGTTTACCAGGGCATCGCCGCCTTGAGCTAAGACACTTCCCAGCCTCCCTTACACTTAAGTGTGGCCACGTGACTAAGTTTTACCTGGATGGAAACAGACTTTGATATCAGGAAGGGTCCTTAAAGGGCTCGCCCGCCCTACTCCCCTTTCTTCTTCCTACTGCCAGTGATGCAGACATCATGGCAGGAGCTTCGGCCGCCATCGTGGACTATAAGGTGACCTTGGAAATAAAAACTGCGTGGGAGAGCCACAGTGTAGAAGGGGCCAGATTCCTGATACTGTGACATCACTTGCTGTACAAGCCCTGGCCACTTCCAAACACCCCGAGTATAAGAGAGAACTAAGCTTCCATCTTGACTAAGCCGCCATTACTTTGGGTTTCCTGCTGGGTCTGTCTGACTCAGGCCGATGCTCTTCTTGCCCTCCCAGGGTGTCTTCTCTAAGGAGGCCCAATGAGGGACAATGAGGGCTGGGTGCAGAGCAGTCCCTGGGGTTCGTGACCCCACACCCGTGGATGGGGTAGGGGAAGGGGCCTCAAACAATTTTTAGTCACTTTCCCCCTGTAGAGAAGCTCCAGTTGACAGGAAGAGGGCGCGAGCCCCACCTGCTCAGCCTCCCTCATGGGTCCCAAAGCCCCTGAGTGCACAGAGCGTCTGCCAGGGCTACATTCTCAGAAGCACGTTCGTGTCCCCTGTTCCCCCAGGGTGGCAGGGCCCGGGCCCCTAGGTGTCAGACTAATGGAAGACTGCAGTGACCTAGCCCGGGAGGCACAAACAACTGTGACCCCCGGTGGCTCTATCACCCCAGGCATCCTAGGCTCCAGGGACTCAAGGCAGAGCTACGCCCCTCCCCAAGCCCTCTTCACTCTGGGGACGGCTGAGAGAAGCAGCAGGTCCCTTGTCTCTCCAAGATGCTACTTGGGCAGCCAGAATCAGGGTCAGACCCAGAGGAGCCAGGGGCTGGGGCCAGAGTCCACCTGCCAGGCCCTTCGCCGCGCCCACCTTCCATTCCGTGCTGTGGGGGCCTCGGCCTCTCTGGGCGTCAGCTCACCCTCTGTAGAGCAGGCACATGGCACCCATCTGCCTGCCCGCCTGCCTCCTACGTTGCTGTGACTCAGAGCTAACACAGGAACAGGACTTCGGGGTGAGGCCTGGCGTCCATGTTGCCCACCCGCAGGGCCTGGGACCTAGCCACAGATGACACCCTTGCTGACCCATTCCAGGGGACCCATCCTTTTGTTCAGTGAGTCATCGGGAGACATCACAAGTTATGTGCTGGCTGGAAAATTACTGCTTGGCTATCGCCCATGGGAACATAGGCTATCACCCATGGGAACATAACATTCTAACAATAAGCTTTCTGCTTCTGTACCCCCGCTTGCACACCTGACCTGTGGGTTGACAGGTAGTGAACAGGAGAAAAATAGACCTTTGTGTTTAAGACAGAATGAGGAATGGGATTTAGGGCTTAAAAACCCTGTACCTCTACATTTCGGGGCTGCTTAATTTGGGGTCTGCGTACCCCTGGCAGACCCAGCTGGCTGAATAAGGAGCATGTTTCCTATAACTCACTGATTCCTGGTGGTCCGTGTGTCTTTCCGGGGCTGGAGGCTACAACAGTTACAGGGGGGCTTTGTCCTCAAAGCAGCAGGTGGGACACAACCTTCTCGAACTTTCCCACCCGTTTCCTTAATGGTGGAGGCCAATGACTCCGATGATGGGACCTGCTGTTAGCACAAAATCCCTTGGTTTATTGGAAAATCCACGTGGGTGCTGTGCTCCTTCCCTGAACACGGGAAAGTCGGGTTCAGGTACTCATTCAGTCCCCCCAGTGTGCGAGCAAGGCCGAAGTTCTGGCCGATCACTGTCCTCCTGCTACTCCCCACCCTGCCCAAGTACTCTCACCTCCCTATGGCATCCTGGCCCAGTGCTCAGGAGAGCGTGAGTTTTGCAGTTAGAGTGACAGTTTCCAGTTGTGACTCTGCCCCTACCAGGTGAGTGACCCTGGACATGTCGCCTGACCTCTCCGAGCCTCCATTTCCTCTCTGCTTTTGCTCCCCAGTGGGGGGATAGGGGTGGGGCAGGGCGGTAGTCAGGACGCCGTTTTCTTCCCTGGCACAGAGCAGGCCCCTAAGAACCCTAAGGAGGGGCCACCAGCGTGCTTCGCTCTGTACAAGGGGACCGCGCGCCTCGGAGGCGGTTTGGGCAGACTCGGGAGGCCGGGAAAGCAGAGTCACCCAGGCCGGTGCGCAGTGCCCGTCCCCCACTCTGGGCTTCCGGGAGGAGGAGCCTCAGCCAGGCCCCTGGGAGGGGCTCCTCTCCTGCTGGGAGGCTTGTCCCCAGGGGGCTCCAGCCCACCCACGCATTCGGGCCTCTCCCTAGGGCTGTGGCTTCTCTCAGGGCTGGTGGGCCCAGCGGGAGAGCCCACCTGCCGGCTCCTCAGATCCTAACTTTTCTCGACTTTTCTCCTTGCGGGCCAGTGAAACGCCGGATTTCACCAGCAGTGTGGAGGCCCGGCCTGGCCGGGTGGGGCCATGCTGGCTTGGCACCTTGGCCCTGGCCAGCTCCGGGTGGCATCCTGGTGCAGGATGAGCTCTTGCGAATGTGGAGGCATTTCGCTTTTTTATTTATTTATTTATTTTTAGGTGAGGCAACCCTCGGTTGACCTCACAGATCGCAAGGACCTTGTCAGTTTATAATCCCTTAATTTTTTTTTTATTTTTAACATCTAAAGCACCTGGTCTTCCTAGGTGGTCTCTCATCCAAGGACTAACCAGGCCGACCCTGCTTAGCTTCCGAGATCAGACGGGATCCGGCTCGTTCAGGGTGGCATGGCCGTAGACGGCATTTTGCTTTTTAAAGTGGTGACAAAAGACACATTAAATTGACCATCGTAGCCATTTTTAAGGGTGCAGTTCAGTGGCATTAAGTACATTCGTTGGTGGGCCATCATCGCCGTCTATCCACAGAACCCTGTCCCCATCAACCCCTAGCTCCCAGTCCCCAAACCCGGCCCCTGGCACCACCATTCTGATACGGGACAGCTCTAGCAGAGTTCTCATTCTCTTTAGTAAACCTAGTTAAGTATTCTTTCCTCTTTTCTTTGGGAAAAAGACCCTCTCCTTCAAATCTCAATAATTGCCCCGAGGCTGGTGACTCAGATCCTCTGGCTATTGATAAGGGTCATCCGCCCATTGTTAGCAGAAATGGTGTTAGGCCAGACAGGGCCCTTAGAGGCCGGGAGGGGAGGGGACTTTAGGCCAAAGGTCTTGTTCACTCTTTAAGAAATATATATTAACCAAGCTTGTTTCCCTTTACTCGCTTAATAGGCAAATCCATAATAGAAATTAATAGATGTATGATTTAAATAACAAGTTCGTATCTTTTCCTTGTCTAGGGACTGAGGCGGCACTTCAGCAGGAAACCCAAGACCTCACCCTGCCTAAGGCAGAAAGGGAAAGAGCTCCATGAATCCCCAACAGGCAGGGACAACGGCCCTTCTCAGCAGGAAGCGGATACAGAAGGGACCTCTTGTCCCTCAACATCCATACTAATAAGAAGGGGGGGTTCGTGGCTCTTAGAAAAGGATTAGGCAGGAAAGTTAGGGGGTTTCGGGTCTGCCTGCAAGGACACTGAGGTTATCCTATCCCAGAAGGGGTCCGCCCTAATCTGCCTACAATTAAGCGAGCCAGAAGGCATTTTTAGGCTAAAAGTAACTCACTGAAAGAAACAAGAGATCAGAGAATTTGGTACCAGTTTGAGCCAGTCACTCGCACCTGCGCAATGAAGACCCCAACGACCTTCAACTCACCTGAGCCTCATTATACCGTCATTATAATATGATGCATATGCCCGGAAGTTCATTAATATCATTGTCACAGACTGAATTCTGGGAATGAACATGCACAGAATGCAAAATGATGAATCTCTGAGTCCTGTCAATCTTAGCTGTCAATCAAGGAAGCCCACCCCTCTGAGAAAAGTAACCACCCACAGCACATAGGGATAAAAACCCCAAAGGCTTTGTTACCAGGCCCTCTGAGCCTCCAGGTCTGGGAGTGGACTTTCCCTTCTCATACAGCTTTCCTTTGCTGCTGTATTCCGGTGTCTCACTCAGTTCTTTGTTCGAGATGTCAAGAACCTGGATGACGCGCTGGGAGAGGACCCCACTCTCTGGTGACAATTCCACTGTCCGCCTCTATGAATGTGACAACCCCAGGGAACTCAAATAAATGGAGTCATACAGAATTTGTCCTTTTGTGACGGGCTTGTTTCACTTAGCGTGATGTCCTCAAGGGTCAGCCACGTTGTGGCAGGTGCCAGAACGTCCTTCCCTTTGGAGACTGAACATTAGTGCACTGTGCGAACACACAACTCGTTTGCCCATTCGTCCTCTGATGGACTCTCGGGTTTTCCCCACCTTTCGGCTGCTGTGGATAATGCTGCCGTGAACTTGAGGGTGCAAACAAGGAACATGGTTTTGATCGCGACGAATAAACTTTAACATATATTAGAGCAAACTGGTAACACACCACACCTCACAGACATGAATGCTTAGGGTGTGGCTTAAGTGACTTGAGTGATTTAACGACAAACATCCAAGGTTGACAGCGGAGGGGTGTGCCAACAGGGCGAAGTCGCCGCTGGCCGCTGGTAAGATTTGAGTTTGAGGAAGCCGGAGCTGGGTCAAGTGGAGGCTGTGCCCAGCCCTCCCCCCCATTTGGGTCCAGATCCCAAGGAGGCATCTGATTGGCGCTGCTTTCACCGGCCACCTGATAGGTCAGTTATGGATGAGCTCTCCTTGGTCAAGTGTCCATGCCTGGTCCAGTCAGTGGTGGAAGGAATTCACGTGGGGTCTCCTGGGGCCTGCAGTTCTCCCTATGGTCCGCACTGCCCTCAGCTTCCTAGCCCTGGTGGCTTGTCCAGGGTGGGGCCTGGGCATCTGCAGGTTTAATAATGCCCGCTGTTGATCCGATGGGGGCTGCAGGGAGGGGGCCTGGCAGACCCCAGGCAGACCGGAAGGTGAAGGTCAAGGTCTGAGCCGACTGCCCTCTGAACCCCAAACCTGATGATGGGAGGTGTGGTGGAGGGACAGTGCTGTCCCTGGGCTGAGACCTGCCAGCAATCCTTGTCCTAACGGGGCCGAGGTCTGGGTGCTCAGGGAGTCGATCGGTGCTGGGGGGTGGAGGGGCAGGGGTGTGCCGTGTGTGCTCCCTGCCCCTCCACACTGTCTACCTCTCCCAGGGGACCTTCCTTCCCTGAAGCGTCTGCCAGGGGGCCAGGCCCGCCCTGCCCAGCAGAGGAGGCCCCTAATTGCCATGTGCTAATTGCCCGCTTCTCCTGTGCAGCTGGGTGGGGCCTCCCCTGGGCCTGGAGCTTGTTATTGAAAGGAAACTCATTTCCCCAGTTCTGCAGAATTCAGACTCAGGGGCTGAACTTTTGGTTTGGAGTATTTCTCCTTCAAAACACGCCTTCTTTGCTCACGGAAGTTTTCTGTAAACAACTCAGAAGGTACCCCGAGGGCTCCCACCCAGCTGGGGTTCCTGACCTAAGGGACACTCAGGGCTGCCCCAGCACTCCGGCTCTGAGGCCCCGAGCCTTCCTTTTCTTTTCAAGAGCTTTGTTGACGTATGGTTTGTATCCCATGAAATCCCTGTTGTACGGACACAACTCGATGCTTTTTAGTAAATTCACAGAGTTGTGCAACCAAGCCCCAGGTCCCTGCTCCCAGCCCCGCCCCCGGCCGCCGCCTGCTCTGTCTGTCTGCAGATGTGTCTTTTCCGCGTACTTCCTGTAATGGATTCGTGCCACACATAGTCTTTCGTGTTTCGTTCCTTTTTTAAAAAAATCGATTTTATCGTTTAAGAACACATCCCGAGATCTGCCCTCTGAACGCAGTTTTAAGTGTCCGAGGCATTCTCCTTGACCGTTGGTGTGTTTGGTTTCTTCTTCGCGTCACCGTCTTTCTGAGGGTCATCGGTGTTGTGGCATGTGACGCAGTCATGCCGAGTAAGTCTCCACGTCTGGATGCACCACGGTGTACCGATCGAGCCAGCGGTCAGCGGACACGGGGACGTGCGCTTCCATTTTCTCGCTGTTGTGGCTAAGGCCGCTGTGAACGTTCGTGTGCGGGTCTTTGTGCAGACGTGTTTTCTTTCCTCCTGGCAGACACCCAGCAGCGGCGGAATCACTCAGTGTCCACACGGCAAACTGCCAGACTGTTTCCCACAGAGGTGGCACCGTGTCACGCCCCTGCCCGCGAGCTCGAGAGGTGCGGTGGCTCCGCTCTTGTCACCTGTCGTGTGGCCAGTCTTTCGAATTCCAGACATTCTGGTAGGTGTGTAGCAGTAGCTCATTGTGTTTTAACTTGCATTTCCCTAATGACTAAGGATGACCATCTCTTCACGTGCTTATTGGCCATCTGTGTATCTCCTTTGGTGAAGTGTCTGTTCAAATCTTTTGCCCCTTTTAAAAATTGTGTCTTATTAGTTCAAAGAACTCTTGATACATTCTCGATATGCGATTTATCAATATTTCATCTCAGCGGCTGATCTTTTCATTTTATCAGTGGGATATTTTGAGGGGCAGATGTTTTTAATTTTGATAAAGTCCATTTTATCAGTGTTTTCCTTTAATGAAGAAATATCTGAGACCTCCTTACCTAACCCAAGGTCATCAAGAGTATCTCCCAAGTTCATCTTGAATTTACCTTTCGGCCGTCAACCCCCGCACCCCACTTTCTAGGCTTCATAGTTCCACCTCCTGTTTTTTCTCCTCCCACTCAGGCACCCCACTTTGTTCCCTTACAGCAGTGTTTTTTGTTATTTTTGTTTGTTTGTTTTTAATTCCCAAATCGGATCACACTCCACAAGGGCAGGGATATCTCGGCTTTGTTCACTGATGAGCGCCAAGCGCCTGGAGCAGTGCCTGGCATACAGCAGGCGCCGATGAGATGTGCGTCGGATGGGGTCGTGTTGTTCCTCGAGTGGCCCTGCACTGCACTTGGAGGAAAGTCCAGCCTCCTCGTCCAGGCCAACAAGGCCCAACATGATCTGGCCCTGCCCACCCCTTGCCCACCCCTTGCCCACTCCACCCCTGCTGCTCCTGGTCTTCTCACGAATCTTCACGTGTCAAGTTCATTCCCATGTCAGGGCCTTTGCTTTAGCTGGTCCCTCTGCCTGCAATTCACTTTCCCCTGCTCTCCCCAAGCCCGTCTTCTCCTGTTGGTCAGAGCTCAGCCCAAACGTCACCTCCTCCAAGAAGTCTTCCCTAAGCCACCTCGTCTAAAGCAGCTGCCTCATCCCTCATGTCCCAACACGATATCGCATCACCCTGTCCTTATTATCCAAAGAGTATTTACCTCCGATCGGACGTTTTCCCAGTTTCTATTTTTTACTTAGTGGTTGGTTATCCTCATCCCTCACGGGCCCCAAGATGCGCAGCAGGAGGGGAACAGAGTTCCCAGCCCCTCTTCAGCCGAGCCCTTTCTCCTTCAGAAAACTTCCTTGGTTATTACGGCTCCTGAAGGTCACCGAGCTCTGTCTTCGTTCCTTTCCTTTTGTGGTTAGCTGGAATGTCGGTGGCCCCCAATGAACCATGCTGGCAGTCATGCTCTTGTGAGGTCTCACTCCATGTTGATTCTGGGCTTGGCCATATCACTCGTTCTGGTCAACAAAGTATTAGCAAGTATGATGGCAGTAGACGTTCGATAAGCTCTTGCATCCTGGTCCTTGTTCTTGTTGTAGCCTGGCTGCCGTGCTGCGAGGAAGCCCAAGTCAGCCACGTGGAGAGGCCAAAGCACCTGGGACGACATCCCATGCTGACGGCCAGCTGAGCTCCCAGCTGACAGCTATCAACTGTGGCCACGTGAGTGAAGCCACCTCGGCATTTCACCCCACTTGAGCCTCCAGCTAACTGCAGCTCCATAAATGATCTCAGCTGGCAAAACATGAAGCAGAATTGTCCAGTCAATCCAGAGAATAGTAAGAAATAAGAGATCATTGCTGTTTGGAGCCACTGTCGTGTGTTTTCTACATAGCTGTAGAGCTGATACAAAGTCTCATTTATCTCTCAGGGTTCATTGGCCTAACTGCAACCCATACACCCGCCTTCCGGGCTTCCTGTCCATTGCCTTGGAGGTGGGCAGTTTGCCCAGTCCTCCTCCTTGGGACCAAGAAGCCCCGCCCAGGCCTTACTGTCTCCTCACCAGTCCACTGCTCCCTCCAGTGGGCATCTGAAAAGCTTAAGACTCTAATGAGCGTGGCAGGATCCTTCTGGTGCTCCAGTGCCTCAGATCACCCTTGGACCAGGGGCGGCAGAGTGAGGGGTGGCTTCCCCAGGGAGCCCTGATTGCCCCATCCAGACAGCAGTGGACCCTCAGTGGGCTACACAAGGCATGTGGGGGTGGGTTGTCCCTGCAGTGGGGACAGAGAATGAGCTTGGGACACAGTGACACTAGGGGGTGGTGCAGCAGTGAGTCCCTATGGGAAGGTTAGGTTCCCACCCGGCCTCTTCCCAGCCGTGCATCCTGTGGCCAGCTCCTGAGACCGCTTTGATCTCTGAGTCTGCATTTGTGAAATGGACCTGGGCATGTTAAACCCGGGGCTGGGCCGGGCGGCCCTCAGAGGCCTCATAAATAGGCACCTGGGGAGGCGCAGGTAGGTCTCCCGCATGGGGCTCCGCCGGGTGGACGGCATTCTAGGCGGAGGGATTAGCCAGTGCACGGGTGTTTCCAGTAGGTAGTTGGGAGCTCTGCAGAGGTCCCTGCACGGGTGTCAGCGGGGGCCACTGTGGCCTGCAGGCCGCGGCAGGGCAAAAGCGGGGTTGGGAGCCTTGAGGCTGTCTCAAGGGGGCTCAGGGGCGGCAGTCGTACATCAAAGACCGGGAGGCTGTAGCGCCCCTCGGCCTCCTCCGCTCTGGGAGGGCCGCCCTGCGGGGTCCGAGGTCTCCTGGGAGGAGGGCACCGGGAGACGCAGAGGTGTGGGGAGAACACCCGCTTCTTGCGCCCACCCGTTGGGGAAATCTGCCCCGCCCCGCCTCCCCCCGGGACTTCTGATTGGCCGATGGGGACCCTGGCCCCGCCCATGAGGAGAAAAAGGGTCTGCTAACCCTAGGGAGGCGGAAAGCGGGCTGCGAGCAGCTCTAGGAGGTGGCCGAGTGGCCACAGGCCTGGGGTGGCGGGGACCGAGACCTAGAGTGGAAAGGGGGCCTGCAGAGGCCACCTGGCGAGCGGCGAACGGGGTGGGGGTGTTCGCGGGTGGAGACCCAAGCCCGCGGACCCCGGCGCCGGGGTCGGGGCACTCAGACGTCCCCTGTCCCCATCCCTGCGACCTGGGGCGTCCTGGCCCCTTACGCTCTCTGGGCCTGGTGACTGGCTGCGGGCCGCAGTGCCGCGCGCGGCCGCCAGGGAGCGGTGTCGGCCCGCGCTGGGCCGTGGGGGCCGGTTGGGGCGGGACCCCACACTGCTTGCAGCTCTGGTCCGCCGCGATGGGCCCACACAAGCTCCGGCCAGGGCCTCGCCCCCTCCTCCCCGGTTAACTCGGTGGGGTCTGATAAAAGGACCCCCATGTCCAAGCCCTGGACCTAACGGGCCCCATAAACTGAGTCAACAAACATCTCGCCCATCCTCCACACCTGCTTCCGCCCCTTTGCCGAGTGGCTCTGCCTTCCTGAATCTGTTTCCCGTCGTGTCACCTGAGAGAAAGTGGTTGTGAGGATGCAGGAATCAAGGCCCCAATGGCTCAGGGGTCATTACGGCTGTCAGCTGTGTGACCTGGGCCAGGACTGGCCCTCCAGCCTCAGTTTCTCCTTCTGACTCATTCCACTGCAAATCACAACTATTTACCGTAGGGGTCAGTGGAAAATAAGGTGGGAGGTGCAGACGAATTCGGGGGCTGCCCTCGGCCCAGTCCCTCTGGCCCTGTGTGTTCGTTGTCCAGTGAGGGGGTGCTGCTGCTTCTCAGGGTCCCCAGAGGCTCGAGCACAGAGGGGCCACACCTGGTGCGGGTGGCTCAGCCCTGAGCCAAAAGCCCTCTCACCTGAGCCCAGCCCCTTGGGACCCTTCCCAGTCCTGGGAGGGCAGTGACCCTGCTCAAGGTGACACAGCCAGGCAGGAATCCAGTGCCCATGTGCTGGGAGGGTCAGGGAGAGGGCAAGCCTGGCCCTCCCCGCCCTACTTCCTGCTTCTGCCAGCTTCCCGAGGCCCCCAGGCGCCAGGGCTGGCCTCTAGGGAGAGGCCAGGTCTGTGTCTAGCAGGCTCCTGTGCTGAGAGTTGAGGACCTGGACTGGGCCACTGTTGAGTCCCTGCCTTGTGTTCAGGGCTCCTAGTGGGGAGGACTCTGGTACAGCCAAGATGAATCATGAACTTCCTGCTCCCAGCCCCCCATGGCACTGCTGGCTTTGGCACCTGCCCATGCTCCCCAGGCTGACCAGGCCTGCCGGGCTCCTCCTGCTGCCTGCTCCCCCACCCAGCAAGCCCTGACCACCGTCTTCTCCACTTAGTCATCAGCATTTACGGGGCGACTCTTACCCTGCTTCAGGGACGGGGGACCCGCCTTGTGGGCTGACAGAGGAGAAACCCCCAGGAGTGCACTGCACTGTGCCAGGGGGCCAGAGAGGCTGGGGGAGCTCCTTTAGCCAGACGACACCTGGAATGAGGCCGTGAAGACTTCCTGGGACTGGCAGAGACAGCAGCATGTGCAAGGACCCTGAGACCGAGGCCGGAGGCCAAGGCTCCTGGTGGAATGTGAAGGTCTGGCCTTCAGGTAGAGCAGGGTGTCAGTCTGAGACAGGCGGCAGGGAGGGCTCTGGGCAGAAGAGGGGACGAGCGGCCTTGGTTCTGATGGGGTTGCTCAGGCAGCAGGGGGCTGAGTCCTGGGCAGCCTGGATGTGGGAGGTGGGATGGATTAGTAGGAGGGGCAGGGTCAGGACATTTGGACACAGAGCCTTCAGGACTTGACCGATAATTTGAGCGGTGCGGCTGACTCTTCATCCGAGGGAGCCTCTTCCCCCAGGAAGCCTCCCTGCCCACTCACCTCTGGCCCTCAGAAGAGGTTCCGGGGGTGGGGGGGCTGTCTGCAGAATGAATTGATGAGCGAAGCTGCTCAGAAGTGTCGGCTGACCACCTGACCACCCTGTCCAGGGATGGAGGGACCCACCATCCCAACCTGCTTCTGAGCCCCCACATCTCGTGAGGCGCAGAAGCTTCTAGGTAGAGGAACCACCGCTTGCATTGGCTTGCACGAAGCTGCCTGACAGCCTAGGGGGTTAGGAGCTCATGAAAGCCAAGCCTTCCCTTCTTGGGACAGGAAGAAGCTTATAGGTTCCACTTCTGTGGGCCAAGGCGTCTCTTCCCTGAGCCTCGATTTCCATACCTATAAAGTGGGCTGACAATCCGACCTACCTCGTGGGGCAAGTCAGTGAGGTAGTGGCTGCGAGACAGCATTTTGCCAGTGGGATCTGCCTCTTTAAAAACTTAATTACACAAATAATATTTGAATTATGTGTCCCTCGTGAAAGAGTCAAACCATATGGAAGGTACAGAGAATAAACTTAAAGGTCCCTTCTTCCTCTTTGCTCTCTCTCTCTCCAGGGGACACTGCCATCAACAGGTGAGTGTGTGGCTTCCAGTATTTTTAAAACAATATGCATGCTTTTTTTTTTTTTTAAACATTTTTGGTGTTGAAATCATTAAAAATCTCAGCAGCTCAGGCATTGAGGCTGCATCTGTGGCAGGCGCAACTATGTGCCACGAGAACTCCTCAGATGGCCCTCTGGGGCGGGTGTCATCTTTACCTCCACCTGACAGGTGAGCAAATTCCACCTGTTTGTCCTTGCCTGTGGCTGCATGATACCTGGTATGCGTGTTAGTCACGCGCTTCACTCCCTAAACCAGGACCTATTGAGAATGAAGGGGACACCATTCTAATTCTGCTGGGATGACAGGGACTCTCCCAGGGAGATATTCTAATGAGTCAGGACTTTTGCAAGGGATAGACCCCTGCTCCACCCGGTCGAAGCCAAAAAGAGAATTTACCGGATCAGTTAGTGAGACAGCCCAAGTCCCCAGGCACAGCTAGAGCAGGGGATCTTACAAGGACCCAGAGGTGCTGTGGAGACTGTCTCACTGGGGTGGGGCCGGGGGATGGTCTGGGGCTTGTGAGGGAGCTGGTCCCTGGGCTCCAGGCTTACACACAGCCCTCTCCTCAAGCCCAGGCGGAGAGCAGGGCCAGCTGTGGTGCCACAGGAGTCACAACCTGTGTTCAGCGTCCCCTTTGGATGGTCACCCAGGTGGCTTCCAGTTTTCATTTGTAAAAACAGAGCATGACCCTACCTCCTGAGTACCTGGTACCTATATTCTCTTGAGAGGTTTAACTATGAGATATATCGATACAGAATGAAGGCTGAATTCTTTGATAAAGCTTTAAAGGATTAGGTAAGCGATCGAAAACCGTAGCAGTGAGCATCGTGCTTGGAACGTGACACATGGGCAAGCACTCGTCTGGGACGATGCCTAGAGAAGAAACTGCCGGACCCAAGAGCACGAGCACCGTCCTTGCTGGCAGGGCCTTCCGAGACGCCAGTTCCCACCCTCCCAGCCCAGGCTCTATCAGTCTCCTCGGTCTGAGCCAACAGGCAAATGAGAGGCTGGACATTCGCGGATTGCTTACAAAGCGGAATGTCTTCCTGTGTTTACTGGCCGGCGCGTGAGTTGTCTGTTAGGACCCCTTGCCCATTTCCCTGGGTTAATCTAAATGGGTTGCAAGGGTTCCCTGTCCATTCTGAATGTCACTCCTTGGCTATGTATGTGGGCGTCTTCCACTCCCAGGATGTCACAATGTTCACCTGGTTTTATTGTCTTTAGCAGGTCTGTCCTAGCATTTCGAGCTGAGCCTTGAAAGACCAGTTAGATGGGATGGAGAGTTTGGCGGCAGCGCTGGAATCCGAGTGCAGGTGGGAACAAGCCCAGCCCCCTAGGACAGGAAACTGGAGGGAGCGGAGCAAATGCCTGAGGCGCAGACCCCTGGCGGCCAGGTGGGCTTCGTGGGACAAGGAGGGTGCCCCTGGGGAGGTGGGGGAGGGTGGATATCCCTGCTCTCTCACCTGGTCCTGCCCACTTCCCATACTGGCCTTGCCCAGTCGCACCCCCTGGGTCCCTTCCCTTTGAGATCGGAAAATCCACCTGACTCATTTGATAAGAGACTGGAGCTCAGACAGGTGGGGTGACCCAGCCTAAACTGCACAGCTGGTGAGCAGCTGATTGGAACAGACCACGCCTGGTGCCAGCCTCCTCCCCAGGAAGCTCTGGCCCTCCTCCCTCTGCCTGCAGCCCACACCCTGAACTGTGCCCGCAGGCCAGGCCACCTGCCACCGCCCACTGCTCTGCTGATAGGTTCTGTGGGCCTTGAAGGGGCAGCTGGGTCTCAGGCCGGGGAAGATCTCCATGTGGCCAATGAACCCCTCTCTTCAAACCCCATCCTCCTCTTCCTTCTCACTGTGATGACCTTGCAAACAGAACACATTAGAATAAACTTCTTAGACTTACCTTTACCTGTGCCCTCCCCTGCATCTGTGCCCAACACGCCATCCACCCCAAGAAGAACTGTCCACACCCTGGGCTTAGGGCTTCCCTCCAGGTGTCGCAGCTCCCCTCCCCCCGGCCTCCTCAAGGTCATTGCTCCAACAGGTCCTTCCTGAATTATCAGCATTTTGGTCCATCAGTGTGCTGCACATGTGAGCACACAGGCATGACGCAGTACACCGCACACACATACACGTACACATGCACAGCACACCGCCAGCACACGGATGCACGTGTGCCTGCGTGCACACACTCGCGCACACAAACTGCATGCTCACAAGCACGCTCACGCGTTACTTCCACTCTTGCACTGTGACCCCGCTTACGCACCCCGCTCTCCCCGCTGCTCCCTATACAGCTTGCTCCCCTCCTCCGGCCCCTTCTCTCCTCAGCCCTTTCCAAAGAGGCTTCTCCTCCCGTGACCTTTGGGAACTGTGACCTACAAGTAGCCAAATCCTCTGGAGCGGCTGGTGGCACTTGTCCCCGCTGGCCACGCCCTCCTCCTCGGGACACCGTGGCTTCTGGAAACCCTGTGCCTTTTTGACTCCCAGCACCTCTGCCACCTCCTCGCTCCGTGGGTCCAGTTCCGGCCTCCACGCCTCCCCGCTCTGCCTCCTAGAGTCCTGCTTCCGGTGCTGTTTCTACCGTGACCAGTTGTTTATCACCAGCTGGGGTCCCCCCAATGCGGCTCCTAGGCATCTCCCCACCCACCCTTCCAGGGCTCAGCCTAACCTACAAGGCTTTCTAGACTGTTCTCTCCCTCTCTACCCACCCCGGTTGGTCAGAATCCACACAGAATTCAACTGCTTCTCTCAGGTGACCTCCATGCCACCCCAGAGAAAACCTGAGCCAGCCCACATCACTCCTCGGCTCCCCGGTGTCCTGGCACTGGCCTGCAGGGTCCTTCTGTACCTGTAGCCCCACCCCATCTCCCTGACCGCACCGACCCACTCTCCCTGGGCTCACGCAGATGCCTGCCCAAGTGGGACAAACTCTCCCAACATAGAAGGCAATGTGACTTAGGTCCAGTCCCAGCAGGAGCATGACAGGGTCAAAGGTCAAACCCACAGCTGGAAGGCTGTGCTGGTGAGCACCATCTGCCCGTGTAGGTGGCAGGGCCTGGGCAGGGCAGCACCCCTGCCCCGAGGCTTCCTTAGTTTCTTTGGGGATTGAGCCCTCCTCCTCCTCCCCCTGCCCCAGCAGCTCCTCAGCACCCACCCCCAGTCAGCCCTCCCTCCCTGAGGGACCCTGCCCCCTCAGGCCCCCCTACACCCATCCAGAGTCAGCCTCCTGGCACATGAAGCTGCTGTGGAGGGGCTCGCCCACCCTGCACCCCCTCCCCTGCAGTGGAGACCTCACACGGCCCCTAAGGAGGTGGACAGGGGTGTTCACCGCAGCGCTGGGAGGCCACTTGCCAGGGACAGGGGACAGTTTTCACCAGCAAGAGACTTCAGCAGAGAGGACGCATGACAGAGTGGCATGTGCCCTAGAGGATGAGTCCCAAAATGACCTTGGGATAAAAAGCAAGCTGCTGAGAGTGAGGGCTGAGTGGTGCCATGACAGAGAGCATGACGGTGTCAGCCGCCACTGTGGGAAAGGCCCAGGGCTGGGGTGGGGGGCAGGACAGGCACAGCGACCTTCATATTTCTTTACGTGTTATTTCTTAGACTGGATCATGGGCTCCCAGGCATTCATTATGATTTTTATTTGCTTGAAATAATTCACTGACTTCCAAACCCCCTCTGCCTCCATGTCCTCAGGACAAAGCCAAGCTCCTTGCTCTATGTGACTCATCAGCTCATCCCGAGTGACCTTTGTAGCCTTTCTCTGTCACTCCCAGACCTTTGCTCCAGCTGTGCCCAGGCCAAGACCGCCTTTCCACTCCGCATCTGGTCTTTCTGGCTGAGACCACGTCCATGGCAAGCTTCCGAGCAGTAGAGAAACGGGGTGCGATCTGACTTTCAGAAAGAGGCCTTTGGGAACCCCGGCTGGGAGGGCAAGTGGAAGGGGGAGGAGGAGGGCATCGAAGGGCAGAGAGAGACCTGCCCCAGGCCCGCTGCACACCGCAGGCACCTACGGCTGATGCCGTCACCCTCATTCCACCGGTATCCATGAATACGGTGTGCGGTCTCAACTCCGGCCCTTGAATAGTAGAACGGGGACAAGGGAGCAGGGTGGCTGCTGCCTTGAGCCACAGGCTGTTCGCTGGGGGCATGACCTCCCTAGGATGTTTTCCAGGGCTTGGAGGTCCCCAAAGGCCAATGTCAACTCCAAGACCACCACTTACTTGGCCCCCCAATCATACTTAGAGATGTCCTGATGGGGAAATCTGGGACAAACTGGAGGGAAACTGAATCCTCGAGGCGGGCATGGATGAAGGCTGAGGCCCGGTGGGGATGGATGAAGGCTGAGGCCCGGTGGGCATGGATGAAGGCTGAGGCCGGGCGTAGGCAGAGCCGGTTCCCACTCCTGGCCTATATCCCAGTTCTATTAGTCTGGTGGTTGTCACCCACCCGAAGAGGTATGGTTGTCACCCACCCTGCCAGGCCACACTGCCCTGAGGTGCGGCAGCTCTTTGGGGGGTATCTGGTGGGGTCTCAGCATGACCTCTGGTGTGCACGTGTGGTGCTTCAAACCTTGAACCCCGTGTGGCGAGGCTGGGGTGGCTGGGGCTCCACCCACCGCAAAGGTCTGAAATAAAGCAGGGGAAGCACCTGGCTTCTGGCTGCTCCTCACTTGGAGGCCACTTCCCTGTGAGCCCCGATTTACTGGCACGGGAATCGGGTTGTCATAATTCCTAGCACTACCGGGTGTGAAAATCGCGTGACATAGGTGTGCATAGCACAGAGACTGGCCTACATAAGGCGCCCACAAATTGCTCTTTGCATCCATTCGTCCATTCCCGGGACAGTCAGCCTAGAGCCGGGCTCCGATGCGCCAAGCCCGGCCGTGCAGAACGCGGTCGGGGCCTTTACGAGTCACAGTTCCTGCCTCTTGACGCTTCCAAGTACAGGCGGTATCTCCCAAGGTCACAGAGGGTCAATGCAAAGGGGACCTGGAATACGACTCTCAGGGTGACGAGGAAAGTCACGGTCGACGGACCCGGGGCGTCTACGTGCGAGCCCAGACTCTCGCCGAGTGGCGGCACCGCGGCGGGGGGGACCAGGCGACCGGAGCCGTCACCCCTGCGGCTCGGGTTTCCGGGAGCCCCGCCCCCGCGCACCCTCAAGTTTCTCTGAACTTTTCCGCGGGTCCCGCTGGGGGCCCCGCCCGCCGGCCGGTGACGTAACAATGGTGCAGCGCGGCGGCCAATGGGCGGCGGCGGGGGCCGGCAGCGCGGGCCAATGGCGGCGGCGGAGCGACCCGCGGTCCTGCCCGGCCCGGGCCGCACTGCGCCGCCCGCCGCCCGCCCGCCCGCCCGCCGCGGGCGCTCGCACCGCCGCCCAGCGACCCGGCCTCGGCGGCTCAGAGCGCGGCTGCGGCGGGCGCGGGCGGCGGCGGGGCCCTCCGGTCCGTGGGTCCTGGGACCTCCGCCTCCGCGCCTACCGGCGGAGAGAAGGCGCGCTCTGGGCCCGCGGCGGGGTCGGGGACGCCAGGACCGCGGCCCCGCGGTCCCCCACGGTGAGTCCGCCTCCCCCCGGCTCGCGGTCCCCGCCCCGGGCGCTGCCTCCTGGTCGCCGCCCCCCTCGCGTCCCTGGGCACACGCACACGCAGGTGCAGCGTTCGCTGAGCGGGGAACCGGCTCGCAAACACCCTGGCCTCGCCCCCCGCGATCCGAGGTCCGTGGTGCCGCCGGGAGGAGACCGGGAGGAGCTGGCGGGCGGCCCGGGACGCGCCGCCCTGCCCTCGGCGGCCCAACCCCCCATGCACCCCCATGCACCGAGCCGCGGCTCAGTGACGTGGGGCGGCCCAACTTTACATAACCTGCCCGGCGCCCCACGGGTGTCCACACAGGGTACACCTGGGGCGCGGGTCTAGTCTTGGCGTCCCCCAAAAGAGCTCTGTGGCTGCAGCCCACCCCCACCCGTGCTCACCTCGGTAACTTAGTTACCCAGTGTTTGGGTACGCAACCTGTCCGCTGACCCAGGCGCTTTGTGACCAAGGACTTACGCTGGAGAGAAAGCAGTGGGTGCTTTGGGCCGGGGTCAGAGGCCAGGGCTCAGGTGGGGGCTCGGGGCTCAGAGGGCAAGGTCGGGGCTCAAGGTGGGCTCCCTGTGGGTTGGACACCCCCTCATCTGGAATGAGCCTAAATGGGAAGGCAGGAGATCTGGATTCTAGGCCTGGTTCTACCATGACTTGCTGACCGATATCGGACAAGCTTGTCTCTTGCTGGAAAATGGGATGACTGTTCTGCTTCATCTTGTAGTTGAGATGATCGAGAGAGGTAGCCAAACTTGAGGGGGTTTGCAGACTGGAAAGTGCGGTGCACACCAGTCTCTAGGGTGACTCCAGTCTCCCAGGAACTAGGGGCACGGACATCCAGCAAACACCATGTTTGGATGAAAGGCTAGAGTCCCGCCCTCCCCCACCCCAAGACTCACTCTGCTGGGGTTCACAGCTCGACTCTCCCTCTTCCGTTCTCACAGATGAGGAAGGTGAAGCTCAGAGAAGGAAAGTGACACATCCACGTCTGCAGAAAGAGGTGATCGCGGGGCAGGAACTGGGGGGTCTGAGTCTAGCGCTCTGGCCCTGTCCGGCCACGGGCGAGACTCTAGAGGCCCCGAACCCGTGGTCGGGGGATCAGGGGACAGAGCTTGGGCGACTGAAAGGGTTTGGCTCAGCTTGAGATGTGGGCGTAGCTTTCCTACCCTCCCACCTGGCCTTTTCTGTATTTGGGGTTGGATGTGTCTGGCCCAGGTGGGAGCAGAAGCTCTTCCACTGGGTCCCTGGGCTGGAGGGGGTGTGTGTGGGAGGGTGAGGTTTCAGTGGATGGGGTCGTGAGGGCAGAGGCAGGGAAGGTCATCTCCAGCAGAGGTGTCAGGGAACGAGGGAATTTCAGGGAGATCAGGGACAGCTAGATCAGGGTGTGGGAGGCGGAGGCTGGAGGCAGGTACAGCTCCTTATGGACTGACGGGTGGGGCTGTGGGAGGGGTTCCCAGGTTGAGCTCCGCGGGCCCCTCCCATAGCCCCCACCCCTCACCTCGGTCCTCTTCGCTCGCAGGTGCGGGTGGTCGGCTGCCAGGCCCATGCCCTGAGGCCAGGAGGTGCCCCTCGCCAGCATGCCGTGGGACGCGCGGCGGCCTGGGGGTAGTGCAGACGGCGGCCCCGAGGGCGCGGGCGCGGCGCGCTCGCGGGCGCAGAAGCAGTGCCGCAAGTCGTCGTTTGCCTTCTACCAGGCGGTTCGCGACCTGCTTCCCGTGTGGCTGCTCGAGGACATGCGCGCCAGCGAGGCCTTCCACTGGGACGAGCGCGGGCGCGCCACCGCCTACTCGCCGTCCGAGGCGCTGCTCTACGCGCTCGTGCACGACCACCAGGCCTACGCGCACTACCTGCTGGCCACGTTCCCGCGCCGCGCGCTCGCGCCGCCCAGCTCCGGCTTCCGCTGCTGCGTGGCGCCCGGGCCGCACGTGGCGCTGGCCGTGCGCTACAACCGCGTGCGCATCCTGCGCCGCATCCTGAGCACCGTGCGAGACTTCCCGGCCGAGGAGCGCGCGCGCCTGCTCGACCGGCGCGGCTGCAGCCGCGTGGAGGGTGGCGGCACGTCACTGCACGTGGCCTGCGAGCTGGCGCGCCCCGAGTGCCTCTTTCTGCTGCTCGGCCACGGCGCCTCGCCCGGCTTGCGTGACGGCGGAGGCCTCACGCCACTCGAGTTGCTGCTCCGCCAGTTGGGCGGTGACTCCGGGGCCACCCCTGCCTCCGCGACGCCTGCCGCACCCGGGGAATCCCGCCAGCGCCGCTTGCTGCTGCTAGACCTGCTGGCACTGTACACGCCCGCGGGCGCCACCCACTCAGCCCGCCGTGAGCTGCTCGGTGACCGGCCGCGCTGGCAGCGGCTGCTGGGCGAGGACAAGTTCCAGTGGCTGGCAGGCCTGGCGCCGCCCTCACTCTTTGCGCGCGCCATGCAGGTGCTGGTCACCGCCATCTCGCCCAGCCGGTTCCCCGAGGCCCTGGACGAGCTGCCGCTGCCGCCCTTCCTGCAGCCACTGGACCTCACCGGCAAGGGCTAGTCCACGTGCACCCCGGGCACTGGATTTTTGGAGAATACTATTTTTCAGAGCGTTGTATCCAGCACTTTACATATATTGACCTCTGTACAGCAGAATCTCTGCCTCGTCTGTCGCATGCGTGGCACTCTGGGCCAAGGTGGTCAGGTGGGGGCCCCGCCTCCCTGCGCAGAGCGGGTTTGAGGGTTATGTGGGTCCCGGGAGCCAAGCCATGACCTCGGTTAACTGTCCAGCCCCTGAGGAAGGTGAGGGCCAGCGTCCCACCTTGATCTCGAGCCTTTGGGAAGGTATCACAGAGAGGTGACAGCTGAGCTGAGCAGAAGGAGCTGGGCAGGCCCAGGGGGTGTGGACTGGCAGCATGTGCAAAGGCGTGGGGCCCGAGAGCAGGCCCTGAGAGCTGCTGGGAGCAGCCGTCCGCCCAGTTAGCACTTGTCAACCCCCGCCTGGCCTCGTCCCTGTCACCCTCTTTGCTATTTCCCCAGGGATAGGCAGCCAGCCCTGGGGGCTCCTGGCCCCAGCTCCACCCCCTCCTCAGGCGGGTTAGATGTGTTTTTGCCCCAGACCCGACCTCATGGGCCCTGGGTGTGGGTCCCCTGGCCCAGCCCACAGTGGGTGTTAGGTGGTGTCCATCGGTGGCAGGGTGACTGCATCACCCTGTGGGGAAGCCCTGTTGCCCAGACAGTAGAGCTGGTCTCTGCAGCAGGTTCTGAGACTTGCTAGCAGACACACGATCTTTGAGGGTAGAGGGACCCTGGCTGAAAAGCTGGGTCTGTGCCCGGAGGAGCCTTGGGACCGGGGAGAACAGCCAGGCCGCACTGCCCAGGAATTCTGTTGGGCCGTGAAATTCAACCCGTGCCGGCGTGGGCTGGAGGACCACGATGTCCTGCCAGGAGCAGAGGGCTGAAGGTCTGCCCGATGAGTGACCAGCCTGGCTGGGGCACCAGCTGCCCACCCTGCCCCCAGTGTCCCTGAAGGGAGCATGCCTAAGGGACAGAGAAGCTTTGGGTGGTGCTGGTGGAGCCCAGAGTGGTGGGCCACAGGAGGGAGGGTATGGAGGGGCCTGGGTAGCAGGTAGGTCTTGCCCGGGGGCCTGGTTCTGGCCTGCACCTGCCACCCACTCTCAGGGTGACCTGGGACAAAGCCCTGCTCTGGGCTCCAGTGTTTTCAAGAGATTTTGGTCCGTCTCCAAGCTCCCTACCTGCTCTGAAAAGGACATGACCGCTATTCCTGGGAAGTGTGTGGGTGGGCGCACAGCCCTGCAGGAAAGCCGGGGACGGGTGGACAGCCCTGTGGCTGGTCCTAGATTCCAAGTGGGAGTGACGGCTCCTCCCTCTGCCGTGTGCCTTGGGCCAGTTAAATAGCTTCTTGCACCTTGACGCTCTGGGGTCTACATACTGGACACTACATCTCCCAGCTCAGAATTTGGGGCATCAGGAGCCCCTGGGTCCTCTAAGGTCCCAGGTCCTCAAACAGAGATGCCATTGTGGGGGCGGGTGCATTTCCTTTGGAGATGAAAAGAGGGGACCAGAGCGCCCAGAGCAGCAGGTCGTCGTGGCCCTTAGGGGGCGGGTCTGGGGAGGTGTTGGCAAACCTGGTGCCCTGATGCCCGAGCAGCTGGCGGGGACCTGGGCCTGCAGACTTCCCCTCGTGTCTCCCCAGACCCAGCTCTGGCCTCTGTGGACCCAGGTTCCACTTCCTGACTAGACCTCCAGCTGCCCTTTGGTGACCACCTCCTTAGAGCCCTGGGGGCTGGGGCTGGGGTGATGCGGCGGTGAGGGGCCACCCTGCCTCAGGGCTCCAAGCCTGGCAGGGGGTTTCCACACCCATTGTCAGGCAGGCCAGGGGCGGCCCCTGGGCTAGTTCCAGCAGGAGTCATGGGCACCACAGCAGGGGTATCATGGGAAGGCCCAAGAGGGGTGGGCTGGTTTGGGGTGACTATTGGGCTGCACCATCATTTGCTAGGTGATGCTAGGGCCCATCGGAGGACCCCGTGGAGGAGTGGGAGGGCAGCCAGGGCAGTAGCCCCCGATGTCTTTGCCGTGGGTGGGATGGGTGGGGGAGGGGAGGGGCGGGGAGCTTATTGTGCTTGGAGCCGCAGGGAAGGCTGAGGAAGCCGAGGCCAGGCCAGTGTCGCACAGCCCTGTGGCAGCCAAGGGGCCCGATTCTGGGCACAGGTCCCAGTCTCACTGGGGACTGACACCTGGCCCAGGGGGCCCCAAGTGGCAGTGAGAGCAGAGGACCTGGAGCAGCAGTGCGGGGTGAAGTTATCTGTTGGCCGCTGCTGGCCCAGGAGAGCAGGCCCCAGCACCGGGCTTATCAGTCTCTGGGCCCTCCAGCCCCACGGGCAGCAAGCGTGGCAGGGCCAGTCTGTCACCGTTAGCACCCTGGAGATGAGCGTGGGGGACCGGGGTGGGAGACCCAGCTCTCGGCCATCGGCAGGCGGCCTTGATGGCTCCTCAAAGGCGGCCGCCCCTCCCACAAGGCCCACTTTTCTCCGTGAGGTGTGTTGGCTCGTCTCTTCCACCACTCTAAGGAGAACCTGTCTGCGGCCAGAGCGACACCCCGCTCCTCTAGGGGCCCAGCGAACCCCAACCCGTTACGGCTCGGGGGCCAGAACCTGCACCCCAGACACCTGTTTGGTATTGAGAACCTGTGCCCAGAGCAAAGAACACCATAGGACACTGCAGCGCATGCTGCTGGGGCGGCCTAGGGGAGGTGGCCAGGAGGGCAGGGAGCAAGGACCCGCCTGGCCCTCCTCCGACCCTGCCCACGTGACCCTGTGTGGGCTGCAAGTCCCCCGGCCCCCAGCACGTCTGTCTCCCTACTCTGACTTCCCTTCCTCCCGGTCTCTTCACCAACTCCAGACACCACCGAGAGCGAGTTCCTGCGTCATCCCAGGTCTTCTTCAGAACCAGGGTTTTTCCTGGAGTCGAGAGAGACGGGCGAGGCCAGGGTGAGGCCGCGCCTGCTGGGCCTGCCTCAGGGCGTGACCGAGAAGCCGCGCTGATTGGATTCGGCTCCATTTCAAAACAGAGGCGCAATGGACACGTAATAAACACAGGCTTTGCGTGTGCAGTTTGAGAAGTGACATTACCACCACTCCAATCAAGACAGGTGAAGACAGGGGTGTCACCCTTCGGTGATTTTAAAAGAATTTCCGTTTATGGAATTCTGCTCCCAGCAGAGTCCTGGGCTGTGCAGAGGAGTCCAGGGCCGCGGGCCCCAGCCCGGGAAACCAGGAGTGTCCTACGCGCCCCCACGGTGTGTGGCTCCCAAATGAAGAGGCGCTTTCTTCTCGGTTTTCCTATGTGCACGTGTACACACGTTAAATTTGTTCTATGCACAGTTTGTACATGATATTAGACCACTGACCCAAGTTAGTGCTTTTAAACTTACTGTAGTATAAGCACTTCCCCGTATGGTAAAACACTTTGTGAATGAGGTTTTTAGTCTTTGGTGATGACTTTGTGGTATTTGACTGAGCTAATGTTGATACTAGAAAGAATTAATGTTAGAGACAACTGAGTCTTTAAAATGCAAATTTTATTTATTTTTGGAATAAATAATACATTTACATGGCTCGAAATTCAAAAGATACAAAAAGGCATACACTGCAGGGGACCGCGTGACCAGCTGCCTGTGCCGGAGCGTTTCTCCCCGCCCCGCCCGCCCGTGTGGCCGGAATCGGGAAAAGCGTCAAGCCCAGCGAGAGCAAGGGTGGAACGAGCCCGCCTGCCTGAGCTCCCCGTCCGCCTTAGCTCCCCGTCCCTTCTCCTCCGTAGGTGTGATCGCCGAGACCACACAGCGCTACACCCAGGAAACCCCGCGTCCACACAGTGAACGACGTGGCGAGGCCGCGGCCCTTCCTGTGGGCCCGGTACCCGCCGCTGCGGCGCTTCACGGCTGCGGCCGTGTGGCGTGGAACGCTCCTCCTGCCTCGGGACTTGCTCTCGAGGACAGGTGTCCAGGAGCGGAGTTTGTGGGCTTGAAGTTAAGGCTGCCGGTGGCTTTCCCAGGTCCGTGCCAACGGGGGCTCCCCAAACTGCTCCACCTGCACCCCTGCCCTGCGGAGCCGGGGCGCTGCCGAAGCGGTGCCTTTTTATGTCCTTTGCCCACACGTGTCAGGTGTCTCTCCTACTGCTGTGTACAGGTTTCTAGGGTGTATGTTCAACATCGCGTTTCTTGCAATTATTTCCCCTTCAATTCTATGAGGGTTTTACAGCATTTTTACACTTTGAAGAAATCAAATCTATTTTCCCCTGTGGCTTTTCCCACCGCTTGAGTTTAGAAAGCCCTTTGCTGTCCAGAAATCAGACACCATTCCCCTCCCCGCTGGTTTTAAGATCCTTTAATCTATCTAATATTTATTGTCCAAATAACTGGGCGGTGGGCAGCACGGTTCTGAAGTCGGGCCTGGCCCCTCGTCTGCGATGCCGCCGGCCTCACGCTAACTCCCTGTGGGCCTTGCCGGACTGCCTAACGTCACTGGCGCCCCCGCCCACGCCACGCTTCATTCGCGGGCCTGTCACCGCTCTTGGCAAGTCTCACATGTTCTCTCCCCCCAGGACAGTGATGGGCATCACACGGTACAGGTCTGGGGGTCCTGGGCTAGTGCTCCCTTTGTCACCTTGAGCAAGTTCCTTAACCCGAGTCTCACTGGGAGAAACAGCATTACCTTGCGGGACCCTAGTGACGACACAAGGCTGTGCATGTCAGCCTAGGAGCACGGCCGGCAGAGTCAAGGGCGTGTTTCTGGGACGAACATTATGTCGTGAATTCCTCACTGCCCCCCCGCCCCATAAAAATCCCAGTGGGGACCTGACGAACCGTGATGAACCGCATGTCCCTCAGTCGGACCGAGGTCTCTGGCCCACACACTCGCTCCTGCATCGGGAACGTCGAGCGACTTTCCTTAACTCCCGATTTCTTCGATGTCTCCCGGAAGGCTTGGCTTTCTTGACGTGTGACAGTTCTCGCTCAGCTGATTCCTGGTACACGTGTCCTGCTGCCGTTACGGATGCGACCTTTCCTGTGTGCTGGTCCCCAGGTGGGCATTTTTGATACTTGGTTTTGTTTCTCAGGCGGAGACGAGCCTGCAGAGCCCGCTGGCAGCGGCCTGGTCCCCGTGGGCCCCTGGGGGGAGATGGCCCTGTGCTCTGCTCACAGTAACACGTCCTCCCCAGGGGTGACCGCTCTCTCAGGCCGGCCACCCCGGGCAGACGGCGCGAATGTAAACACAGGCCAGGTCGCGAAGTCATGCCCGCCTATGGTCTCCGGGCAGTGGGGCTAGGTCGGCGACCCTCGGCAGACCCTGCCCAGCACGGGTGGCAATGCCAGCCTTCGTGTGTGCCTGCTGAGGGCACCTTCTCAGGCTCAAACGTCAGACTCGCCCAGGTTTCAAAAAGTCTAGTTTATTGCACTGTCTCAAAGCACAACGAAAATGAAAACCAGAAAGACAACTACAAAAGCACTGAAGCGAAAGTCGTCCAGAAGCATCAAGCGAGACTTGGGTTTAATTGCACTAACGTCCCGTGGGTTCAGGAGGGCTGTCGTGGGAGAGGGGCCGGGCCAGGCACGGTGGCTGCAGACGAGCAGCCGCGGCCGGCCCAGGGTGGCCTCTGCTGTTGCCAAGCTTAAAAAAAAAAAAAGGATTCTACAAAAGTGAAGTGTGAAGACGGGGGACTTCGGCATCTCGGCTGCATTTAGGCCTGGAAGCCCTCCACCTTCACGGCTGGCTGAGTCCTGCCAGAGAACATATTTTGTCACTCTTCACCTGTGGCCTGTGGGCTCTCGGACACACTTGCTTGGTAGAAAACAGGCCTCGAGTAGCTGGGCCCTGGGCCAACGGCAGGCTAAAAACAGCAGCCGGGCCGGAGTGAGGTGTGGAGCTGTGTCCAGGAGGGAGGTGCGGTGGGCTCAGGGCGGGACACGTGGGGCTGCCAAGTCCTACAGCTCAGATGCCAGCGAGGTGGCTGGGCACTGCGGGCTGACCCCAGGGACTGACCATAGCAGGCACCAGCTTCGGCCTTCTGGGAGGCAATCTGAATGCCCGCGCGGAGCCGGCCAGCAGGTCCCGTGAGCACCCCGCATGTCCGGACATGCTGCGGCCACACCGCCCCCTCTGCAGCTGTGGCCGAGGACAGCGCTGGCTCAAGACGAACCACAAGGAGGAATGGAAGCCTCTCCGTTGGCTTCAGAAAACACATTTCTCTTCTAAATTTGTGAGATTTGACTTCAAGTGAGGCACCTTATGCAGGTTTGTAATACAGCGAAAAAGGCAATGATTAATTGACAGCCTCTGAGGTGCTGCTGGGTTTACGTCCACCAGCGGCCTGAGTGGGACGCCTCTCTGAGGACGTTTCTGAGTCGGCTAGCCCGGCTATGGTCCCCGCTTCCGCATCCCCCGCCGGCCTTCGCCGTTCTGGCCGGAGGTGGCGCGCGTGCCCGCCTCGTGAGCGGGCAGGAAGGCGTGGAGGACGTGTGTGTGCTCCACCCCGGCCCACCAGCCCCCACCTCGCAGACACGGCCTGGGTCCCACCTGGGCTGGAGCACGGAATGTGAGCTAGAACCTGCCCCCTTGGAGGAGGTGCTGGGACCCTGGGATGGAGACGAAGCCATCGTGGGAAAACATTCAGCGAGCGCTTGGAGAGCACTGGCCTTTGGCTACTAACATGGCTGCCTGCGGTGGCACACGGCTACGTCCCCTGGCCCAGCCTGGACCCGTCCTCCCCACAATGGGTCCCGGAGTGGCCAGCAGGGAGAAGATGACGGTGGCACACGGGTAACTGTAGTGTGTGGACTGGCAGCAGCCACTGTCCCCGCTCGGGGCTCGGGGTTCAGAGGTGCTGCTGACCCAGCAGTGGCTCTGATCACTGGGTTGAGGCTGTGGGTTCTGGAATGAGACGGAAAGGAACGTGGATGACAGCAAGCGTGGGTGGCCAACGCGGCCAGACGTGTCCGGGCGTGAGCGGATGAGGGGCGTCCACGAGTGAGTGACTCCGAAACCGACCGTCCTCCACGCCAGCCTCGCTTCCTCCCTCCTGCACGACCGCCCGAGGGCCCCTTCAGATGACCTCCCACTCGTCCTCCAGGTCCTCGGGGTGCGGGGTGGCGGCGTGGCTGCTCTGGGCAGTGTGCGAGTGGCTGAAAGTCCTTGTCAGCCGCTGGAGGAGGTAGCCGGGGGGGCCCACTGCCCACAGCTCATCTGACGAGGTCACTGCAGGGACAGGAGCCAACCGCACACTCGTTAATCACCCAGGCCGGGGAGAGGGCAGCGGGAGCGAGCGCCCGGGCCTGGGCCCGGGCCCAGACATTGCGCTTTCCAGCTGTGGGGCCCCACACGCCGCCCACGATCTGTGCCTGTGTCCTCCGCTTTAAAGTGGTGGCTCGACACCTTGTCCCCTTCCTGGGGACCCTGGCAGAGCTGGGGTGCCAGCTTCCCGCCCTCAGTGTGAGCCTGGGAGGGGCCCTGGCAGGGGGGCCTCGCCCTTGGCGCCCGTGGGAGCACCCTGTGAGCTCGCGGACACGGCCCCGGGAGCCCCGCGGGGCCCGGCACCTGCCTGTGAAACACGTCGCGGTCCCGGGAACCTTCTTCCAGTAGTCTCCGGCCGGGTTCTCGTCGCTGATGCCGTAGCGTCGGGCGAGGTGGCTGTTGGGGCAGCGGGCCCACACGGTCCGGGCGCTCAGGGCCAGCTGGCAGGCCTGCAGCCCTGTAGGCAAGCGGGCGTCCCTCTGTCTCAGGCCCGCTGCGGGCGGATGCACCACCCCTTCCCAAGGGCCTGCGCTCTCCCGACACTGCGCCCTGTCGGCCGCAGCGGCCGTGGAGGCAGCGCCCTGTCTGGGCTGGCCTCGGAGTGGCAGCTGCAGAAAAGGACGCCCGTTGGCAGGGACGGCAAAGCCGTGAGAACCCAAGACTGACGGACAGAGGGTCCGGGCAGTCCAGAACGAGCGTGCCACAGCGAACTCCAGGACTCAGGCTGGCTGGCGTTCTAAATGCTGGTCCCTCAGACAAGGATGCTTAGTACACACGGGCTTGTCACCTGCCCCAGCAGAGCAGCAGAAACCAGCAAAGCCTGAGTGTGTAGGCCACGGCTGTGGCGTGGGGGACAGGCTGCTCCGCGCGGCAGACAAGGAGCCCCTGTGATCACAGCGCTCACCCTCCCAGGAGGGGCGGCCCGACGCGCTTGCCCATCTCTACCTGGCACGTGCTCCCAGTCGGTCCCCACTGGCATCTCCTCGGTGATCCCAACTCGGACGTGCACATTCCACCTGCTGTCGAGGGCCCACAGCATCTGGTCGTTGGGGCTGGAGTGGACGCTGACCAAGGTGACCCCAGCGGGCTGGAAGCAGAAAGGGACTATGCTCAGGGGCAGAGCTGGTGGGACACGTTATTTTCGGACAGAGCAAAGTCGAGAGGTGTGGAGAACTAGGGTCAGTGACGTGCGGTGGGAAGTTCTAGAAACTCACTGACCGGTACTTGCCAGCCTGCCACTCAGCCACCCACCCATTCAGCCATCCCTCACCCACCTGTCATCACTCACCTCGGCCACCCGTCACCTACCATCACCCGCCCACCCACCCAACAGGTATTTATGTGAGCATCTACCACGCGCCAGGCACTGTGCCAGGTACTAGTGTTCAATTTTCTTGGCTCCTGGATTTTAAAGTCTGGTGAGAGCCACGTCGTTAATCAAACAGTCACAGAAGTTTAAGACTGCTACAGGCAAGAGTGGCACAAGTGACAACGAGGTGACGGCGAGGCACCTGAGGACACACGGGCTCCGACCGCGAGGCCCGGGAAGCTGCCCTAGAAACCGATGGCCACACTGAGACCGAAGGCCGCAGCATGGTGGCCCGAGGCCAGGCGGCCGGGGTGGGAGGAGCAGCGCGGCCCCGCGTGAGGTCTGCCTCCTCAGTCCCTGGTGGGGAGGCCTGTGGGGTGCTGGGACCTGGGGTTCTGCGAGGTCTGGAAACGTGCCCGGGGGCAGATGGTAGGAAATGGGGTGCAAGGAGCAAAAGGCTCCCCGGCCAGACCGAGGGCTCCATGGCATCAGGTGGGCACGCCACCCCGGCCTCTGGGAGCGAAGGGCTTACGCTGCAGGCCGCATGGAAAACGTGGTGACAAGGCAGCGAAGGGTTTCACAGAGCTCACCCACCTCGGCCACTCGCCCTGTGGGCTCCTGGACACGACTCAGGAGGCACCGCTTCACAAATGCCAACCAGGACCAGCCCCAGCGGCCCTGCTCCGGTGGCCGAGCAGGGACAAAATGGGGGAGTCAGGAAGCAGTCCATGATGGCTGCTCCACCCCACAGAGGCCATTTTCAAGCTAGGAAACTTGATCTTGCTGAACCCACGTCCCTCAGAGGGAAGGTGAGTAGACCAGGTCCAGGGGATCCCGAACCTCAGAGTCCCTGGAACTCGGGGCGGTGGGCGCTGTTAAAATGGCACATTCCTGGGTTCGAGGCCAGGCCTTCTGCATCAGACTTTGGGACGGGGGCCCAGAAGTGACCGCTCAGACAAGCAAGCGCCCAGGTGGTTCTGATTCGGGCGGATGAGAAACAGTGCTGCGATCATTCAATTGGAAAAGAACAGTCTTTTCAAGAAATGGTGCTGGAACACCTGAACATCCACATGCGAAAGATGAGGCTCGACCCTCACCTCACACCACGTAAAAGACGTTCACCTGTAACGGACCAAAAACAAATGGAAGAACTAAATCTGGCAATCGTTTCTTATGGATGCCACCAAAGGTAGAAGCACGAAAAGATAGAGATAAATTGGACTTCGTCAAAATAAAAAACTTTAGTACGTCAAAGGCCACCACAAAGACACGAAGAGACAACCCACAAAAATGAGAGAAACTATTCCCAAATGATATGTCTAATAAGGGTCTCATATCACGAACAAATGAAGAACTCTTAAAATCCAACAACAAAAACACAAACCAAATTATTAAAGGGCAAAAGACTCGAATAGACAACAAGCACATGAGAAGATGCTCAACATCCTTAGTCGTTAGGGAGACGTAGATCAAAACCGCAATGAGAATGCTCCCCACACCCACCAGGATGGCTAGAAAAAAGAAAATGGAAAACGAGTCATTGGAGAGAATGTCAAGAAACAGGAACTCTTCCTTTGCTGATGGGAATGTAAAATGGTGCAGCTGCTGCGGAAAACAGTTTGACAGGTCCCCAAAAGGTAAAACATAGAGCTCCCCCCTGACCCAGAAACCCCAACCTAGACAGACACCGAAAGAACTGGAAGAGGTTGAAACAAAACCACTCGAATATTTGGTGCAGTGACATTCTTCACAATAGCCCAGGGGTGGATCCGTCACCTGACGACGTGGCTTAGCCCCGGGCACGCCGCGGAGGCCCTGGGGGTCTGGTCCAGGCCACCGCAATAAAGCGAGTCACGTGGACTGTTTGGTTTCCCAGGGCGTGTGAAAGCTCCGTTACATGACACTACAGGCTATCAACTGTGCCACAGCAAAACGTCGCAAACGATGCGTTCGCCTTAACTAAAAAGTACTTTGATAAAACTTGCTAGCCATCATCTGAGCCTTCGGTGAGTCGTGCTCTTTTTGCTGGGGAAGGGTCCTGCCTCGACGTGGATGGAAAGAGCATCGGAGAGGCACGAAGCACAGCAAGACAAGGCCCGCCAGCCGCGGAATGGCTCGGCGATGGGAAGGAAGGAAGGGCTGATCCCGACACGGACGGATGAACCTCGGCCACAGGACACTGAGCAGAGGACGCGAATTCCACGACGCCACGCAGACGCCACATGGGGGGGGAATCCACGTGAGAGACGGCAGATTAGTGGCTGCCAGGGGCCGGAGGGGCGGGGAGCGGCAGGTGACTGCTCCTAAGTCCGGGGCTCCCTGTGGGCATGAGAACATTCTGGAGCTGGACGGTGACAAAGGCTGCACACACTGCGACTACACTAAATGACACTACTGGTCAATTTACGTCGTGTATATTTTACAACTTTTTAACAAAGGGAGAGCTGGCACGCCTTGGTTGTAGCAGCGTCCTGCTCTGCAGGATGTCGTCGGGGAACTGGCGGAAGGGTGTGCGAGAAGCTGTCCCTTCTCACGAGTGGATGTGAATCTGCAATGTCTCAATAAAAATTCCAATCAAAGAAAGAAGTCGGCAGCCTGAAATTTTGGCTTATTCATCCTCAGAACTTCATAAAAATGAAAAGACGCAACTTATAAAATGGAATAAATAAGTTTAAGATTTAAAAATCATTTGGAAATGCTAAAAAATTATGTGCAGTCTTGGTGTGCTTTTAGACTGTGAGTGTGTGTGCACCTGCTCCTGCTTATTACTAAGTGTCCTTTTGAAGCGGGTGCCAGGGAGACAGCCACACCCCTTTCAGCAAGTACCCCGCGATTTAGTTACAGCCCACAACATGCTGATATTTACAAGCCAAAGGGGTGCTGTGGGCTGTCCAGTTTTCTTTAAACAAGGCCTCATGTTGGGGGGCGGGGTACCAAGCTGCCGTCTCCTGTTCCCAAAAGACAAAGCTCCTCGCTAACTGTTACGAGGAAGGAGGCACGTTTGATCGACTCCACGCCTCCAGCACTACAGGATAAACCATTACTCTCCCTGCTCATCAAGAACCTCTCCAGACGGAACTGGCTTTACACACTGAAATCTTGACTCGACAAAGTTCAAGTTAAAAAGTGAAGTGTTCACCTGATGGGCTATTTCTAAGCTGCCATTCCCCAAGGCCCTGCTGCTGTGCACGCAGGCGCCTGTCTACCCCCAGGGCCCACAGTGACTGTCCTCGGGTGAGGGGACTCATCTTCGTTGTCAAGTGCAGCGAAAATACTGCTTAGCTTAGATAACGTGAGCTGGAAATGCGAGAGGCTGCGTCTGCCAGATAAGACAGGCTTGTTTTTGAGTCACTGACTCCAGTTTCCTCATCTAGAACATCCTCCCGAGGACGCCGACTCTGCCCTGGGTTTGCCGGGCAGGACCGCACGCTGTGGAGCCGTGACCTTGGCAGCTGCAGACGTGGAGGCGGTGGCCAGGACCACACGCTGCGGCGGAAGCTGCAGGCAGGCAGAGCAGCAACCAGAAGCCGTCCACCTCATGCGTCCAGCGTCTTGCGGACGCGGCGCTGGGGCACAGCAGGCCGTGTGCTCGTGCCTCGTGAAGGCATGAGAGTCTGCACCCAGCGCCTTGCCACGTGCTGCCGAGACTGCTTCAGGGGCCTCTCAGCTAGTGTCCTCAAGCCTCGCCAGCCCACCGGGACTGCGCCGGGCAAGTGGCTTTGGCCAGTCCCTGCTGCCTGCAGGGTACCCTGGCCCTGTGGCATGCCACCCGCCATGGTGGGTGCCACCCCCTTTCTGGCCTCATGGTTGGCCAGGTCCCACAGCACTGGGCTTGGCTCTAAGCGAACGGGCTTCTCACCCTGCCTTCCAACTGCTCCCCGCTCACAAACTGCCTGCTCCAGCAGCCTCTGAGGGACCCGTGTCCCCATCTACTGGCATAAAGTGGCACCCACCGGGCTCATCCCACTGAGCTGTCCCCCGTCTGCCCCCAACACCTGAGTGGCCTTTAGCCCAGGCAGACTCAGAGAGAACCCATGATGCTTTTCATGTTCACAGCTGTACTGCTCCAAGTGTGGTGGGCTCACGGAGCTTCTCACGAAATGCCCATGAAACTGGCCCTGGGGACAGCAAAGCCCAGGTACCCCAAACAGGAACTTGGAGATGAAGGGCAGTACAAATATGTCCAAGCGCAAGAGAAAACAATGCTTCCCACTAACAAAAGCTCTGGCTTTTCTGTTTCCAGGCTTACCAAAGCAATTTTGGGCTGAAAGGGACCTAGGAGCCAGCTAAGCCCAACGCCCTCATCTTCTGGGTGAGCAAACAGACAAAACTGACGCTGAGAGACGGGGGGCCTGCCGATGCCTGAGCCGGGTCTGGCGCTAACGTGTCTAGGGGTGCACGTGCACACACCGCTCAGCCAGAGCGGCAGTAAGTCCAGGCTGAGGAAAACAGAACGGGAAGTGTCGCAGCCAGAGGACACGTTTATCCAGACGGATCGTGTTGGTGTGGACCTTACATGAACCTGGATAAGATGCAGCAGGAACGTTTTGGGAACACGAGGCAGATTAAGCTGAGAGCCTGTAACGCGACGGCACAAAGCACGCGGGAAAGATGCCTCTGGAACCCACGCCGGTCCAGCACGCACGACCCCGAGTGCCAGGCGTGCTCCCTGGGCCACCCTTCCTCCCTCCGAGCCACCTCCCTCTTCCGTCCTGCCCTCTGTTTAGTTACCCTCCAAACCACCTCATGGGTGCGACACATCGTGGACGTCACTTTTTCTCGAGGGTTCGGGGTCTGGGGTATGCTCCCCGATGCTTCGCAGTGCTGTTCTCGGGCTACTGAGCTGTGGGGTTTGTCAGGTCCTTCGTCACCTGGCCCTTACGGTGGCTGTGCTTTCTGACTTGTGCGGTGTCTTCAGTTGTCTCCTGTGGCAGATCCTCGTCCAGCTCCTGGTCCACCCTAACTTCAGACAGGCTTGGGAGCCCGGCACCAGCGCCAACAGGTCTGTGCTGAAGGACCAGCAGACGGGGGCGGGGCCGGGAGGCCTGGACGCTGCCATCTTCTGCCTCCCACGTGGCGTGTGACCCGAGGCAGACGCCTTCCCCCTCGGCCAGGTGAGCCAGATGTCCTGCGAGGCCCCTCTAGCTGGGTTTCCACGCTGACTCTGGGCACGTGTTCTGGCCACGCCGGGCCTGTGCTGCTGAGTCCCTGTCGCCGTGCAGACCCGTGGTCTTCGTCCCAGGCAGGTGCACCCTGGCGCTGGCCCGGGATCCCTGCGGAAGGTGCCCCGGCAGCCCCCTGGGAGCAGCTCTGCTGTCACTTGTCAAACACATCTGGCTTTTATCTGCACAGAATTTTATCTGAAGAGCGAGTGCTATGGCTAAAAATGTCTTCTTCTGACTTTGCTGAGTGAGGCCAACAGGGGCCAGGTTCCTGCTTCCCTCTCCTAGCTGCTCGACTGTGAAGCCAGAGGGCGCTGCCCCCGTGACCCCTGCAGTGGCTCCGGCGATTTCCTAGGCGTCTGCATGTGATCTGGAGTGTGACCGGGACCCAGGACGCATGGCCTCTGCTAACTGCAGGGGCTGCGCTCAGAGACAGGTTTCCTGGGCAGCGATCACGTTCTCCTCCTCCTGAGTGGGAGCTGGCAAAGCCAACTATGACCGCCTCTCTGTCCACCACTTGAGACTCACTGACACCAGCCCGGCCGACTGTGCTTGTGGTGAGCATCAGGGCTCCAGAGTTGATACAAGACAGCAGAAACTTGATCCCAGGTACACTGGCCACTTTGGGTCTCCGATAGCCTGTCACAGGGCTGCGGCCTCACGGACAGCCAGCACTGAGGCTCTGGTGGCTGGCCGCTGCACAGGCAGGCTCCGGGTCTGCCCCTCCAGACAGGAGGTCCCTGGAGGTGACCGTGTGCTTCACCCCTCCAGGATCACACATAGACCCTCCTGGGCTGGTAGTGAGTGTCTTGGGAGCATGTGCGTGTTGGCTGGGACGGGGTGCCTGACTTTTACCCCTGGGTCACCAGATGCCATGCTTGGGCAGCCGTCTGCACCCAGTGGTCTGTTCCTGGGAACCACGGCCTCCCAGGGGAGAGGAGGCTTAGGTCAAACACCCCAGGGAGGGGCGACGCTTCTCAGGAACAGGGTGTGAGGAGAGTGCTCAACGAAAATCAGCTATAGAGAAAGGCAACAGGTGGCAAAAAATTTAATTGTCTTCAAGACAGGGCTGGACACCATTCTGGGGCTTATCGCTGCTGTAGGAAGCAGCACGTTCACCAAACGGCTGATGTGTAACAGGGAGGCCGCAGCATCCAGAGCGTGACTTCAGAGATGCTCTGAGCATGGAAGGAAAATGGACAGGGGACATGGGCGTCCCCTGAGGGTGGGGCTGGAGGGACGACCTACCCGTGAACCCATGGCTCTCGGCACTGGGTGTGTCCCGATCACCCCAGAGCTCTGAAAAACCCAGGGCCCCAGGCAACGCTGACGCTGCCGGAACCAACAGCAGTCTGCCCGGCCACTCCCTTTGCGACAAGCTACCGGGAGAGGGAGTTAAAAAGGTTCGAGGCTCCCGAAGACAGGGAGGGAGAGGAGGGAATCACCATGCAGCTCTGGCAGCTGGAGGGTCGTGGGTGAGGAAAGGACACAGCAGGGCCTCATGGCTCCAAGGGACGGGCTGCAGCGCCCCCAGCACGAAGGCCCTCAGCCAGATCAGCGCAGGGACCCACAGTCCCCGAGCCCCACCAGCGCTCAGGCTCCTGTCAACCGTCTGTGCTGCAGCCACTCTGCCGACCAAGACCGCCACCGTGTGAGGAAAGCCTCTGCCACAGAGAACGCGGGAGAGACAGAGCACAGGCGACTCGGGGGAGCGGGAAACCGTGAGGACGGAGAAGCCTCGGCAACCTGCTCCGGACAAAGGAAGGTCTGACAGCTGGAGACAGCGACACGGCTTCCAGAGGCGAGAACGTGATCACAGAACCATCCAGCAGAAGGACGGCAGGAAAAAGCTGAGAACGTCTTCTAGAAAGTAGGCTAAAAGCATAAAGAGACAAAAAGGGAGAGAAAAATACGAAAAGTGGAGGCCACTTTAGGAAGTCCTCAGGACAAAAGCAGGACCTCCAGGAAGAGCAGAGACACAGGAGGGGCAGAGGCAGAGTCACAGGATGCGACCCAGGACAAAGCCACCGGCTACGGGCTGAGAGGGTTCCCAGCACAGGGGACGGAACAGGCCTCGCGCAGACTCACCCCACCTGTCCTCAGAACGCCGAGCACACAGATCTCACAAACTTCCAGAGACACACACAGGGCAGGTGTCAAGGACCAGGTGTCAGAATGGCTCCGACTCCTCATCAGCAATAGCGGATGCCAAGAAGCGATGGAAGAATGCCTCCAGAACGCGACGGTGAGCGGGGCCCGCGTCCGACACAGACGGCTCCAGCCGGCCAGCGTCAAGGGCGACATGCTTTTCAGACATGCAATGTCTCCAAAAGTTACCCGCCACGAACCGCTGTCAGGAACCAACTGGAGGATAAACTCCCCCAGAACAAAGAAAGAGGAAGACACGGGACCCAGGACAGAGGGGTCCAGCACGCGAGGGCGGAGCAGGGCGATCCCGGGTGGACCGGGTGACCAGGCCAGACTGGAGGGGCCAGAGCACACAGGAGATCTCGCCAAGGTGACCTGGAGAGGACACCTGATGTGCCCGAGCGTATGGAGAGGGAACTGATGCAAGCAGCAGAGAGCGGGTGCTGAACGTGTGAAAAGCACACAGAAAACTGGATGGGAGGACGCCACGACGGCCGAGCCGGGCGGAGAGGCGTCCAGACAGGCAGGTGGAGTGTGGTGGGCTCCTGGGGTCGGCTGCGAGGAGCGTGGGCCGGCGCAGTCCCCACATGCGGCGGGGCTGAGGCATGGGGTGGAGGCGGGGAACGTGGGGGGCAGGCTGTGGAGATAGCTGCAGGTCCCTCCTCCCAGGGGAGCCTCAGCCAAACACCTAGGGCTAGAAAGATCCAGAAGTGGCCCCGAGGCAGGTCGTGGGGAAATGCGGGGGGTCTGGCAGCACGCGGTGGAGAACCAGCGGTGCGGAGCTGCGCACTTACTCCGGCGACCCCGACGGACGCGACGCGCGCTCTTCTCCGGTCTGGCTCCTTCCCGCAACGGGACTGTTTCACCGCGTGTGGCACGTTCACGGCCGTGTTTCTTCAGTGATTTTCCACGTCATCCCTTCTCTCTGATTACGTTTACGTTGGGCCATGTGAAGGTGTCTCTTGGTCACTGATGCTCTGAATTTTTTTTCAGGCTTTTTTCTGTTTCGGTTTGGATGCTTTTTGTTGCTACGTCTTTGAGTTCACTAATCTTTTCTTCTGCAACATCTACACTGCCATTAATCTGGTCCGGTGCATTTTTCATCTCAGACACTCAATTTTAATCCCTCGAAGTCTGATTTGGGTCTTGTTTCATATATTCTGTCTGGAGTTTTAGTTGTTTCAGGCAGGAGGGTATCCCTGGTCTCTGTCACTCTGCTTGGCTGGAATCAGGAGTCCATTTAATTTCACTAGTCTACAGCTTCGGATGTCATGTCAGGGGATGGCCCCTACTGTGTATGTGAACTGTGCTGGGCATCTGACACATCCGATCTCCTTGGACTCAGCAGGGCTATGCCTAAGTGCCAGCTGTCAGTCTTGCTAGAAGAACATAAGGAGGAGACGGGACTCTGGTGTCCGGCTTCACAGACGTCGGGCTGCGTGCTGCAGTCAGCATGAGCACGCGTGCCTAAGGACACCCAGAAAAGCCAATTGTGCCTAAGGACACCCAGAAAAGCCAAGCGTGCCTAAGGACACCCAGAAAAGCCAATCGTGATCCCTGCTGGGGAAACGGAGATTCAGAGCGGGAAGAAACACTATTACATCCAACTAAACGAGGTCCCACAAGTCCCTGCTCCTGGGTGTATGGCTTTTCTCCATTTTATATGGGCAAAGTGTTTTTGAATGAGTATTTTAGGGTTTTTTTTGCTACCCTGAATGTGCTGCAAAGTAGAGGAAGTGAATTAACATCAACTACGAGTTTTCTTTAAGCCAAATACTTTATATACGTTATTGACAATCCCATCCCCATTTTACTATGAAAACTGTGAAACATACAAAACACTGAAAAAACTTTACAGGGAACAGCCAGTTACCCATTACCAACACTGTTTTACCTGCTTGCCTTTTCATCTGTCCGTCTGTCTGTTTATATACCCATCAATCCCCCTTACTTTTGAATGCACCTCAAAGTAAGCTGCAGACATTGCTACAGAGTCCCCTATATACGTCAACATGTATTTACCGCTTTTCCTTGAGAAGTTCACGCACAGTAACGGTTCAGGTCGCCTGTGTGCCACGCCTGGGTTTCCACAAACCCTCATCCCCGGGGAAGCAGCCTCGTGCCCCTTGACAGTCATTCCCCCGACCCAGGTGACCAGGGACCTGATTTCTGCTGCCAAAGATTCGTTTTGTTTGTCCTGTTCTAGGGTTCCGTGTAATTGGAGCCTTAAGGGTAACTATTTATAGTGCTTTCTTTCCTTGAGATGATGGCTGTGGGACTCCCCATTTTATCTTATCTGTTTTCATTACTGTGCTGGGGCCCCGTCGCCATCCGTCTGGCACAGAGCTGGAGGCCCAGGGTCCCAGAGGCTGAGTGGCGCCGCGCTCCTGCAGGTGTCAGGCTTTGGACTAGCGTCTGCTGCTGTGGCTTGTGTGTTCTCCACACACCTCCCCGCGAGCGCGTCTGGTCCAGGGGATGCCTGTTTGGCTCCGGTCTCCCATTCCAGCTTCTCTGCCCTCCCTGCCTTTGCCACGGCCTGACTCATGTACAAAACCCTCCCTTGTAGGAGCAGAGGCGTTCGGTGGGAATTTTAGGAACATGCCATCTGCTTCCCAAATAAAACAGCTCCCAGTCCTGCGGTCCGGGCCAGCACTGCTGTGTGGCTGGAAGGAGCCGGTGGCCCCGGGACCCCAGAGCTGAGTGGTCCTTGAGCTGACCCTCACTCAGGCACTGGGCTCGAGTGCTGAGACAGGGCCTGGTGACTGCCACTGATGAGCTGGTCAGAGCCACCTGTTTCCTCCCCAAACTGCAGGAGAACGGGGCACTTCTGCTTCCCCTGCATTTGGTCAGCGAAGACGAGGCTGACAAGGACAAGAAAGGGTCTGAGGGCAAAGCTCCAGAGCTCTGAGGCCATCAGCGTACCGTGCCCCTGCCCGTCCACTGGGGCACCTCATCCCATGAGACGACCATAGTAATTACAGGGTGTCCCACTCACCACACCCCACCAGCCGGCACCCTTTCCCCTGCCCTTGACGCCCAAGCTCCAGGGCTGTGCCGTCCAGTACGGCAGCCATGAGCCATACATGGCTCCTGGGGGCCTGAAGCGAGGCCAGCCCTGTTCTGGGGTGTCCTCGCACAGCACCTGTCTCCCTGTCTTCTCATCGGCCCCTTCAGCCTGCGGCTGACCACACTTTCACTGGGAATTGTGTCACAGCCTTCGAGCAGGCTACCTTCCTTACACTAGGTCTGACTACGCCACTCGGCTTGGCTTCCAGCTTTGCAGTGGCCCTGCTCTGGTGACAGGGTGCCCTGGCCGAGCCCACCTGTGAGCAACCCTGCTTCGGCAGGACGGTGCCTCTCTGGTCACTGCGTGACACATGTGCGTCATGGTTCCTTTGGCTTGGAACGCCCTTCTGTCCTGTCTGCTCACCTGTCATGTCCAGGCACCAACACCCCTGTGAGAGCCTCCCGACCACCTCGAGACCCCGGTGGCACTTCCGTCCCCAGCTTGCTCCCCCCATGCTGGAAGCACGGCCGGTTTCTGCTTTAAGAGCCAGAGGTGTGTGTGTCGCTCGCTACAGCAGCCATGAGCATTCCCTGGGCAGGACTTCCCACAGTATGCGGCCTCGAGGACGAGGGGTGAGGCCTGTGGCACAGTGCTGGGCGCCCTGAGCCCAGAAGACCTGCTCCTTCCAGGCCGCGCTCGTCCCGCTGACAGCACGGAGGCTCGGCCACGTGTCTCAGAGTCCAAGGTCCCCTGCGTGTGAGCGGGAGTGTTGGGGGCTGACCCACAGGGGTTAGGGTTCGCACGGGCCAGGGGTGCTGCAGGAGGTGTCCTGGGGAAGGGCTGCACCTGACCCACGAAGTCTGGGTCAAACACATCTGTTCTCTCTGATCATAAAACAAATTTCTGCCTATTACAGGAACGTGCGGAAAGCAGAAATGAGTATTATAATCACTCGTGATCCCTTGATCAAAAATAGTAATCTTTGTTGTGGTTCTTCTAGGTATTCAGTGGTATTTTCTTGTTTCTGGTTTCTGTTTTTTTATAAAATTGGAACCAGACCACATACAGTATTTGAGTAGAGTAAGAACAGATGCCACTTACCCGGAGCGTGAGAGGGCCCCGGGCGTTGTGCACACGTCCCCTTGGTCCCGTGACAGCTGGGAGGGGCGGGTCGTGCTCAGGCCCCGCACAGGAAGGCCCGGAGACGGTGCTGGTAAGTGGCAAAGGCCCATACCCAGCCACTGAGGCCTGCACCGCCCTCGGAAAATCCTCCTCCTCAGCACGCGCCCGGACAGGGCTTAAGTGGCCTCTCAGAGCGCACCCTTAATCATCCACGATGACTGTGGTCGTGACTGCCCAGCGGCCTCCTCACCACCGGGCGGCAGCCAGGTCTGCCCCGCTCGCCACAGCTTCACCGGCACAAACAACTTTGGGAACATTTCCAATCATTTCCTAAGTCTGGCTCTCATTGGCAGGTTGTTCAGAGTCATGAACTACTTTTAATAGAACTCATGTTAACTGTAAGATATTCAGGAAACAGGTAAAGTGAAGATAAAAAAAACCAGCCACAACAGATAGAATGACTATTGTCACCTGCTGTGCGTCTTAGACTTCTTTACCGTATCCTTTTTTTTATACGAAACGGAGTCATCAAGCACATTTTGTGACTGACGTTCTGCTCGACGTGTGTAAGGTGTCACCGCGCATCGCCTCAGTTAGACTCGGCCCCTCTCAGCAAAGCCTCGGGAACATCCCCTCGGGCGCTGGCCATGCAACCAGTCACGTTTTTTCTTTCTCTTATTAAAAACCGTGACTCCTAGTGTGACTGTCCACTGCTCCGGCACCGAAGCCCTGCACTCCTCGTCCCAGAAGACGGTCACCTGGTGCTGCAGGGAAGACGCGCTGTGTCGGGGGTTCCGGTCCCGTGCTGCTCATGGGGACACAGGGAGGGACTTCACCTACGACATCCCAAATGAGGTGAGAGAGCAGGTGTCATTGTCCCCAAGGCCTGGAGCTTTCATTCCAGGAGGGAATGCGAGCCATCAGAATATCCCAAAACTCTTAGGAGGAGGCACTGGGTTGTACCCACGGAGCCTGGCTTTGGGGTGTGGGGTGCCCCTCTCCTCCTGCTGTCTGTCCCCTGCTGTGAGTGACCAACGCCAGCTCAGCGGGTGCCACCAGAGGGCAGAAGGAGTAAGAGTGACATGGAAGATTGCTTAGCCCTGCCCTAGATCAGAAGTAAAAAGAATAAAAACTCCTTTAATTGCTCTGTGTTCTGGTGTCCTAAAACGACGTTTCATTCTGATGAACCGATGGAAGACTTTGCTCCCCAGTTCCGAGGAGGAGGTGAGGTGGGGTGTGTGTGTGTGTGTGCATGTGTGTATGCGTGTGTGTGCGTGTGTGCGTGTATGTGTGTGCCCGTGTGTCCTCTAATGCTAACGCTTCTCCAGCGAAAGCCTTCCTGTTGTTAGGGGTGAACTTTTTCTAAAGATCTTGCTGTGGGAAGTCACATCGAGCTCTATGCCCAGTGGCAGCATCGGTGAGCACGGCATTCTCAAGGGTACTATCTATTATCACGTTTGCACATTTATTTTATTTTGTTGTTCATACAGTTAAATATAACTAAAGCAGTTGAATTTAAAGTACTTTTTAAATGTTAGTTTGGCCATTTGCAGTCATATTCGTCTTGGTTTTCTGGGTTTCACTCTTTTCCAGGAAAGCTGTAGTCCAGGCAGAGTGAGGGGCCCTAGAGAACCGATGAGCCAGCCCACCCAGGGTGTCGCTGGAGCACCTGCCATGTGACGCACGGGTGCTGGGGGCCTGCGAAGAGCAGGGTCTGCTCCAGAGATGAGAGGGGGCCAGGAGGCGGAGGGGCGCGCAAGGGTGGCCAAGCAGGTCCCTCTGGAAGAAGAGGGGGCCCCTCCTCCGCTCAGGCACACAGGGCCAGCAGACTGGGAAGTCACACCAACTGTGCTATTAGCTTTAGAGCTAATTTTAGTTACGGACAGAAAATTCTCCAAGTGAAGCAGCAAACTCCAAAAAAAAAAAAAAAAAAGATGCTAAACACAACTATAAATATTTCCTCCAAATCCTTCTAAATGTTAGCAAGTCTGAAACTGAGTCATTTGTTTTGAGTATTTTGTTAAAACTTCACCCCAAAACTACTACAGGAGGAGAACAGGAAACAGAAATAGAGACACGGCGGCTGATCGGAACAGATTCGGTCGCGCCCTTCACTGTGCCCTTAGCGTCCGTCACCCGCTTCCATTCGTCTCAGATGCAAACACGTCCGCCAGGCAGACCAAGAGGCTCACATTGGAGAATACACAAAATGAGCAGAAAGAGGTCAGTTATGATGAGAACACGTGAACCCCACTCACATTCTAATACCTGGGCTTGACCAAACCGGCCTGACTGTTCGCTCCCTTTCCGTGAAGCCTCCTCTCCTCGCTATTGCTGCGTCATCTTCCCAGGACTTTCTGCAATTTTAAGATTCGGGTGGGCTCTCTCCTAAAACACCGCGTGTGTGGCACACCATGGTGACGCACTGCCCATCGCGGCTCCTGCAGTCAGCGCTCCGGCCCAGGCTCGGTCCTCAGCGCCAAGTTGGGGTGACCCACTCCTGGATTCCAGCTCCGCCACCTGCGGCCTCCGGCAGCTTCATGATCATCTCTGAGCCAGGGTTCTCTCCGGGGTGGGGAGGGGAGCCAGGAACGCCCACTCACCGGGGGTCACGAGGACCAGATGGAACGGTGAGTGAGTGGTCGGCAACAGTGCCTGAGGTCACTTTGGATCTCGGTATCTAAGTGGTCCGTCCCGGCTCCCGTGGACCATGCTGGGACAGCGGGCCGGGGTCCACGCCGAGGCTTGGTCACTCACGGGGTCACTCGACCATCCTGAGTAACATGCTCCCTCTGTCGAGTGGGGAGAAGCACCCCTGATGCCTACCTCCGGGGGCAGAGCGGTGCCAGGAGAGGCGCCATACAAAGAGGTGCCAATGTAAAGCCTCATCTTTTCCCCCAAAGGAACCAACTTGAGAAACATTTTGTATCTGTAAATTCCACAACGAAGACAGTTCCTCCTACAGCAGGCGGAAAGCCGACCGATGGGAAACCGAGTGCTCTCTGACGGAAGTCCTCGGAGTGCTCAGCCCGACCGCGTCCGTCTGAGCGCGGCGCCGAGGCCCGTTCACGTGAGCTTGTCCTCCTCTGGCCACTTGACTGGGCAGGGCTGCTGGTCACAACAGTCGAGAGAGGGCTCCGAGCAGAGCTTTCTCCCTCCGATTCCGGCGCTGCTTCCTAGAGCTTACTCCAGACTCTAAGTGGAGAACGGAGGAGGAATCTGCGGCTTCTGCGGTCTTCCACGCAACCCTGGCTGAGTGGAGCCAGCAGAGGCGGGGCTGCCGGGGCCCTGTGGCCCGCGGCTCACTGCCTGCCTGCCTCCCGCACTCCGCACGCTGGCCCGACGGGAAAAGGCTGAGGCAAGGCACGTGCGTGCTCCAAGCCGCTCGGGAGCATCCTTCACCACCGCCCACCCTGCAGCCCTCGCCCTCCCAGCCAGCAGCCGTTAGAGACCCAGGCGGCACTCCGTGCTGGGCCCCTGCACACCTTGACAGGGCGTGCTTCCACGGGTGCATGACGGATGTGACAAATACTGCTTGGAGCTATCAGACGAAGCACTAGCAAGCAAATCACAGTGCACGAGAAGGTGTGGAAAAATAAAGATGGACGTGGAAACAGATGAACAAGAAACCAGGGGGAAAAAGAGAAAAATCAGCAAATCAGCAAAACCAAGATGGTTTTTGAAAGGATCAATGAAATGGACAACCCTTTAGTTACTAAGAAGAGAGGAGATGCGAACTCCCAAAATCAGAATCGAAAGAAGGAACACAACTACCAACTTATAAAATGAAAAGGTTTATAAAGGGATCCTATGAACAACTGAATGCTAGGAAATTAGATAACAGAATAAATTAACAAATTCCTAGAAAGACTTAAACTACTCAAACTGAATCAAGAAGAAAGAGAAAATTCTGAATAGACCTATAACAAGTAAAAGACGGAATCAGTAATAAAAAATCGACCCACTAAGAAAAACCCAGGCCTACATTGATAAATTCTATCAAATGCTTAAAGAATAATTGACATCAAATTTTCAGAAACTCTTCCAAAACACGTAAGAGCACACTTCTCAACTCACCTAAAAGGCCAGCATTATCCTGATACAAAAACCAGACAAACATATGACAAGAAAACTAAAGATCTCCCTCATGAATATGGACACGTAAGTCCTCGAGAGAACACTAGCAAACCCAATCCAACAACACACACAAAGGGCTGTACACCCTGACCGGGTAGGATTTATCCCAGAAATGAAAGGTGGTCCAACATACAAAGTCAATCAATGTCATAAATCATATTAATAAAGGAGAAAACTCACATGATCATCTCAATAGATGTCGAAAAAGCACTCGACAAAATCCAACACTCTTTGATAAAAAAAAGTCAGTAAACTAGGAAGAGGAAGGAGCTTCTCAGACTTGAAAAAGGGCACCTACCAAAGCTCGTGGCTGACAGCAAACCTACTGGGGAGAGACGGGACGCCTTCTCCCGCGGTCAGGGACGAGATGAGGATGTCCACTCCCACCACTTGGAGGTTCCAGCCCTGGCAATTGGGCAAGACGAAAAAATAAAAGACATCCAGATAGGAAACAATCTCATATATAGGAAGCCCTAAAGAATCTACAGGAAAGTTATTAGAACTAACAAGTTTAGCGAGATTTCCAGATATAAGATCAACATGCAAAAAAAGAAAAAAATCAACATACAAACTTATACTAGCAATGAACAACCTGAAAATGGAATTACGGAAACAATTCCATTCATGAAGCATCCAAAAGAATAAAAAACTTAGGAATAAATTTAACGAAAGTAGTATAAAATGTATACTCTGAAAACTACGAAACTGCTGAAAAAGGTTAAAATATATCTACATAAATGCAAAGATATCCCATGTTCATGGATTGGAAGATTTAATACTGTTAAGACGGCAATACTCGCCTAGTTGATCTACAGAGTCAACACAATTCCTATCAAAACCCAGATGACGTTTTTTGCAGAAATTAAAAAATGGATCTTAAAATTCATACGGATATATGAAGGACACAGCATAACCAAAACAATCTTGAAAAAGTCACTCTCTGATTTCAAAATTTACAACAAAACCATATAATTAGGACAGTATGATATAATGACAGACATACTAATCACTGAAATAGAGCTGAGTCCAGTAATAAATCCTTACGTTTATGATCAATTGATTTTGACAAGGCTGTCGAAACAATTTAATGAGGAAATAGTCTTTTCAGTAAATGGTGTTGTTATAATTAAATAACCACAAGTAAAAGAATGAATTTGGACACCTTCCTCACACCATATACAAAAATTAATTCAAATGACTCAAACATCTAAATTTAAGAGTTAAAACTATAAAACTTCCAGGAGAAAACATAGGTATAAACCTTCCTAACCTTGGATTAGGCAATGATTCTTAGCATACCAAAAGCACTACAACTAAACAAAAACATAGATAAACTGGACTTCATAGAAATAAAAAGCTTTTGTGCAAAAGACACCATAATGAAAGTGAAAAGACGACTCTGAGAATGGTAGAAAATATTTGTAAATCATCTATCTGATAAAGATCTAGTATCCAGAATACATAAAGGAGTCTTATGGACTCAACAAAAAAAAGACAAACGACCCAACTTAAAAATGAGCACACCATTTGCATATACAGTTCTCCAAAGAAGCCACAAAAATGACCAATAAGCACGTGAAAAGATGCTTAACATTATTAGTCACCAAGAGAGCAGATTGAAACCACCATGACATGAGGATACAATAATGTACAGCAAGTGGCTATAATTAATAATACTGCATTACGTATGTGAAAGCTGCTAAGGGAGTGATCTTAAAAGCTCCCGTCACGAGAACAAACTGCAGCTGTACATTATGATAAATGTCGCCCAGACTGACTGTGATCGTTTCAGAGCGCATGCAAGCGTCTAATCACCATCGCGTTGTGCACCTGAGACTAACGTAATGGTATACATCAGTTATATCTCGATTTAAAAACACCCAGCTAAATTATGGTAAAAAGTGCCAATCTGGATCAGATAAGCTTTCCTATGGGACTGTTCTACTGTAAATCGGGACATTCAGTAACCCATACAGTATACAAATTAATCTCTTCTGTTTCAATAAATTTTTTGCCCCATAAAAAACAAAACTGGAAACAAACTCGCAGTGAGATGCTACTTTATACCTACTAGAATGGCTAGAACAAAAAAACTGGGTAAGAAAACATTTTTGGTGAGGCTGTGAAGAAACTGGAACCCTTGGTCATTGCTGGTAGAATGTAAAACGGTGCAGCTGCTGTGCAAAACAGCCCGGCAGTTCCTTAAAAAGTTAAACACGTCATCACCACGTGACTCCGCACTTCCACTTAAAGTTGCACACCCAAAAGCCCTGGAAACGCGTGTCCACACAAGACTTGTACGTGAATGTTCACAGCGGCCAAAACATAGAACAACCCAAATGTCCATCAGCTGATCGGTGGATAAACAAAGTGTGATCCAACCACATGATGGAACATTATTCAGTCAAAAGCAAGAATGAAGTACTGACACACGCTATTCCATTAACTGTAAACTTAGGAAACGGATGCTAAGTGAAGGATGGCGGACGGGAAAGGCCACACGTTGTGATTCCGTTTATACGAAACAGGCAAATCCAGACTAGGCAAGTGCACAGACAGAGAAAGCAGACTCGTGGCTGCCAGGGGCTGGGAGTGTGCGGGCCTAGAATTAGACAGTCGTGCCAAGTACACAACTTGGTGAATACACTAAAGGCTACTGAGCTGTAGACTGTAAAAGGGTGCATTATAACTCTAAGGAAATAATACAAAGCTATCAGAAGGAAAAAAGGGAAGGTGTTGCCAAAGACACGCCAGAGGAGTCCAGTGAGGACTCCTTGTCTGCAAGCAGTGATGAAACTGACTAAGCCGGCCTGCCTGTCGCTGCCACTGTGCACCAGCCGCGCTGGACAATGCCAGTGACCGGACACTCCCCCTGCCAGGTGCTATGTGTAACCTTGCGTCTGCACAGCACCTTCACATTCACGAAGTGTTGTCGTCACAGACAGTACCCCACTCACTCCCCCTGGAGCCCCGCGAAGGAAGAAGAGCCGCGTGGAGCCTCCCTGTGGCCGTGACCAACTCCAGACCCGACTCCCGTGCCACTGTGGGGTGTCCCAGCACAGGCCTCAGGGCTGATGGGCAGGTGGGTGGTCCTCGTGCCCAGCCCCCCACCTCGCCCCTCGCCCTGTCGCCCCATCCCTGAGGGTTCATGCTGCCCAAAGCGCAGAGTCACGAACACAGGCCTTCACCCAACCCCTCGCTTTCCTCCTTGTCTCTGTCCAAGGACCAACCACTCCCGGCCCGCCGCTGCCTCTCCATGTGGCAACTTCACGACTCCTCCAACAGTCACACGATGGGCACCAGCAGGAGGTGGAGCAGAGAACTCCCATTAAATCGCAGCCCCTAATGATAAATTCTAACAGAAACACACTTAGCACAGCAGCCCGGACCCTTAGGTCTTTAAGGGTAATAAACAGCGCACTATCATCAGACTCTGGCTTCTGACGGAGTGGTAGAACAGTCAAGGGCCAAAAAACCCCAAAACATTTAGAATACACTGCAAACTAAAATACGGGGATAGGGAACGGGAAACAGTTTCTTGAATAAAAACAAAGGCACTCACAAAATGTCGACACCAACAGATTATCTCTATGACAAGATTTTAACTGACTTTAAAAAAATGCTCGTTTTGTAAAAAGTTAGAAACAAAATATTTTCATTTTGAGGAAGAAAACTTAGTGTCGGCTCAGATAATTTTAATAATCTGCTGAGCTCTAAACTCCACAAACATCACATTCCAAGTTTGGGAGGCCGATGACCGGGCACACAGCCCAGCCCCATCTGCTGGGGGGACGACCTCGGCCGCTGCGGGCTCCCCGCAGCAACAGCCTCCTGACAGCGCTGTCTCACTGTGGAGCCGCTTGGAATCAGGTAACTCGTGCTCACCTGGACAGGTGGCTCGATCGTGATCCAGGCCGGAAGCATGAGACTGGGATTCAGAGGCTGGGTTCCCACGCGGAAGTACACGCCACCCCGGGAATCGCAGGCCCAGACGTGCTGGTTTCCGCACGTCAGGCTGGTCAGTTTCACAGCTCCTGCGGACAAATAAAGGAAACGCACACACTCTAATGACCATAAAATGACTAATGTTTCGTTTACTCCACCTTTGATTTCACGCTGCAAAGGGAGAGATGACGCTGCGCTGGCAGCTGAACTCTGTTGCTTGAGAACATCCGAGCCCAGGAAAGTCGCTGAGGCCTCTGGCTTCTCTGTCACCTGCCAAGTGCCACACAGCAGCCCTCTCTGCCCCAGGGAAAGCAGTCAAGATGCGGCCAGCACCGTGCCCTGAGCCACCAAGCACGGGGACCGCTCCCATTGTTAGCTCCAGCAGACACGTGACTATTAAGAGCAAATTCTGGATGTGGGGAGAGGAAATTTTTCTCTACAGGTGATCTTGGACTCAAGGTGAACTAACTAGGCTTCCTCGAATCTTTGCTTTTCCGTTTGTACTTCTCCTTGTTGAGTAAACTGATTTTAGGACGAAAGGAAACGGAAAGGGCCTTTAACCCGTTGCCCATTTAGGAAAAAACGTGCAGCTCGCTGCCAGCGTTCATTTAATTTTACATAAACACGCTCTTTGAGGCTGAAGCAAATCTGACTGGTTTTCAATGTGAAAATAAAATGTAAAAAATGTTCTTGGAGTTATTTCTAAAGAGACTTTGTCTCCAGTCTTAACGTAACAGAAATGTTTCTGTAAATCAGGTTCATCAAATGAATCTCCGGCTAACGGTTCGAGAACAACATCACGCATAGGGATGCTACGTTTTCTAGGATTTGACATTTTCAGTGATCGAGAATTACTATATTTATAAATGGAAACACCACTGCTAAAAACAGAACGCTAGAAATAGAATGATGTCATCTGTTTCCAAAGACTATCGATATACCAGAGTGATGAGAAAATAATAAAAGTGAGATATTTCGCGGCAAACTTTGGGGGTGGGGTTAAGACTGTAATCTGCAAGTTATTTTGGGGTAAATGCTGCAGCTGCTAGCTCTACCGCCAGCGAGCATTCTCAGGGCAAATGGGAAATGGGCTAAAGAGAAACTAAAGGGTCAAATATGTGGTGACAGAAAGAAATCTATCTATGGACAGTGTACACAATGGAATACATTGACTTACTGTTGAATTGTACGCTTGAAACTTACTAGATTTTGTTAACCAATGTCACCATAATAAAAACAGACAAACAAACAATAAAGAGAAACTACATCTGATTAACAGTCTGTCAAAAAGCAACAGATGGCAGTCCTGAAACAGCTGCCGCTGGCCGGGCTCCCGGCCAGGTCGTCCACACCTCATCCGACCGCCACAGGGAGGCACAGATTGCTGTCCCAGGGTCCCGGGCCACATGTGAGGCCACTGGGACTCGACACGAAGATGTCTGCCCAAGATCCCACAGTGAGAAGGAGGCTAAGCCAGGCGGGGAAGGGCGGACTGAGGTTTGAGCCAGGCCAGCCTGACTTCACGCCAGCCACCTGTGACCTCTGGGACACTACCTCCAGGGTGTGCGCGGGTCTCACAGTTCAGCGAAGATGGATGGATACGCCCAGCAACCCACGTCCTGTCACGTTATGGAACATTTTCATCACCCCAAGAAGTGCCCCCTGTCCCCTCTGCTCCTATCACCACGGATGCGTCCAGTCAGGTCAAGATGTCCACTCACACCGTGCAGGAACGTGCCGGCTGTGGCTGCTCTTGCTCAGGAGAACGTATGTGAGCCTCGGCCCCGCGTCCCTCGCGTTGCTGGCCGACTCAGCTGCATGGCAGCACCACGGGTATGTCGCCCGCCTGCCTGCTGATGTGCATTCGGGCACTTCCGCTTCTGCTGCTCGGAGTGAAGCTGCTGGCATCACTCTCGCAGATGAGTTTTTGTGAACACGCGCTGCTTTTCTCGAACAATACCCAGGAGTGGAGCGGCTGGGGCACAGGGCAGATGCATGTGAAACTCTTAAAGAAACCAGTGTCTGCAGTTTACCAGCATAGAAGTGTTAACTCGACACTACACAAAACTTCTCAGTACTCCTTTGTGCGTTTCCCAAAGATGATGATGTCTTATGCTGAAATTAACCATATTTTTTTCCTTCCTTAATCTTTTACAGACTGTCTTACTGGGGAGTTCAAACGGACTCGCTAGGGCTCTAACGTTACACATGAGAAGATCTGTACCAATCAAAATAAAGTAGCTTCAGCAGTAAATTCCAGAAATGGTTGAGAAACAAATGCCAACTGAAAAATAGCTTTATGTCGGAGTCTTCGACCTGCCCCGGCAGGAAGCACGGGCAGCAGCTGCCCACGTGACTAGTTACGCGGTAACGGAGCACAGCAGGTTGGCTTCCCAGAGTGAGCCGTAGCGACGGTGCTGCCATCGGCACGGAGTCCTACGGGGAGAGCACTCTTCCGGAGCAAAGGTGACAGGCTGGAGTACACGCTTTAGCCTGTAAACTGGCTTATTCTGAACTGGAGAGGCAGGTCAAAGGCGACGCCTAACTGAGGACTCTTCTGCAGCTTCTGACCTCACGGAGGGCCTCCCGGGCCACCTGCATGCTGTTCCACAGGGAAGACAGGTCAGGTGGTGGGGCTGCTGCCTCCCAGACAGGCCAGGGCTCTCGCGGTCCCATGGAGCTGAGAGGGGCCCCATCACCAGACCTGTCACTTCTGAACAGAAGCGTGAAAGAGCCGGCACAGGGCCTTTCAGCTGTCCCCTGCTGCAGTGACCAAGATGGTGAAGCCACAGAGCACTGCAGTGGGATCAGTGAGCTGTCACCCAGGGGACAATGACCCTAAAAGATGGACAGGTCACGAGCCCAGCTCGCGGGAACAGGAAAGCAGCGTCTGTCCCTGCGGCACTACCGACCTGACAGACACGCTGAGATTTTCCTGCTTCTTTCGCCCCGTTTCGCTTTTCCCTCTCATCCAAAAAGAGAAAGTTTTAATTACTGTATTCAACAGATAAGACATCTTCCCTTTAGGATTACTTTTAAACCTATATTTTAGAAAAAAAAAGTGGCATCTATTTCCAAAATACTTTTCTGCATAAATTATCGAATATAATCCCATTTGTTAGCTAAAGGCATGGACTGATGCTACTTCCTCATCAGATGCTGTGACCAGATGAATTATAATTACAAACTGCATTACTTTGCTAAACATTCCCATGGCTGACATAATGCATATTCATGTACTGCGAAATGAAATGTTGTGGGTATCTTAAATATCTGCTAAATGATGCAAATTTTCTTCTGAAAACTAGGATTGTAATAAATCACAAATTCTACATTGTCTCTGTACCTGGGTTTAGCAGTCAGACATCTAATTTATGAATGCTCTTAATTTCACTTCAAAGCAGCAACCGACTTGGTAATTTGTACAGAGGCAGAGGAGAGGGATGCTACATCTTCAAGGAGAAAGTAAAGGTCGTGTTCATGACTTGACGCTTTGCTACAGTCACCCTTGAAATTGCAATTTCTGTTGGCGATGTGGAGGAGACCAGTGACATTCCAGACTTTACACAATGACCTGGCACAACCCAAGGTGAATGCTGGCACAAGGTAGTCCAGACCATGCTGTCAGCACCGGGAACGCAGGCTTCCGTGTGCTGTGTTTTCACTGTCGGAACACTTGTAAGGAGGAGGCCAAACTGAAGAGAAGAAGGTAAACCACACCTCAGAACAGCTTTATAAACCCAGCATCTCTGGCCTCGTGCCTTGGACGGGCTGATGGCAACTTGGAGCTGGACTAATGAAGTGGGTGTGACGACGTCGTGTACCCGCACGTGAGGCAGTTTCATCTGTCAGTAGCGAGGAATGAAACTCACAGCCAGACTTATTTAGAAATGGAGTTACACATTAACAACTTTCCCTGACCGTTTCATTTCCTGACGGGCATGGCCGTGGCCAAGCACGGGGTCCCTGCCTGCACGGCTCCCACCCCCGTGTGCAAACTGCACAGGTCAGATGGGACGACTGGTGGCGGAGAGCAGGAGCACGCTGCCAGGAGGACCGGGCTGAGCTGGAAGGGGAGCGGGAGCCACGGGCTGGAGCCTGGAGGTCACAGGCAGAGCTGGTTCCAGCAGGGTGGGGCCAGGCGCAAGGCCACTCACTCCACACCCAGGGCAGCGTGATGGCGTCTGCTGAGGGACGGGGTGGGTGGGGTGGGGTGGGGCCAGGGGACCGGCTCTGCTTCTGACCCAGACAATGCCAGGGAGCACAGGCTCCAAGTTCCCCAGATGCAGCAGTGGGGTAGGCACAAACCAGGCCTTGGCCTTCACACCTCTGGGAGGCACGAGCGGCATCTCCCAAACCGGTCCGGCTGGGGGCTGTGAGCAAACAGCTCGGGCCAGCAGGCTCCCTGAACAAATGAAAGGCTTCCCGGGGCGGGCAGGAAGGGCACCCAGCGCCAGCACTCAGGGCCATGACCAGCCATAGCCTCTTCTGGTCAGTCACCGTCAGCAATAGCAGCTGGCAGATGCTCTCCAAAGCTGGAAAGTGATCGCCCTGGTGCGGGGATTCGGTTCAAAACACACAGTGTGAGGCCAAAAGCATAAATAATCGAGAAGACCCTGGAAAATTCCTAGCTTCGGGACAGAGCTTGCTTCTTTAGTTGAAAAACAACCGGCTTCTTTGGTCCAGCTGTATGACATTTGGGGGCCTTGCCGGGCAAGGGTGAAGATGTCCCCAATAGTACCCTGTAGGAGCCACATGGGCTGAGACCAGCTCCACGGCATGGCGAGTGGCCGTGGCCGGGCGCAGCCAGAGCTGCCGGGAGGAGGTGGACGACCAGCCCTCCGGCTCTCCCTCCTCCCGTCTCGCTTTTCTCCTGAGTACACGTGGTTAAAGTCTCACACGTTAAAAACACTTTGTACAATTCGGTCACACCAAACAAACAAAAAGTTCTGGTTGTCAGTTTACCAGACTGGGAAACCGTATGTCCCTAAGACCCTGAGGTGGCAGAGCAGCCACATCTAAGCAGCTGAGCAGTCAAGAATAAGCCCGCAGAATAAGCTAATACTGCGGGCTCATCCCACTGTGCTCCTCCTTGGAATATGCATGAATGATTTATGAATGCACCACACTGCCTGGCCTGCTCTGTGAGCGCTGGGGGGAGAGTTGGAGCACCCCTTCAGCCTGAGCCCCGTTCCGGCTGCAGAGGGGGCAGGTAAGTACATCACTGATCTTGGCACGGACACACTCTCTTTCAGGCATAAGGGGCACCGAGCAGCATGCCACGTTCAGACTGGCAAAGCAGCTGCACCAGCAGGACGACGTCAGGGGGTTTAGCGGGCAACTTCCCCGGACATGCTGCACCTGGACTCCAAACCCCACACACCTAAGGCTTCTCCACGCGAGGACGCCCGTTCGCTCTGCACAGTGGCTCACCAGCCTCCCGACATCCCACGTTTCACGAGACGCCACACGGCAGTCCCCGCAGGCTGACCCAGGGGCCCAGGGCCCCCGCGTGGCGGCCGTACCTAGCTGCGTGAGGTCCAGCCGTGCCCAGTGCATGCCGGCAGGGCAGCCGTGGGACAGTGTCCTGATGAAGACCCGGCCCAGGCTGTCCAGCGCCCACAGGGCATCCTGGCAGGCAGCGTAGGCCCGCATCTCGGCGTCCGGCGGCAGCTGCACCGTGGAGGGGCGGGACTGCGCGTGCTGGGCACTGACGCGGCACAGGTCCTTGCTGCTCTGGCACAGCCACAAGGAGCTTCCTGTGGAGAAGGGTCATGTCTGTCACTGACGGAAACATGGGCAGCCTCTGCCTGCGGGCGGATGGCCCGACAGCTCACTCACCACCAGGCGACAGCAGCTCTCGGTGCCTTAAGGCAGAGTCAGGAAAACCCTGTGATGGGCCGCTTAGTGAGAACCGAGCCCGAGATATTCTGAAGGACTGAAACAGGGGTGCGTGGGGCTGTGAAGGCTACGATGCCGGCCCAGCGGCCCTGACCTGGGGTGCCCGGTGCTGGCCGGGAGGCCTTTGACTGGCGTTTGGTCACTGCTCTGCAGGGAGCAGGGACCTGGAGGCTGGCCTTGGGACAGACCGGGGCGCCGCCCCGCCCTCTGGCTGAGGGGGCCGCTGAGGGGCAGCTGCTGGGGAGGGCCCGAGAGCCTCCTCCTCCCCTTCTTGCCTCTCTTACGGCCTCCCTTCCCGCCACCTCTTTCAGAGTCCTGAGGTGTAGCAGCTTCTGTTTAAACTGAAGATAACCCTCCGGAAAGTCAAAACCTCGGTCACGATGTACCTAAGAGTTATCCAAAGCGTGTGGCCAGGCATGTTTTGGAGTTAAAAATTCCTCTGCACTGACCACCTATGGCAGGTAGCCAGGTATCTAAGCAGCAGCCCCAGGGAGCAGCAGCAGCCGCACGAAGTGCAGTGAGTTCCTGCAACGAAACGCGCAGTCCGAGGCAACGGGACAAACGGCCTGTCGGCAGCCTCACGGCGGTCAGGTCACGCTCTGCTGCCACATGAGTCTGTGCCAAACTCAGGAAACGACCTACGGTTTTCCAGGCACACTGACTTCAGAACTGTGGTTGGGAGGACCTGGCGAGAAAGCGCTTTACTGCAATGACCACGTTATCCACTTCCTAGTGGGGCTGATGTTTGAATCAACCAATTGCTTCCCCTGAACCATGGACGACAGGGCGTCCTGGGTGGTGGCCTAGGCTCCTCCCCAGAGGGGAGGTTCCAGCCCACCAGGGAGCCATGCTGCCTGTCCTGGCTCCAGGCCCCACGCTCTGGGAGGAAATGTGAGTTCTGACTGGGGACTCAGGCTGGTTCGGGCTGCAGACTGCAGGGTAAGAGGCTGCCGAGCAGTGACAGAATTCACAAGGTGCCCAGAGAAGCTGCGCCATGGCCCTGTGACTGGTGCTTAGGGGTTACTGGCTGCCGGCCCTGGTGGCAACATCGTATGTTCCCTCCTTTAGAAGGACACTTCACCTTTAGACTCACTCAGCTTCACCGCTCTGGGTCCTTCTATCCTGCGCAGGCCTGCCCAGCCTCAAGGCTCTCAGCCAGAAAGGGCTACTCGCCTGTGATACCGCCACACCTGGTCTCTGACGTCCACACCGTCAAGCCCCCCACCCCGACCAGGCCGCAGGCAGACCACGGGGCTCAGGGGCCGCCGGCCAGCTGTGCACTGCCTTTCCCCACCAACCTTCCTCTGTGGGAGCGCTGGAAGCCAACACAAAAGCCCACTTTGTCGCAGAGGCTGTCCCTCGGGGAACCACGTTATTCCAGTAAGTGCCTAGAAAAAACAAACAGGAAGAGTTTAAAGAAAGAAGGAGGAAAAAACCGCACTTCGGAGCGTTAGTTCTAGACTACAACTGGTCTTCAGAACCTCATGGAGAATTCTAGAGTGTGCTTAAATTAGGAGGTCCAAGTCAGCACTGAGCGCCGGCCCCTTGCTTCCCTGTGGACTCAACAGGCTGAGCCACAGTCTTGCTGGGGGGTGGGAGCGGGGGAGATGCAGAGAGCAACGAGCTGGATTATTCACAAAGCAGGGGTTCATTTACGGAAACGAAGCCCCACACATGTGCATTCACAGACCTGGCCAGAGCCTCAGTTTTCAACACTGAGGTAGACAATTTTCCCTCTGGGAAAGGGACTACTCAATTCTCTCCTCCTAGGCTCTTCAGGTTTGGATGGGTTTTTCATTTGAATTTGAATTGATTAACATAAAACTGAGCTCCACTTGCTCTGCTTAGATCGTAACAGGAAACTGATCACACACCATCCAGACTCTGAGACCCAAACTGCAGGAATGACAGGTTACAGAAAGGACACAGGTACAAAGAGTAAAGAATGCCTCGGTGACGAACACTTCCTACCACTGGCAATAGGCTACCTTCTCGAGCTGAGAGCCTACGGCTTTCCCTTAGGTGCTGGCTTTAAAGTGAAGCTGCCCATCGAGCAACGTGAAGATCAAAGTCATTCACCCACCGAGGAGACTTCCTTTGGCGACGTGGAACTCATTCTTGCCCGAGGAGATCCAGACGCCACTGTTGTTGACACCTAGAAGGCTTGGCTGGCACTGGAGCTGCTGGGACCAAAACGCCATGCGCAGTTTGTCTGCCACCTTTTCGACGGGCAGCTGGGCTGCCGTGGCTACCGAGTGAGTGGCGTGCATGATGGTCTGGAATAAGCTGCACTGGTCGAACACCACGTAGTCTGTGATGCTCACCTGGGGGGGAGATGGGCGGTCACAGGGCGCCCCGCCGGGTCACAGCTTGGGGAGCGCACCCCTGCAATGCTGAGGCCGCACAGAAGTCTGTGGCAGACTCAGTCCTGGCACTCGAGATTTGCAGATAAGCGGGATGCAAATTAAAAAAAAAAAAAGGTTTAAAAATAAACATAATGTTGGCTCTCGCACTACCAAGAAATCCATCCTATAGTAATTAAAGTTAAATTTTACTTTCAAATACCTACAAGATAATTCTGTCGATTAAAAGTCTCAAGATAACATTCCGAATATTATAATAAAATGGTACCTAGTTTTCTTTAGGCTACTTAAAAACAGAATTTAGTACGTATACTATACATGTGAGTGAGTGTGTGTATGGTTACAAGTACAGAGCAGATATTTTAAAATCATTTGTCTCATTTTTCAGTAATACCTGGAATATCAAATTAGAAACACGCGTACACATATGCACATCCGTCAGAGCGAATACAGCTTATTTTTACACATTCTCACCCAAGGGACCAAAGAGCAACAAGGCAAGTCTGAGGTGACAGTGAAACCTGAACCGAAGACACGTTGTGTCTTTCACAACCGCTGAGAGTCGTGCGCCCTCACCTGCCACAGTGGGAGACTGGGAGCTGTGGCGACCCGGGGGGGCGGGAAGCAGACACTCCTCTGAAAATTCGTTCTAGGCCACTCTGGCTGGTAGTTTGTTGATGCTCCCAGTTCTCAACGCCCTTCCCTGCCCGGAAACACGTGGGGAGACTCCTTTCTTCGCTGAACTACCCCTTACTCAGAGGCCTTTGAACGAGCATAGTGAGATGAACTGTAATTGTGGGTTCAGTTTCCAGGCCTATCTAGGCTCGTTCCTCAGCACATTTGTTCAGAATTAAACATCGTGGTTACTGAGATCTCCAGATGCCTGTGAGGTTAGATTTCCGAACGACACTAAACAAACGCACAGAGCCTGCGTGTCTGAGGACAGTGGCACCATTCCCTCCTCCGACGGAAGGCCCGATGATTCTGGTGTGCCCAAAGCCAGCAAGGTCTAACTCCTCAAACAGTGAGAACAAACACTGTTGCCTCGTCCAACCCTCCACCTCTTTAAGGAAGAGACAGGGGCTACAACAGGGGGAGCAGGACCCCCAGTGCAGGGAGAGCCCTGTGCGGCTCCAAGCCAAGCACCTACTTGCCACCAGTGGTCGTCGTCCCCTTGCGGCTTCTTGGCAACGACGCCAGTTCTGAACCACAGGTGTCCGTGGACGTCCAGGGCCCACAGAGTCTGCTGGTCCCCGAGAGTGATACAGACAGGCTCCAAAGCCTGTCTTTCACTGAAAATGAGGGGGAGGACAGGGGAGTCAGCATCCACATTCAGAGCCCCCAGCAGTCTATGCCCGCTGGCATTAAGTGTCGGGCGGTGGGGCGGGGGGCAGTCTGGCCCAGGAGAAGAGACACCACCCCCATCAGTTCCAAGGAAGGAAACTTGAGTTTTGAGTCAGATTACTGTGCGATATAAAGTGTTCAAACGTGTCGTAGCTTCTGAAAGGCTTACTGAGGACCCGGAATGACAGGCAAAGCTCTGAGAGAATGAGCTAAGAAAAGTGGACAGGCACGCCGGGGCCCAAGGCCCCTCCCTCACCAATTAAGCGACTGGACCGCACCGCCGTGAGCCAGGCTGTGCCAGGGGCTGCAGCCGGGCAGCTGCGGCCCTCTCTTCGGGCAATGTTCTTCCCCCTCCCGCCCATCGAGTGCCATCTCCACCAGCTCCGAGGCCCAGCTGCAGGCCCACTCTGCATGGCTTCTGCAGGTAAAGCTGAGCGCCCGGTGCCACACTCCTGGGTTTCGAACCAGCTGTACCCCCTGGACCGGCCAGTTTTCACAGCGTCCCCAGACTGGGCGCTCCGGGAGGGCTCCAGCACTTCTGTGTACCTGGCCCAGCACAGCTCTGGCTCACGACAGGTACCTGCTCAAGTTTACTGGGTTGCTAAATTCAAACCAAGAATATCCTAATCTAATTTTTCTAAGAACTATTAATAATTTCACATTAGCAAAATGACGGTAATTCTGTAATTAAAATTTTACGTAGTATAATGTGACCAAGTAAATTACAATTAAGAGATCAATTTCAATTGACTAGGATGATAATTAAGAAAAACATTTGGCCCTGAACCATCTGAGATCCTAAACAGAAACTACCCGGTACTGGGCAGTTCTGAATAGTGACGGTCAGGAGAGACTTGTGACCGCAAGATGCTCAAGGTCACACAAGTGGCAGCAGCATTTAGGAAGCTGAATGTTGACCTGGTGTCCAGTCTGCCGGTCAGAGATAGGCACAGCGTGTCTCCAAGGTCAGGCTGCTTGAACTGGCTCTGACAACTGCAGAGAACACTATCGCCATGGAAACCTTCGGGGAGCCAGCTCTGCCCAGGAAAGGGGAGGACAGCTGACGAGAAACGGAGGTGGGACAAACGAGATGCTGCAGATGTCTCTGCTCGTCCCCACTGATACCTGACGATGTCACATTTCCACTGCTCCCCTTCAGGACAGAAGCTGCTCACGCCCTCCCGGTACAGAAGGGCTCTCTGTTCCGTCAGCGCCCACACCACACTGTTTCGGGCTGTGACCTGGGACAGCGGGTACGGACAGTCGACCTTTATGGCTCTGGCACAGGGGCGATCCACACTGAGACCTGCCAGGGAGACAGACAGGAAGCCCCCAAAGACACGCAATCAGGATTTCACACCTCATTTTTATTGTTTACTTATTATTATTATTTTTTTTTGGTATTTTTCTATATTCTTTCATAAACGCCTTTTTAAAAAAAAACTACCCAACGTACGGTAGTTAAATTGCGCTTAAATATAACATCTAACTGAAGCATTTCAGACGTTCTTTGAAAACCAAAGGAATAGCAATTCACGGTTCTCTGGTGTCCTAAGACGTCTTGGAAGGACGTGAAGCCCAGAGCAGGAGGGCAGGCAGACCCCGAGCAAGAGGGCCCTGGCCGGGGGCAGCCAGTGCAGCGACGCCTTTCCGCACCGGCCGGCTGTGCCCCTCGGAGTCCAGGGCGAGCACGGGGGCCGAGGCTACCGCCGGGCCAGCACACACCTGGGCCTCCAGCCAGCCACTCGAAGCAGCTCCGACCAGGCGGTGCCCTCTGCTGCTTCTCCCCAGTGTATGTGTGTGGGGGGGATTCCACTGCTAAAATGCAAATTCCAGATCTCCTAGATGAACGGCCAGTCTGTCACATCAAAGCTGTGGCAGGGTCAGTGCTCAGTGTCCCTGACTCCCCTGCCTCCTTGCAGCCTCTGCATAATGACCTCGAAAGCCACTGCTAGGGAAGATGGCAGAACATCTGTCATCTAAGAACCCATGTTCCGTGGCCTCGGCCTGCAGGCCGGTGGTCTTCGTACCCGTGTCTCCCTGACTGGGCGCACGGGCTCCTGTGCCAGTGCAGGCCCCGGGCGGGCTTCCTCGCACCAACCAGGTGGGAAGCACCTGAGGACTTCTTAAAGGACAGACCCTTGGGCCAGCTCGAGACCACGATCCAGGAGGTGCAGATGGGACTGGGCCCGTGTGACACCACAAGGTCACCTGCTCCTTACCCCCAGGCCAGAAGCACCCCATCCCCAGCAGCTGGATGCGCGCATGTCTTTCCAGAGCTATTTTCACTCGAAGGGACACACGGGGACTAGGCTGGGGAGTCAGGGCCGGCCTGTGGCCCAGAAGCATCAGGCTGTCCATCAGGGCTCCGTGGGGCAGGGCGCGCCATTGCCCCCACACCCAAGAGCGAGCCAGATGTGTGAGGGCTTTCAATGTGGCTGATAGTTCACAACGGAGATTAGAGCATTCTCTCAGCAACATTAAATGGTTACAAGACTGATCTCCACACAAATCCAATATGGCCTCTTGACAGCCCAAAATGCGCTCCTGCCCCATAACCCTTCCCACGCTGATAACTGATGACACTGCTGTGGGAAACGCACATCCCATCTTGCTGACAGCACGCAGACACTGCCTCTCGTTAGATTATTTTTAATAAACAAGTCCCACTATGTCTCTTCCAACAGCTAAAGGTCCCATCAGGGCAGCTTCTTAAAACAAGCTGAACTGTTATTTAGAGCACGTTATTTCTCGTAGTTGTCTCCTGATCCAGGTGTAAGCGGAGAGAAGCAGGGCTTTGATCGGGCTGAAAACCCAGCCATAAGCTACAGAGAAGTGGCTCCACGTCACTTCTGCTATTCCTTCCTCTTCAGACCCGGCACTGCGGGATAAGTGACACACAATGGCCAGCCATAAAGAGAGTAAGTTGTTGCCGTACTGTACTAAATAATCCTATTGAGTCTTGCCCTAAAGTTGTCCGGGGTTGAATCTGAGTCAGTAGCAGGAAACTGCTCATATATTCCAACAGCAAACACTCTTTCTAAAGTCTGTTAATTTAAATGGACTTTCGGCCTCTTAATCACTGTAACTGTTCTAAGAGCGTCACCAACAAAGCAAGGCACAGTAACCAAGAACCAACGGCACCTGAGCACGGTCTCCCATTACCTGTCTGCAGGTACAAATCTCCGTTTGTCCTGATGATCCAGGCCGTGTCATCGCTCAGTGCCACAAACACCGCCTGGGGCAGAGCTTCGTACCAGTGCCGCTTCCCCCTGATGGTCACTTTTCCACAAGCAAAAGCTCGGTTAGATTTCTGTTCGATCTTCCAGAGGAGGGCGCCTGTGAAAATAAAAATTCTAGTCATCGTCCAAAAAACATCGGGAAGTTTACGCAAAAAACTTCATTCTGGGTGCTGCAGGAGGCAGATTCCTCAAATATCCCCCTTGCTTCAGCTCCAATGGAGACAGAGCCCGTAGCACCCAGGTCTGAACCCCTGGCCACCACCTGCTGTCAGCTGTGCGGCTTCAGGTGCCATGTTGCTCATTTCCTCGTCTGCAAAACGGGGAGGGGCCGTCTCTGCTCTACCGAGTCGTCAGACAGACTGAGGTGGGACCGTATCAGTGCGCCTCACAGGCACCCGTCCCAGGAAACAGAAGCAGGGCCAGCACGGTCAGGTGGCTGAGACGAGTACCCATATAAGCATCGTTAGTGTCCTGAGAGGCTGACAGTCCCACAGGGACTCAAAGGGAGGGGCCGCTTCCAGACCAGCTAAATGGACAAGATGCCCAAAAAGGAAGCATTTGAGCTGGGCTGTGCTTTCTTCACTCAGAAAGGGATTCTGATCAATAGAGATGCAGAAGGGGAGGGAAGGAGGAAGGGAAGACAGGAGGGCACTCTACAAAGATGGAGGGGGTGGCACAGGCCAGGTGGCCAAGTGTAAGGGGCTGCCAGAGAATCAGCGAGAGCACAGACGGGCGCGGGGTGCGGCGCGAGGAGCTGCAGAGACAGTGGAAGCGAGGTGGCTGGCCGGGCCGCAGCACGCCCTGACGCCCCTGAAGCCGTCCCAGCCCAGAACACCAACCCGGTGGAGACGAAGTTCTCTCCGGAGCGACAAGGCACCGAATGGTTTGGAAACACAAAATAATTAATATCAGGACAAAACCAAGGTTTCTAAATGGCTGGGGAGATGAACGCAAAAGCAAATTACAGAAAAAAACCTAAAACTCACGATTACATAATGCTGACTAGTGGAGTGGGGTATGATCTCAGTCTCCAAGGAAAAATGTTTTTCAAATAAGCGAAGAGACAGAACAAAGCAACCCTGAACAAACGGCATTCAAAATAGTGACGAAGACCGGGGAGAGTTAGGGAGAGCCATCAGCCATCGCCAAGTCACAGAGGAGCAGTCTGGGGTCGGACTCACTCTGTCTGACTTCCCTCTCACGTCCTGATTACAGACCACGTACAAGGCAAATACACGTAAACACTGCCGCTCTACTTACTCGCCCCCCAAATAGGTGACGTGACCGACATTATGACAGAACATGCCAGCAAATGATTCTGTGCAGATCGGGGACGTACTGCAGCCTAGCAGCACCTCCTTCAGGAAATCTCTGCTCCGATGTGCTAAAAATGGCCTAATCATGGCACAAGAAGGAATGCGTTTTCTTTTTACAGTCAGGAAATAGATTATTTGTGTGTCTCATTTAAAAATAATTTCCCAAAAGGAAACCAAATAGTCTTAACACATCCAACATATGCACGGGCCCATCTTCATTAATTCCACTGCTTTAAAGCAATATTAAGAAACGTGCATTTTATTTTTATAAGGAATTAGTACGTTAATACCTCTTAAAAAGAACCCTCAAAATTCAAACTCTTTGTATAGCTTATAAAACATACGTTCTTATGTTACCACTGCAATTTATAAAAAAAACCAAAGCCTCGCACTGAACATCCGTTCACACTACATTAGCTGACATCGAGTGAAGCAATGCACGGTCTCTGGAGACAACCCCTCAAACCTGCGGGAAAGGGCAAGTCTGCTCAACAGCTAGAGCTGCCGTGGGGACCGTGAGCCCCAGCCGGCCACGCCGGGGCAGGAGCTGGGTGCTGGGGAGGCAAACCTGAGGGCGAGACTGCCACCTGCTGGACGGCGTCTTCAAACTTCTGCCAGCGCAGCCCGGCGCCTGGCAACGCGCTGCAGAACAGGCCACCTTTGTAGTCCAGGCACCAAATGTACTTCTCCGAGACCGCCAAGCTGAGTATGCCATAGCCGGGGCCAGAGTAGCCCATCCAGCTTTCTGCAAACTAACAAGGACAGGGCCCGGTGAGTGCCGTGGCAGGTGACACAGCTGTACTTGCCTACGAGAAAAGCGTGCAGGTCATCATTAAAACCAGAGCGGAAAGGGTCTTCGGGAGGCCATGCAGAGACTGCTCCTGCTCTGACAGAAGCATTCGAGGTGGGAGCTGCTGTCCCCTCTGCAGACCCACACGCCCATGGATAGCACTTTGTTCTGCTGTGCCACCCTTCCCAGTGTGACGCGTACATTAAAGGGCCCGGTTTTACCCTACAGGGGGCCGTGCGGCAGAGCTGCGCTCCTGAACACCCGCCCGCGGTCGGCGTGTGCCCGTCGAATCGTCACGGATGCAGCAGGAGCGGCAGCACACCCACTATCTGTTTTCCACCACTGATTCAAGCGCTGACCTGACCGTGGGGCACGAGGCACACGGCGTGGCTGACGGAACTCTGTCCAAGATGCTGGGCCTGGCTGAGTTTGTAGAGTAAGGTTTAGTCGCTAGGATTCTTTTAAAAATCAAAGCTAAGTAAGGTCTTTGTGCTTCAACAGTTTGCTAAAACTGCAAAAGAATCAATGTATTTGCACAACTACTCACACATGGACGTTAACTGCTTCAAAGAATCTGGCTCTGCTCACCAGGTCGGGCAGTACCCCCGCCCCAAAACCCCCATTCCTGGCTTTCCGGCTCCCTGGAGAGGGAGAGGCGGAGGGGATGTGATGGCGGGGAGAGGTGCTCAAACTGCCAGGCTCCCCCTCCGCTGGGGAAGGGCTCTTCTAAAGGTCTGGTCTAGAATGCCCCTGGTAACGCCGGGGCTGGTGGGCACCCTGCGGTGGCTTCTCGCAGTCCTGCGCTTTGCTCTGCACTGGTGCCCGAGTCCCGCTCAGTGAGATGCTCTGTGCCCGAGTCTGGCTCCTCGGAGACAGAGATCCAGACTCGGCTGTCACGCGCAGGGCACTCAAGACAGCCTGGCCACCGAGGCACCCGGGGAGGAGGGACGGCCCTTCGGCATCGTCTGCAGTAAGCAGGACGGTCCCTTTCGAGGCAGGACGGCACAGGGGCTGAGAGGCCCTGGGGCCAGCCTGCCCTTACTGGCCACGTGACCCGTGCGAGCCATTTAATTGTCCTGAGCCTCAGTCCCCTGCTCTGTAAAATGGGGACTACAGCAGCACCTACTCATGGCTATTTTGTTCTTAGAGAAGTAATGAGTTAAACTGATGACGTGCTTAGCACGGTGCCTGGCACACGGCGAGAGCCACCCAAATGTCACACGTAATCAGCACTGAGAGACCAGCGGCACGTTTGGGGGGTGCACGTGGGGCTCTAAGTTCACACTCAAAGTCCACGCCTCACATCTACTTAGTACGTAAGGTTATAGCACACGGTTTATTTTGAAACCAAATATCTCTATAATAATTACTTGCTAAGAAAAAGCACTTTTTAAAAATCACTCTTTCACATAAAATGTCCAAGAACAGTCGATACTCGTCTCCTAGCAGCATGGGCTGGGTGGGCCCACAGGACGCTGGCCCCCCCAGCCTGGTTCTGCACAGCCTGGGGACCCCGGGGCTGCGGCTCGGAGGCTAGGAGACAGTGTCTGCATGGGCCGGGCTCCTGCTGCGACCAGCGCAGGCACCTGTCCCAGGGGAAGGTAGGAGGCTCCCTGCTCCCACCTGGCAGAGCCCCCTCCCCGCCCCGGGCATGGTCCCGCCCTCTGGCTTTCTGGAACTGCGGCACTTGTGCTGGCGAGGTGGGCTGAGCAAGGGCACTCGGGGCAGCATGAGTCCAGCCAGTCCCCGTCCCCGTGCTGGAAACCCCCAAACCCCGACTGCAAAACGTCTGGCCTCCAGGGTCTGCAGGAGGAATATAATTTCTCTCCATAAGAAGAAAAATAATCGGTTTGCCAACGATGTCCCTTAAGAAGCCCACCTACCTGATCTGACTTCAGCAGCCCAGTGTCGTCAGTGGCTGGCTGGCTCAGGTCCTGCAGGGAGCGACTGCCTCCGAGCTCTGTCACACTCGTCTCCGAGGATGACGAGGGCAGCCCGTGGGCATAGATGTCCTCTTCATCGCTGGACGTCAATACCTGGTCCCGAGAAGGCTGCTCGAGATGAGGCTCGTGGGTGCTGGCCGCCAAGGCAGAGACCGATGAAGTCAGCTGTCTACCCACACTTTCCAAGTCACATCTGGAAGTGACCATTGGTTTCTGGACTGTGTCGTCATTGGTGAAATTGTGCCAGGGATCTGAGCCGAGGTGGCCAGGGTCCCCCACGTGCATTAAAAAGCCCTGCTCTTCGCTGAGCTCCTCGGTGCTGCCTTCGTCAGCTCTGGTCCCCAGCAGCCACCCCTCAGCATTGGGGGCCCAGCTGAGACTAGAAGGCACTGGGGGTGAGTGCAGGAGGGGGGCTTCAGAAAATGCGCTTCGGGGCTCATCAGGCTCCAAGACCTCCGCCTCCTGGGCCTCGGCAGAGCTGTCCTGTTCTTGGCAGGGTGACTGTCTGCTATTCGGTGCTTCGTCTGCAGAGCAAGGCTCCTCCTCGAGCTCTGTGGCATCCCCACCTTCCCCATCTTCCCCGCCTTGTGACAGTGAACTGGACGCCCCGCCGTGCAGCTCCATCTCGCCTGCACGGTCACGTCGTGAGGTTTCGGTTCTGCCGTCGCCGTCTTCGTTTGGTAAGTCAGGGGTGGGTTCAGGCACCTCCAGGACACCAAATGCTTCGGGGTCACTGCTTTCCTGTAGGACACCATTCACCTCACTGCTGAGGTTGCTCTCCTGGTCGGGAGACTCTGTGCTCAACTGGTCCGTGATGCTGCCCAAACTTGAGGTCAGGGACAGCACGTCTGTGTTCAAGGACTGGGGGCTGTCACCAGGAAACTCACAGCAGGGAGTCGATTCAAGGGAACTGTGGCAAGCATTCCGGCTTCCGCCTTCTAATTTAAAATGAGAACGTTTAAAATGAGGTACGGCTCTACATAAAGACACGAATTAAAAAAACACAATTTTGGCTTAATATAAAATACATTTGAAATGAAGCGTGTTTAACTGGTGAAGAATAAATCTCTTAAGTACAAATAATCCCAGCACAGGATGTTTTAAGTGGATGCAAATGTCCTACTTGCGATGGGCTCTGAAGCCTCACTCAGAAACGTTAACCAAAAAAAATGAACAAACGGATCACAGACCAGTTTTTAAAGATTATTAAAGTGCTTAGGAATCAGATTACATTTTCCTTCAATACTACTGTGATCATTAGCTAGAGCAGTTCAGTAGGCACCGAGCAGTAAAAAGTTGACTATCCACCTCTTGTATCACATCCAACACTAAACATAAACGCCCACGCAGACACCCCCATAAGTCTCTGTTCTAGTAAACGGTATACGTGACAAACCACAATTTTTACGTAAGGCTGGAAAGCATGCAATGCAGACCCATTAGGCAGGGTGCCGGGCACGCAGGCCTACGCCATATCTGAACCTCACAGGGCTCCCTCCTGTGTCGTACGCTAGCTCACGAACAGCTCCTCTGAGCAGGACACGCTTGTTTTCAAAGACCTCTGTCGCTCAGTGATGGGGTGCGAACTCCCTGGGGTGACGGGGCTTGCGGGCGTACCTGTCTTCCTCCTCCTCCTCTTCTTCACTCTGAGAGGCTGCACGACCAGCTCCTGGTCAAAGTCTTCTGAGCAGATGACACTGAACCTCTGCGAGGCGGGCTGGCTGTCCTCGGCCCGCTCCTCCGGGGCTGTGCGAGGCCCCGAGCCGCTGTCGGTGGAGGTGAGTGAGCCGCTCCTGCTGCCCGGCTCGCCCGGCTCGGACATCGCGGCCCCCGACGGCCTCTCTGCGCGGCCCGGCGGCTCCAGAGCATCTCGCACTGAGAAAGAGGGGTTCGGTTTAGTCCTGCTCATCCGAGAGTCATATGCTCCCACTCCCTCCCGCTAACCTGCCCGCTGACTCAGAGATGCTAGCACTGAGTCACACAGGAGATGCCAACCGACGTATCTGTTCTCCAGGAAGCTCATCTATCCACACCGGTAAAATAAGTCACCACAGCCGTCTGGTAAATAACTCGATAGGCAGGGGACTCCGCCAGGGGTAGAGCATCTCTGAGTCACAAAGAATTTATGAAGGTGAGGTGCGTGTCTCTAAAAGGACACGGTGCTGCCTCAAACTAACCCTAGGCCTTGAATATATTACTATTACTCAAAAGGCATTTGAAAGATATACGTGTGTCTCCTATTAAATTTCCCACCATTTAAGTGGGGGAAGGTAATTTTCCACTAGGATAAACTCAGGACCGAGAAATTCATTAAAGCCACCAGCGTCTGGAGCAAGCCGAGGGCAGAGCGAGGGGCAGGTGGGGGAACATCACGCCCTGTGCTCCAGCCCCATGACTAAAAGCCAGCAAGTGTCCCAACTCCGCAGATTTGTCCTTTCAATACAACGCCAGAAGGTCACCAGGGCCAGACTGGTTCCAGCCACAGTCCCCTCAACATGCGACTGCTGACGCTTTGATCCATTCAGCCATCCTTTTGCTACGGAGTATCTACTGAGTGCCGGCCATCGTCTAGGAGCTGAGACATGGCCATCGCCTGGACAGACGGCCAATCCTGTTCTCTGCTGGGTCACTAGGGACAGACTGCAGGCTCTGGAGCACACACAGGGGAATGGAAAAACAGGACTCTGCAGAGTGAGGCCCCGGGCAGGGGACTGACCTGTCGAGGGCTCCATGCGCTACAGGAAGGTCTGTCTAGAGCTGTACTGTCGGTGCAGTAGCCACTGGCCACGGACTATATAAACACAAATTAACTAAAATGAAGCAAAGTTTAAAACCCAGACCTTCAGTTGCACTCGCCACATTTCAAGTGCTCAGCAGCCACGTGGGGACAGTGGCCGCCTACCAGACAGGGCAGACACAGAGCTCATCACGGCAGAAGGGCTTGCTGGGCTGCAGGGGTCTCGAGCTTCGCCTCGGGGCTCCGCGTCACTTCCCTTCTGCGAGCTGCACTGTCCCTGACTGTACTGTTCAGGTCCCCAGCTCAGAAACTCAGTCAGGGCTTACCCCCCTTACAGAAACGACGCTTTGGCAGTGACATTCATCCCAGCCTGCCCTCTCTGACTCCCCTTTCTCTCCACCTCCTGAGACTATAAATGGAGGACCACGAGGACCATCCGTGCCACAAGGGAGCACTGTGTCCGGGGTGCGAGGCCCAGATGACAGAGCTAAGTGTTCTCGTCTCAGGAACACTTACGCCTTCTGGAGCGCTGACCCCACGCTGTCTCACGTGCTGGAGGTGAGTCGAGTGGGCACTGAGTTCTCCCTCCCGTTCACCCATCCTCCCCACCTCCCAGACGCGTGGACACAACTGTACCAAACGGGAGACCTTGTCAGACATAGGCCGTACAGTAGACAACCTTCAAGAAAAGTACTTAAAACAGTATCTTAAGAATCATGAGAAACCCTCCAGGTGCTTCCTTGTTTAGATAAAGCTACAAGCATTTAACTAGCCAAACAGTAAGATTTATAAATTACAATCGGCAATTACACACACGGCACATTTATAATACAGACCTATCGATGCTAGTCCTTCGGGCCTGCTTGAAATCCTTATAATGTTCCTATCTCCCTTTAAGAGAAATATTTCATTTTCTGTGCAGGAAACAGACACAATATCACCTGATCCTTCCAAACCAGCAATTGTGGCCTGTCCAAAAAACAAAAACAAAAAACAAAAACAATCACGAAACCAGGCAACAGTAACAGATCGGAGCATGAGCATGTGTGGGGACCCAAATAAGCCAGGTGGTGGCTGCGCTCTGCTACGACCCCTTACGGAGCTTGGAAGAGTAACCCCACCCACGGCTGGGTGACATCTGACAGATTCGTGACCTGGAGTCGCACGCCGCACCAGCAAATGTGTGGGACGGAGCGAGCAGTCTCTCTCCACCTTTCGGCCACTCTCTGGACCGTGTCGCTTGCTCCCCTCTTCCTATGACATGGACCACCTCCTCTCTGGTGGGACCTGCCTGTGGCCCTCCCACACCCACAGTGTTGCACTCCTCCGTGCCTTCGGTGCAGCCAACGGCCAGCCCAAGCCCTGCTCTGTCCATGTCACCATGCCTCTGCTCGAACGCTTTTCCTGTCTCTTGTCCCCTGAGACAGCGCCAGCTCGTTCTCACCCTCTTCAGAAATGCCCAGGACTCATGGCTCGCTGCACTTGATACGAACGCCCGTCCGGAATGCCCCTCCCGGCCTGGCTGGACCCCCGTGCCTGCAGGCCCAGGCCCCCACTGTGCGCGGTCCTGGGGGAGACCAGTGTGCACGCGATTCCTGGTTCTGAGTGATAAACGAAGGGAGGGGGTGCCCCTGCTGTCACACCAACGCAGACAGCAGACTAAACACAGGACACCCTGAGCCCACACTGCCTTTTCAAAAATTCTTGCTATGCAGTCAACAGTGCAAATAAGAAACAAATTCACTGTAGAAAAGAAAAAGATCAAGTTCTTTTTTAATTCTTAAATCCAGATGGACAGCTAGAAACATGACATTAATTTGAATGCTGCCAATCACGCTGCCACGTTGACTGTGATGGCGGCCATGATGTCTGCTCGTGGACAGCCCTCTGTCTCCACCTCTCTGCCTATAAAGTGAAGTTAATTATACCTGTTGGAGCGAGCACGGGGTAAGTGCTCAGAACACAGGAACTGCTGCACAATTACCAGGCGTCTTCACCCCACTGACTAATAAGTGAACAGTAAGTTCAAAGAGCGCCCGGAGGAAAAAGAAAAGTTAAGTTCTCTACAATCGGGGAAGAGCACAAAAATGTCTTTCAAAATGTTCCTTAAGAAAGTCAGGGCTAAGGCACCCTGCTGACGCCCTCAGCCACCTCGGCGGCCGGTGTTCCAGGTGAGGCAGCCGGGACGAGGGGCCTGCTGGGTCGGGCAGCACCGGGCTAGACTCCAGGAAGGAGGAAAAGGTTCCAGCCCGGTCCTGCCTGCTCAGCAGCTTTCTTCCCGCCACACCGGCACCTCCACACACGGCCGGGAACGGCGACTGAGGCTCCCTGAGGCGAGGACGAACGTCCTTCTCCGCGGACGCACGCACGGAATAAGAAAACCCTCTGCGTCCACAGAGAAGCTTGGTTCGCGAAAGAAAAGGTGCCCGTCCGAGGCCTGCGGGGCGGGGGTGGAGGACGGGAAGTGGGAGACCATCTGCGGAAAGCTCTGCTCTTAAGGAGAAACTGCAAGGAAAGTTTTTTAGGTTCCCCTGACTCTAATGGTGATAATGTCACCATCCTGGTTCCAGCAGAAACTGTTTCCTGCCTTGACTTGATGATGTTGCAAAATCATCCAAGATACAACACTAAGTGAAATGGAAAAAAAAAAAAGGAAAAATAATATGGCTGTTTGGGTAAAAAACAGGGCGGAAAGAAAGCTGGAGACCCCTGTTCCGTTCCATGTCATCCGCGGGAGGGCCTTGGAGTGACTCTGTTACCGTTTCTGCCCTGAGTGTTCACTGAATACAGTCATTTGGTAGTCAGAAGAAAACAAGAGCCAAATAGACTATAAAGGACCAGTTTAATTTTGTGCTTAAATACAAAAAAACTCACAGGATCTCTTAGCAGCAGGTAGGACTACTGCAAAACAAAGAGCCGAACCCGCAAAAATAATCAAACCTTCATTCGATTTCCTTGACTGGCCCGGAGGGCAAAGTAAAGCATCCGAGCCTACAGTGGTCCTCTGTCGTTCTCAGAGGGAGCCGGGGACAAGCAGCCCCTCGCCTCAGACACCAAGATGTGGTGCAATCACTTCGCTTACCTGGTTGACGGTGTCTAGGAGGTAAATACTATATTCGTTCCAACTCAATACCCAGCCTTCCTGGAAGAAGCACGAAACGAGCCCCAGGTGTTTCTCAGGCAAGCTGCCACTGCCCCTGTCGGAGGTCTCCAGACGCGGGTACAGTTCGAAAGGCGTGACTCCTCCAGCAAAGACATCTTTTAGGATGAACGTGGCTTGAACCGTCCCATGGATGTCAGCCTTCCATAGCCGGAGCCCCGGCCGTGACGCGTACAAGGTCAGATCGCTTTGCTTGCAAAGTCCTGGTATAAAACAAGCCCCAAATTTCCCAGTGCTGAAATTACAAGGAAAAAAAAGAAAAAAAACAGAAACAGACTATTTAAAGTGATCGTGTCAACCCCGATATTAAGTGACAGGAATTTCCAGCTAAGCCTCAGCAAGACTGCGTTTTCCAAACCCTTTTTTACGCTTCTCCTGTTAATTAAAACACACTGTCCTATTGTCCTCCCTGTGCCCACAGAGGACGAGGTCCATTACGCTCCTTACAGCACCCTCGGCAGTGTGCACCCTGATGAGCACACGTCCTGGCTTCAAGGCCACCATTTACGGACTGCGCCGTCCCTGCGGCTCGAGCTCCCGGTGCTTTCTCAGCACGCGCTCACGCAGTCCTCATGACCACCCTGTGAGGCGCGTGTTACGACTCCCGCTGGAGAGAGGAAGAAACTGAGGCCGGAGGGGTAAGTCCAGGTCTGCCCGGCCTCCCCTGCTCTGGAATGCTGCTCCCCCTCCGCGGGACTGCCGGGCTCCCCAACGCCCCTACGAATGAGCTTCATGCCCAGGATCGAGGCGGCCCTCTAAACCATCAGAGGGACCAAAGTTCCCTTCTGGTCCCCAGGCGTGGTATTTTTCTGCTTTTAAAATCGTGAACGATCTAACAGGAGCAGAAGAATATATGTAATATATAAGTTATGAAGCCTAATAATGAACTGTACACTGGGACCCCACCCCTCAACTTCGGAAGTAAACCACGGGTGGCATCGCTAATGCTGTCACACTCCTAGAAGTTCCTGTCCCCTCCGCTCTCCACGTGCAGCTGCTAGATTGAATTTTGTGTTTATTATTCCTTTGCTTTTATTGATAGTTCAGCCACATATTCATGCCCTCCTAAACACTGCATAATTTAGTACTGTCTTTCATTTGTAAAAAAAACAGTATGTTTCTCGTATACATTTCTGACAACACATTTCTAAGATTCATCCTCGTCGACAAAAAAAGAAGCCCATTCATTTTCGCTGCTGTATAGTATTCCACCATTTGCTTACCCTCTTGTTGATGGGTATTGGAATTACTTCTACTTTTTCATTTGGAACAACAGTGCTATGAGCATTTTTTGCACATAACCTCCCAGTACACAAGTGTAAGAGTCTGTCAAGAAGATTCCAGAAGTGGAACTGTTGGGTTGTTGGGCAACTGCTGGGTTGCTGAGTAAGAGCGAATTGAAGTCTGGAGACGATTTCAAACTTTTTTCAATGCGATCCCATCAGCCCACCCCCAACAACAATCTGCGAGTTCTCATCACGCCGCGACTTTGCCGAGCCCCAGACTTCCACTGGAGTCCAAATTTTAAGAATTTCGGCTCAATCCTAAATCTGTTGCTTCTCTCTACAGAAATTTCTCTGATTGTGAACAGTAGAAAGAGTCCTGGCTTTAGACTGACTCCTGGGCCCAATTTCGGCCCTGACGTTTAATAGCTATATGGAGTGTAATCTTTTTAGATCTGTTTCCTCATTTGCAAACCAGGGATAATAACTCCCATCTCAATGGTTGAAGTAGGGATTAAATGACATAATCTGTGAAGGCACAAAAAACAATGCTTGTGACATTGCAAGTCTCCCCGAACCTGCTCGACTGCCGTGCATGAGACTGCAAGCTCTTGTGGCAGGGAGCTATCTTTAACTGTGCTCCTGTCCCCGTCGCGTGTTCATTGTGCTGAGCCTCTCTCCTCGCCCTCACTACACACGGTGGCACGCCCGAGCCCCAAGGGCTGGTCCCCAGGGCCCATCCCCACAGTCCCACAAAGTTATCTGGGCCTCAGTATCTCGCGGGGCCTCTCTGGCACCTCAGTAACAGCATCCCTCTGGATAAGGTCCAGGGAGGATATCGAATATCAAATTCACAAATATCAAACAAAGGTTGTTAGACTAACCGAATGTTCACAGACAACTCTATAATCAGCATCGTGCGTCATTGCCGCCGCTGGGGGGATTCTACAGACAGAGACAAAGGAACCAGAGCAAGGCAGCCCATACGCCTTCCTCCTGCCTCTGCTGTCAAACCAATTTCTATTTGTTGATCCAATTTGTAAATCTCTTTTCCCTCTATTTTAGGTCCCCCTAAAAATCTCTTGTCACTTCCAGTTTGATTTGCTCACCTTAGGTACCTAATCGTTCATTCTAACAAACGTTTAGTGAGTTCCTGCGTTAAGACACTGTTTGGTGCTGTGGGCGACATAAAAGATAAATGAGACGAGATCCTGGTCCTGCCCTGTGACACACTGCGGCAGACGTGTGCCTGAACAACTATGACAGCACCCCGAGGCGCTACGCCTGAGGCTCACAGAGCCGCTCATGGACAAGCAGACAGAGGGGACACGCTCTGACTGGGGCATAAGAAGCTAGGCCTGGGACACTAAGGGACAACTACCAGGTTGCGAAAAGGGGGCGGGCATTCTAGGGAAAGAGACACACCGAGCAGGGTCCTGGCGGGTGGCTGGCACTTACGAACTGCTGAAACATGTGGCGAGTGGGTCGGGAGAAGGCCGTGAAGTTGGGGGGATAACGAGCTAGAGGCAGGTGCAGACTGTCCTAAACCCCTCGCTTGGCCACTGTCCGCCTGCAGTGTGATTCTGCGACACCTGCTGATGTCCTTCTGTGTTGGACACTAGAACTCCAAGTTTTAAGGTCTAAGCCAGGGGACCCCAACCAGGCCACACAGCAGGAGGTGAGCGGTGAGCCAGCGAGTGAAGCTTCATCTGTATCTGCAGCCGCTCCCCAGCGCCGGCATCACCGCCTCAGCTCCGCCTCAGATCATCAGGCACCAGGTGACCAGAGGTGATGTCCTTTTAATTCAAACCAGCACATAACAGAAAGACAGGCTTTAAGAAACAGAGGTTTCCATTTATTCGGTGTCATCCCCCACTTCTCTAAGGCTTAATAAAATACACCTCCCTCAGAGGATGGGGACGCATTTATCTGTCCCTGCATCCTGAGACAGTGCCTGGCACAGTCCAGGCCAGGGCTCGACCGCACAGGTGCACCAGGAGAGGCTGACAGAAGTTGCCACGTTTCACGAGGGGCTGGAGGGCCCCGCGTGGGGAGACGACTGTTGGGCGTGACGTGTGTGAAAGGTGGCTGTCTGTAAACCCCTCTTTACGTTCCACCTTCCTTCCAAACAGACACTGCAGTGAGACACTGACAGACAAGCGGGGCAAAACGTCAGGCAGAAGCATGGGACACGGGCAGAGGGCAATCAGGGCCAACCCGAGAACATGAAGCCCAGGCCACAGAGTCCACTGTGTCTTCCAGGGCCAGTGAGGTCACTGCTACAGACAGGCCAGTTGTCGACGGGCTTCAGGGGGTACTCGGCATGGTGGAAGCCAAGGGGAGGCACAGCAGTGTCTTTTCACAGCTAAAGGCTGCCACGCAGCACAGAGAACACACTTGCACTGCGCTGCTGTGAAGGACAGGACACAGAATAACGGGTGCCAGGCGACCGGAGGCTGGCTCCACCCGGCTGACCTCACCCGACCTTCTCCACCCTCACGGTACCACCGGCCTGCCCGGGGCTCGTCTGCGCCCGCCAGTCCCCACGCTGTCAAGTCAGCCTGCCCTCCACTCTCCTCAGCGCCCGCCCCCCTACTTCCCCCAGCCGCCCGCCACCCAACCCCACCCCACCCGACTCTTGAGGACAAGGGGGTCCCTCTACTGGGAACTCCAATGACTCCCATCTTCCTCCCAGACTGACTTGTCCCTCCTCTCCTCAGGATAAGGAGGGGCCAACCCCCCACTCCACTCCACCCTTCCACCCCCACCCCTGCCATGGCCAGCACCCTACACAGATGCCCACAGAGCACCACAGCTGCTTCCGGTGGGGCGGGACTGCCAACTGCAGGTCACCCACGGCTCCGCCCCGTTTCCCATGTGGCTGGCCGGCAGATGGACTTGGCCTAACCCTTCTCGTCACTGTCTTCCTTTCAGGCATCAGGCAAAGGAGGGGAATCTGCCAGCCTGGAACTCCTCACCCCTTCCAGGCCCTCCCCTGCCCTCCCTCCGGCCCGCTCCTTCGGGAAGTCTCCCTCACCCCCAGGCCGGCCTGGAGGCCTGTTTCCACTTGGGCAGCAGCCTGCACCCTGCACCACAGCAGGTCCCACAACTGTCAATGACTTTTCTGCCGAGTCTATTAGGTTTCCACACTCATATCTGCCGCACCTGCCGTCATCCCCACGCCTGCCGCGGCCTGCACAGCGCAGAGAGGGCGGAGGGCGGAGGCGCTGGGCAAGCACGGGCTGACTGGGAGTGAGCTCCCTGTCCCCGACCTGCAACCAGGGCAGTGGTGGGCGGTGCCCACACAGACATGGACACAGAGCGGACCACCTCAGAGGGGTCTCACACCCCGGCACGCATGCCAGCGTGGCCGCACACGCGGACGGACGAACTCTTCCTCTTTCTGATGCTGGGACGAGGCATCCTGGGGACCCACCAGGAACCCCACGCTTAAGCGCTGCCAAGAGCTTGCATGTGGTAAACCAGAAACCCAGGGAGACTCAGCTCCTCTGTCCCCACCAGGTGGGACACCAGAGCAGTGTACCTTCTCCTCGGCTGTGTCCCGATCTGCTTGACAGACTTCTCTTCGGTGTGAAAGAGCAGGCTCCTGTGCGAGGTAGACACGAGCAGGACCTTCTGGCTGTAATCCAGCTGCACGACTGACGATGGCTCTTCCAACACCAGGTGGGAGTTACAGACGCCCTGTTAGAGAGAGGCCACCGAAACCCAACTCAGGTGGAGGGAGGGCAACTCCACTGCCTCGAGGACCGGGAAGAGCTCTGTTACCCTCATTTAGGTCAATTTACCCCTTAAAATCCTCATTGGATTCACTGTCAACCCACTGCAACGTGATTACTTGGAAAAGTCCTTCCTACTGAGAAAATCGTCATTGTTAACATCTATCTCAGGCCACATCATGTTTGATGAGAAACGTTTAAAAATTCTGTGCAATTTCTTTTAACATGTTCTCAGCAGATAGTTCAAGGAAGAATTCATAGGTATCTAAGCAGAAATATTTTGCACCACGTGTATTACTTATGCCATTAAACAGAACACAATGAGACTGTCTATAAAATTACTGTGACGACGACCAGCTAAGTTCGTATCACACTCCCCCTACCAACAGAGATCGAAGCGATGCTGGAGACATTTTACCTTTGCCAACTGAAAGAGTGAGAGAAAACAGCAGATGAGAAAGAAATTAAAGTCAAATTAAATATATTAAAGAACAAAAGGAAAACTCCAGAAAGCATCTTACTGCTAACACACAAACTATATTTCTTGGTGCCAAAGACCGGCTTGCACAAGTCACTCTTCTCTTGAACCAGTTTCTTCAACTGTCTAAGAATACCGACGCAATAATGCAGGCCTTTTTAGGGGGTGGGGGGTGGGGGTGGGGAAGAGGAAACAGTAGTCAGATTTATTGGTCAAGCTGACATAGAGTAAAATTCATCCTTTTTCAATATACGATTCTATAAATTTTGATAAGTGCTCGCAGTTGTGTAACCACCAACAAAGATAGAGAAACTCTCATCACCCCCTAAACACTGAGGACCTTTAAGGCAGATTTCTCTCCCATATTTGCAGTTACACAAATGGCAGCTTTTCAGAGGAATGAAATGCATCCTCTCATGCCTTTTTCTTTTTTTTCAAATCTCACAAAGTACTTGTGTCTTTTTAAAAAAGTCTGAAAACCTCAATACAGCTGGAGAAAAAAAGAATGAGTGCTAAGGACGCTGCTTTCTGCGTGTGACTGTCTCCACTTCCAGAAATGGGGGTGCATGAGTAGTGTTCTCTGCGCCGCCCAGAGGATGGGGAGTGGCAGCAGGAGGGCACAATGCGGGGGACCCTTAACAACTGGAACAAAACACCTTCCCGCAGAGCAGCGGTTGAGTGTGGCCTCCAGTCCCTGAGGTCAAAATCATTTTCCTTAGGGTACTAGGTCGGGCTTGTCCTGATGGTACAAAAGTCACGGTGGGAAGGACTCCTGGGGCCTCGAGGCAGCCAGACTGGGCAGGGCTCTGAGCTCCAGTGGCTGTCACCGTGCCCTTCACCACCACACACTCACGGAAAAACACGCGTTTCACTTAAGAATGTCTGCGATGCAGAAAAGTTACAATTTCATTGAATCTCAACACTTGGGTAACGTACTGTTTCGTGCGTGCACACACAGCCCGGTGCCGTGTGCAAAGTGGTGATGAACTCCTTTAGCTTTTTCTTGTCTGGGAAGCTCTTTATCCGTCCTTCGACTCTAAATGACAGCTTTGCTGAATAAAGTATTCTTAGTTGTAGATCTTGGGTTTTCATCACATTGAATATTTTGTGCCAAGCCTTTCTGTCCTGCATAGTTTCTTTTGAGAAATCAGCTGCCGGTCTTGTGGGTGTTCCCCTGTAGGTAACTATCTGCTTTTCTCTTGCTGCTTTTAAGCTTCTCTCTTTGTCTTTAACCTTTGGTATTTTAATTATGACGAGTCTTAGTGTGAGCCTCTCTGAGTTCATCTTTTTTGGGACTTGCTGAGTTTCCTGAGGTTTTATGTCTACTTCCTTTACCAGGTTAGGAAAGTTTTCCACCATTATTTCTTCAAATAGCTCTTCAACATCTTATTTTCCTTCAGGCACCCCTATGACACAGATGTTTTTACATTTAATTTTGTCCCACAGGCTCCTTAACTTATCATTATAGTCTTGGCTTCCTTTTTCTCGCCGTTCTGATTGCGTGTCCTTGGCTTCCCCGTCCTCTGTGTCAGTGGTTTGATCCTCTTCTTCCTCTACTCTGTTGATTCCCTTTAATATCCTCTTCGTCTCAGATGTGTTCATTTCTGACTGGTTCTCTTTTATGATTTCCATTTCCATTTTTATGTTTTTAAATTTATTGAGCATCTTTATAACCATTGTTTTGAACTCTGCATCTGCGAGATTGCTTGACTCCATTATTCCTGGATCTCTGTTCTGTTCCCTCAAATAGTTTCTGCTTGTCTTCCCATTTGGGCTACTTTTTCATGTCTGTTTCTATGTACTGAGCAAAGCTCCTAAGTCTCTCGGTCTTATTAGCGTGGCTTTGTGTGGTAGGCGTCCAGTGGCACAGTCCTGAGAGGGGTTCAGTTGCAGGCCAAGTTTAGCCCCAGCCTGTGCCCCTCTGGGGCCACCTGTTAAGATTCAGCAAGCAAGCCACAGATGCTGTGCTTATAGGTGACTCAAAAGGCCACACCAGAAACCGAGGCCAGCTGCCTCCAGTGTGGGTCTAGGCGCTGCTCAGCAAGGAGCACCTAATTCACTGAGGACACCTAATTCACTGAGGACACACCTGAATGTAGCTTAGGTGGGGCCACGAGTTGGGGGAGGCAGAGTTTCAGGGAATCCTCTGGGCGGAGCGACCTCTGTAATCCAGTTTGGTGACCTCTCAGCTCTGGCAGGGCTGCGTCTGCACCCTGGGAGGAGGGAGGGCTCAACAGAGGAGCAACGGATACTGCCAGCACCTGTGCCCAGGAGAGAGCCTCGCCTCCAGCCCTTGCTCCAACAACTCGGTGTCCCCCTGTAAGTCCCTGGTGCCCCCCGTGCAGGGTTCTGGCGCTCAGAGTGAGCGGTCCATCACTGCGAAATTCTGTTCGCGGATGCGGCCCCTTTAAGAGGCGTCTGCCACTGCCTCTGTCTCACTGCCTCTGTCCCACTCCGCCGCTTGGGACCGGGCGGGACCAGGCAGCCCCGCGTCCTCGCCGCGCTCCACCTTCTACCGTTGCAGGGTGATTATGACCCTCCCTAGTTGTAGGGCTTCTGTTCGTCTAGATCCCAGGTGACTCTGCTTGCTGTTCATTCCGCGTTTCTGTCACAACTTTGATTTGGCCGCAAGAGGGAGGAATGGAGCCTCTATCATCTACACCATTTTTTCCCAGCATCAACATTTTTCTAAGTGACCAACACATGACATTACAAAATCACACATGGGTCAGAGCCCTTCAGGGCGCAAGACAGACCAGAGGGTTTTACTGTGACAGAGCGTGGAAAATTCATCTGTATGGTTTCAGATTCCACACGGAAACTAACCTTTAAAGAAACTACCACAAGTCAATTTGGGGATATGATTAAAGAATATCCACAATTCTCTGAACGGGCTTCTAAAATTCTCCTCCCATTTCTAACTACATGTCCATGTGAGGCCAGCGTTTCTTTATCTCCTCTAAGCAACACACGGCATCAGCAACAAGCTGTATGCAGAGCCCAGGTGCCCTCCGCCAAGCCAGACATTAGATTTCGAAGTGTAAAGCAATGCCACTCTCTCCACTTGTTTTGAAAATTGTTATTTTCGCAAAAATGTTATTAACATTTTTATATAGGTTTATTATGATTTCAAAGTAAAATTTAACAATATATTTTTACTTCTCAGTTTTAATTGCCAACATGGTACACTCAGAAGATATAACTCACACAAACAACAGTGCCGTGGGATCCCCTTTTTAGGAGTGTAAAAGGTCCTGAAGACAAAGAGTTTGAGAGCTGCCACTAGAGAATATTTGTAATAAGTCAGTCGTGGGGCAGAGGGGCTAAACGTCACTCGGCTAGTTAGTGCAGAATCCTACCATGCCAGGAATGAAGGCGACCGATGACAAAAGGAAGACTCGTGCCACCAAGGAGTTCACCCCGCTGGGCTGACGGACACCACAGACAGCAAGGCAGGCAGGAGGCCCCACGTGCCGTGGAACAGGCACGGCCTTTAGAGCAGAGCCTCTGCCCGCGGTTAGCCTGTGACCCTGGGCTAGGGACCGGGTCTCTCGGAGCAGTCCCTTCTATTGACTGGGGATGTGAACACACAGCTCAGGGTATTCTGCGAGGCCTAAATAAGAACTGTGAGGGTGGGGGGCTGGGCCCGTGCCGCCACCAGGCCTTCCCCCACCGTCTCCGTGTGTGCACACCTCATGCCTCGAGCGTGGCTGGGGTGAGCCCTCCACCCCCAGGAAGCGCTGCCCTTCCAGTCAGGGGTATGAATGCTTCACGTGCTCCTACAGACCCTTCGGGCAATTAGGAATGACAGTGGCTTCTTTTCTGAGTGGCATCAATAGACAGCAGGAGAATGAAAGGAGTGGACATTCCAGTAGGAACAAAGGCTAACCCTTCAGTCACAGAAGCAGAAGCTTATAAAACATTAGGAAAGTTCTTGAAAGAAAATGTTAAAAATAACAGTTGAGATTATAAAGGGACGATGATCAAGAATCAGGCTGACTAAAAATACAATTATGAATATAATTTCTCCAAATGTAAGAAGGTCGACGATACTTCCGAAAATACTTTTACCTGGTCTAGATCCAGAGAAGAATAGACAATTTTCCCTTTGTCGTCTCCAGAGAACAATTTCATTCCATTGGGGCTCCAAGCCAGAGCTGTTATGCTATTTTTGTGAATACCAGTGACATCAAATCTCCGAAGCTATGAATAAACGATAAAAATGCACACAAGAAAAAGAAAAGAACAGACACTGAGAGAGGGAATATGTGGACAAGGTGGCATGCAACCTTCTTACTCCGGGAGGGGCTGGCTTCCATCTGCCTATTCACCTTCAAAACCCACAGACGACAGCCAGGGAATATTAAGCAGAATTTCAATCACCCTCATGCAGGGGTCCCCAATCTCCTGGCCGTAGGCCGGTACCAGTCTGTGGCCTGTTAGGAACCGGACCACAGAGCAGGAGCTGAGCGGCGGGCGAACGAAGCTTTATCAGCATTTGCAGCCGCTCCCCAGCGCTGGCATCACCGCCTCAGCTCCACTTCAGACGGTCGGGCATTAGATGCTCGTAGGAGCATCGGTCCCTGGTACCATAAAGGTTGGGGACTGCTACCCTTATGTGTTTTTTGCCAAATGTCCTACTAAGAACAAAAATGTTACCTGACTATAAAGAACACAGTGTAAGCTTCTCTGAGTATGTATTTTCGAAGGAGATGAGGATTTCTCACTGTAAAATCCATGAGGAATTTGCCAAGAAGTTAACAAGTGCTAATGTGTTTAGTGCGCACCTGTCTATTTCTCCCAGGCAAGGAAGACACAAGCTGGAACACTGCAACCCTCCCGGAGGCTGTGCCTGCAGCCACGAGGTCATCGAAGCAGCTCAGCAGCTTCACCATCGTGATGGATTCTGTTTTTCCCTAAAAGAGGAAACATCCAAAATCAAAACCTGAAGCAGGCCTGCTTTCGAAATGTCAAACATTTCCAGTGGAGTGGAAAACTTCATTGGGCTGCAGACAGAGATGCATACAACACAGAAAGATAATTAAATCTGTTAAAACCCTCCTTTTCTAGGTTTTTAATCTTTGAAATGACAATATTAAAAACTGCATTTCCAATACAGGAAATGCAGATCAGTCAAGTGTCTGCACATGCTGAGCTCTTATCAAGAGACAAGGAGCCCAGACGAGGGAGGCGCTGCCCCCAAACAGGAGTCTGGGATGGGAAGAGCACCCCCAGGTCTGAGCTCTGCCTTCTTCCATCAGCGGGGACAAGTCATTCAACCCCTGCGGTCCGCAGTCTCCCTGCCACACAGGCTCACTGCAGGGATCAACCAGACGGTGCACCTAGAAGGGCTTTGTAAATGATTCCTGGTGTCTCGGTTCTGAGATCGATAATCGTATTAAATAACATCAA